>NC_045599.1:20762524-21076587 GCF_009762305.2 Zalophus californianus | reverse complement strand
GAACTCTGTGAACCATATAGCACACTGGATTCTTTATAACACCCAGCATGAATTCAGCTTCAAGATCCTGGCTCCTAGCAGAAAGAAGGCACTAAATAAATGCTGAATAAAATGAAGGTGAAGGCCAAGTGCTGTGATCTCGGGGACCATGGTGGCAACAGTCCACCCTCAGCAACTGGTTCCTCTTGGGAAATGGAATCAAGACAGACGAGCACTCCCTACTACCAACACACTAGTGAAGAAGCTCCCGCATATTCCACACAGAAAACAGTCCCATCACTCACTCACTGGAGGCACGACAGAATGTAACCATTCCCTGCAGAAAGGGCTCACACGCAGGTGACGCTCCTGGACTTACACAATGCAGCAGTGTCTCTGTGTGAGAAGGCTGACCTGATGATCTGGCAGCAAGTAAATGAGGACGTCCTGCAGAGTGCCACAGAGCTGCTCACGTTATTCTGTACCAAATCATAAGGTCACTCAAGAAAGAGAACTCCACCGATGAAGATGCTAAAATTACACCAGTAAAAGCTTATCTGGAATCTAACACACAACCAGCTAGTTTAAAATGGCAGAGAAAGAAAACCAAAAACACCGTGTCGTACAAATGAGAGCTCCATTTTAAAATATGTCACAAAGGAAGCGAGGTGTACACTAGTGTTTTCTGGGGAATTTTGATTACCGTTGCATGGCCAAAGAAGAGGGACCATTCTGAGAGTTTCCATTAGCCAGAAACTTCAACTCTGGGAGCTCAGTCAGTGGTACACACACAAACGGCCATTTCACAAATAATAGCCTGCTGTGACCAAACCCACACTGACAAAAAGGCATGTGAAT
This sequence comes from Zalophus californianus, assembly GCF_009762305.2. Classification (NCBI taxonomy): domain Eukaryota; kingdom Metazoa; phylum Chordata; class Mammalia; order Carnivora; family Otariidae; genus Zalophus; species Zalophus californianus. The sequence continues at coordinate 21,075,750 of NC_045599.1, read as the reverse complement.
CCTTAGTTCAATTATAATGCTTTGAAGTAAGAGATCGATTGGGGGATGGCGGCACACAAAACAGAAAAAGGAATTCTCATAAAGATCTCAGAGTACCCAGCTTTCCATAATTCATCCTAAAATGAGGCAAGAAAAGTCAAAGAAAACCTGCTAGAGAATCTTACATTCCAGCTCGGGCAGCTGGTGACAAGTGTACACACCTCATCTGGAAATGCGGGTTCTTTAAGCATGTGACTTAAGAACATTGTCCCCAAATGCAAAACTCAGAAAAAGCAATTTGCCCAACAAAGTTAATCATAAATTAATTCAATTTAACTACTTTTAACGTAAGCATGTTGTTAAGCACTTTTCATTTGATGACACTTAAAAACCAATTAATCTAATGCAGAAAGCCTGCACAGAAAAATAAGTATGCTAAATAAGGTCTAAAAATTGATAGAAAAATCATAAAACAAATTTAGAACCAAAAATTGTTGGGAGGTTGAGGCCCAGGAAATTGTTATTAGTCAAGGTGCTAGTAGATAAATGTCTTTATCAAAAAAATTCCTCTCAGCAAGATATCCAGCCCTATCAAGTGCCCTAAAAGACCCACATAAATGATCTGTCTACAAAATGTATTATCTGTGGGTCCCTGTTAAGGCCTTGCACACATAAAGGGACAGGATTCGGGAGGACTCCAGCCAGCACCAGCCGATGAGCTCACCTCTTCCAGCTCTGCTCAGTCACGACACGCTGACAGCCTGAAGTCCCCACGGGGGGAGTGTGGGGTACCTATGCCACAGAAGTCAGCAAATTGTTACCTACAGATCCAAGCGGTTCTGGTGAGTGGAGGGGCCGACCATTAAACTATGATATCTCTGTACACCTACGTAGTCATCCACATATACAAAAGTTTCATTTATAACTATATTTCCGAAGGTACAGAGAGACTGCTTTCTTATTTCCCTCATAGAAAAACATTCTAGGGGCGTCTGGGTGGCTCAGTCAGGCGTCTGCCTTCAGCTCGGGTCATGACCTGAGGGCCCTGGGATCGAGCCCTGCGTCGGGCTCCCTGCTCAGCAGGAAATCAATCTGCTTCTCCCTCTGCCTGCCGTTCCCCCTGCTTGTGCTCACACTCGCCCTCTCTCTCTTTCTGGCAAATAAATAAATAAAATCTTAAAAAAAAAGAAATTAAGAAAAACATTCTATTTTAGCAAGTCAACATTTGCTCTTTTTAGTCGTCCACTATCCCCCGTCCTCGTTTGTCAAAGCCCCCGTTTTAGCTGGGTCCCCCTCTCTCCCATGGAGATGGGACACATGAGTCACAGGAGCAGAGTAGGATCGAGCTGTTGGAGGGGAGAAGGCAGCTCAAGCTAACTGTGTCCTCTAAACCCTCCCAGGGACTGGTTTAGAGGTGGGCCTGTGACCCAAGCTGGCACATACGAGTGACTTCCAGGATGGGAAACTCACAGGGAACAAGGCTCTTGCCCACAAAAAAACAACCTCGAACGATGCACCTCCAGGAGCATCCAGCACCCATGCTGCATCAACCAAGGAAGACACTCAGAAAACAGACACACAGAAGATCCCTGGGGACACTGGGTGAGCCACTGGATCAAGTCCATTATCTCTGGATTTTTGGTTGTGTGAGCCCGTATATTCCCATTATAGATTGCTCAAGTGCATTTTCTGACATTTCCAATGCCTCAGCAAGAGGAAAATACACGTAAAAAATGAAACTAACTTAAGCCAATTATCTACAATCTTACAGAACAATGGTCTTTATGGTGGTAATTATGGATTGTTGCAAATATGGCCTGGGACCTACTAAGAAACATGGTTTCAGAATTAAAGGACTAAATACCAAATGTGACTTGTGTGACAACCACAGACATAAAAACTGTATTCCTGATACTTTCCTCGTTTCTGACGGAAGTCACTTAATAGAGCCCAGCAAGCAGAAGACAGAAGTTGGTTAAAAACAAAAGACAATCCAACCAACCAAATAATCTAATATTCAAGGGTTTAAATTATGAAGGGAAACCTGAGCTGTAGTTAGCTCTGTGGAGACATCACTGTAACACCACCTCAAGCTCCATCCCGTTCATGGTATCTGCTTGTCCACAGGCCATTCTATCTAAGATGTTTTGGGGGCTCTTCAACCTGCTACATTCCAAACCCTTCCTACAAGATCACTCATAACCTGAATCCGGTTTCAAGAGAAACAAAGGGCGAGGTGAGGACTGATCCCAGGGCACACAAAAGCCTGCTGCGTCGGCACAGCCCCACATCACAGACCGTGTCCGGAGCCCCGTGGCCCACCAATGCCGACATCGGGGGGTGCCCAGCACCAGAGCCGCGGTCAGTGCAGTGGGGCAGCAGCGATGGGGAAGGACCCCAACGCGCCCAACACAAGAAACAAGCAAGGGCTTCCGCAGAGAGAGCGGGAGAAAGACCCAACAGCCTGAAGCCCACGAGTGACTGATGGCATGTGTCAACGACGCCCCTCCTGAGAGCCAGGCCGGGTATCGGGGGTGAATTCCCCAGGGCTGCCCCCCAGTCTCACACAACTGTGCCGAGGTCTACAGTGATAGAATCACAGGCCGTTCCCTTCCTGGCTCGGCCTGAGATCACGGGAACTCCTCCCCGGTGGACAAGGGCTCCGAATGAAGAGCAGTCCAAGGACCAGCAGATGCACCCAGTGAGGGACGGATGGGAAAGCCGCCAGGCAGAGGACTGGGAACACAAACACCTCGGACCCCCCACGGCAAATCCTGTTAGTTACTTTATTTCTCTGAACTTAAGGGCAGGTCTGTGTTTAATTTTTAACATTTTTTTAGCCAGGGAAATTCTTACTGAATGCCTATTATGTGCCAGGGAAAAGCAGAATAGGTCCTTGCCCTTGATGTGCTTAGGACTCTAGTGAGAGAGGCCAATGGGCCAAAGCACCAGACAGGGTAAGAGGTCTGCAGCTGGCATCACGGGAGCAGAGAAGGAAACCTGAAGGGGAAGCTGCAAGCTGGCCTGCATCCACAACCCCCCTTCACAGAGCCCCATTTCTGGGGGGTGGGGGGTGGGCTGGTGTGCATGCGTGCATAGGGCACAGGTTGTCTTTACGTTACGGTGAGGGTAGGGAAGGTTCTTTGATAAGAATCTAGGACTGATAGGTTGAAAACAAAAACCTCAAGCAGATGTACACTCCAAAATCTTCAAACTCAAGAGTTTCACAAACATTCTGAGAGCTAGGACCCATAGCTAATAGCTAATAACATAGTTACCAGAAGCCAGATAGATACATCCCAAGCGTTTCCCAATGGGTATCTCATTTATGTTATACTCATTACATTAGTATTATCACAGCTCTGTGACTTGTCTTATTATTATCCTCCATTTTAAAATGAGAAGATTGGGAGACCAACCATGAGAAACGATGGACTCTGAGAAACAAACTGAGGGTTCTAGAGGGGAGGGGGGTGGGGGGATGGGTTAGCCTGGTGATGGGTATTAAAGAGGGCATGTTCTGCGTGGAGCACTGGGTGTTATACGCAAACAATGATCCATGGAACACTACATCCAAAACTAATAACGTAATGTATGGTGATTAACATAACAATAAAAAATTTAAAAAATAAATAAATAAAATAAAATGAGAAGACTAAGAGAGGTGAAGGAACTTGCCAGAAGTGACAAAGCCAGGGGGCAGGGGAGGCAGAAACTGGAGCCTGTGCTCATGTTCAGTGCTCCAAGATACACTCCCATTTCACTCCTAAAACGTGAAGTCGGCTTCACTTTGATTTACTCAGCAGCCTTGGTCTGGTGTAAGCCATCAGTTACTTCACATTTCAATGTGACTTCTGAAAAGAAATCACACTTGCACAAGGAACTTTCGAGTGGAACAGACACTGGAGCGGTACTGATAAAACGGCCTTACCTCTCCCTGAGAATTTTTCAATATAACCTTCACATCTTCACCAGTGCCCCAAGAGTTCTGGTTCTTCCAGATGAGGTCGGTGGGAGGACTGGCTGTGACACCAGCATTTGCAGCCCAGATCTAGAAAAAAGAAAGGACATCAGTTCCTCCAGAACTGATATGCCCTCCCATATCCTAGTGACGGCAACGTAATGAAGAGACTTGAACCCCTGATTCTAAGTCTCAGAACTGTGTCCCAGCTTCAGACCTGCTGTACGAACTAGCTGTGTGTCCAGGAGATCCTACTGAGGTCTCAGCTTCCCCATCTGATAAATGGGAATGCTGACGCCTAGGGATCTGAGGTGACATTATCTACATTCACCTCCTAGCCCCTCGACATGTCAGCTGAACGTGTGCAAGTGGCCTTATTCTCATTATCCATGAAATGGGACAGAAACGGGATTGCTGTGAAGAACAGGGGATTAGCCACACAGCGGGGCTGGCTCACTGAGCAAGGATCAGCTCTCCCTGTCAGCACCCTGTTAGGGTTTTTATGGGCCGTTCTTCCAAAGGTATCTTCCAGCGGCCAACAGCAGTCAGTGAGGTGATCCTACTAATTCCTCTCAAAAAATCTGCAGCAGACAGCCCATCTAGAACATTCTTATAGAAACTGGTATGTCTCCAAGGAGGGGCAGTGTCACAATACCCCAGGAGTGTCTGAGACTGAACTCCAGAATGCATGCAGGGAATGAACAAATAGCCCATTAATTAATGATAAACAGGACTACTACTGAAATAGGCAAACAAATAATTACTTTTCCCGTCTCATAAGCAAGGAAATTCTGCTATATTTTTAATGCATTTTATTGGCAAAAGAGTACTGGCAGAGTGGAGAAAATGTGAGTTAGAAAACCTAGGTGTGAACCCTGGACAAATCACTCCAGCTCTACCAACCTCAATGTCCTCATGTGTAGGGTTACTACCACCAGTCTTGAGGTTTCTAAAAGACCATACGAAAATAGAGAAGTTTTACACCCCATAAATTATTTCACAATATAAATGGCCACATGATAGCAACAGGAAGACTAGAAATAGCATTACAACTAGAAAGGGACAGGGAGCGTTAACTGCGATAAAACAAAAACCAATTGGATCCAGGCTGTGAGGTCATGTGGAATGTTAGTGTTTTCCTAATTTCAAGCAATACTTTTTCACCATGGTTCATATGGAATCATAGAATTGGTTTAGTGTTAATAATAATCACAAAAGGTCGGTAACCTTACTGGGTAATTTAATCTAAAACTATTATGTTCCAGAGTTATCCTATTCAATATGCTAGCCATATGTGGCCTCTGAGCATCTGAAATATGGCTAGTCAAAAGTGAGATGGTACTGTGAGGATAGCTGTAACTTTGAACACTTAGTCCAAAAAAAAAAAAAAAAAGAAAAGGTAAAATATCTGACAAATAATTTTTTATAATGATCACATGTTGAAAGAATAATATTTTGGATACAATGCATTAAATAAGATATAGTACTAAAGTTAATTTCATACCTTTCTTTTTACTTTAATGTGGCTACAAGAAAATTTTATCTTTTTTTAAGGTTTTATTTATTTATTTGACAGAGAGACAGTGAGAGAGGGAACAGAAGCAGGCAGAGTGGGAGAGGGAGAAGCAGGCTCCCCACTGAGCAGAGAGCCCGATGCGGGGCTCGATCCCAGGACCCTGGGATCGCGACCCCAGCCAAAGGCAGATGCCCAACGACTGAGACACCCAGGCGCCCCTACAAGAAAATTTTAAATATGTATATATATATTTCTCTTATTTGTGTTCTAGAGTTTTAAACTGATCTTTGCTATTGCCTGGTACAATTTTATAGTAAGATTACTTATCACTACCATGTTCCAAAGAGCTTATCACATTTAATGTTAGCTACTAAAAAAAAAAAAAGGATTACATTTCACATGGTAATTGAGTTCTCCACTAGACCTATAGTATATATATCTATTTGGTCCCTGAGGAACTATATCTAGTGGAAAAAGCAGATGATTGGCATAACGGTTTCACATTACTTTAGAGAGAGAGAAAGCACACTCAAATCTGAATCTTCTGAATTAGAATGTCAGATTCTTTCCACCACGTTATGCAGCTTCCATAAGACACATAATAGGACTGAACAATTTTCTCTCACCGTAATAATTACTAGAGAAGAAAGAACAGCGTGGTTAGGACATTTGTTCCCATTTTTTACCATTACAAAATTAGCATCTGATATTTTCACAATGTGGTATCAAGCTCTATGACACACTATTTAAAAGAGAAGTCCTAACCAGTTTGAGCCTTTGATCTTAAACACTAAATAAGATGTGTATCAATCATAAACTTTAAAATATGTGTTTAATATTTTTTAAAAGGAACTGATAAAAAGAGACCATCACTTCTACATACTTCAGGAATAAAAATGTGGACTTCTTTCACATCTATATCAAAGTCAACACATTGTGTGCAAAATCTACTAAGTAAAAGTAAAGGAATTTTGTATTTGCTCAATGAAGCTACTTCTCTAAAAAGTATGCTATGATATTTAGTGACTATTAAAGATGTGGCATTTCAGAACACAGCAACAGTGAACCATTTAGAACTCAAAATAGAGTCAGAGTGTCACAAAGCCCATCTCTTTTTAAATCTAGAAACTTAAACACTATGTAAAAACCATGTTACCCTCTCTAAAATAGTATGTTTTAAAAAGTGATTCATTACAACAGGACCTATCACTTAATAATTTTCATTCAAAACGTAAGTTCCCTAATCCAACACCAGAGATGGTGACTAAGGGTGAGGTGGGACCTGGACAACAAAACACTACCCAGATGATGCGGAGGGTCACCCAAGGCTGATGACTGTTGTGTTAAGGCATACCTTAGCATTAACAGATTATCCTCCTAATAGTTCTTTATGCCAAGCAGTATCTCCTGAATCAGACTGGGCTACAATCAGTCAAGAGACAGCTGTTTTATATCTACTGGAGTAGACAAAATAAAAAGAATTCAAAGGTCAATACTTTCACTTTTAATAGTCAATTACCGCTCTCAATAAGATAGAATTTTTAAAATCTTTAATAGCACTTGTAATTCCCTAATCATGTCAAAGATTTTTTAATGCCCATTTCTAAAATGCTTCTCTTTAAGCCAAGAATTTTCTTGAATCACTTTAACTGTTTGTTAAGACAGCGAAGTTAAATTAAATGATGATAAATTCACTTACTGTAACAGTCTGGCCTGCCTTCAGCACATATCTTGAGGTATATTTGTAGCTGACTGATGTGTCTCCAATTTTTCTGATCATTTCCCAGCCTCCCATTGGCTGATCCTATTCATAAACAGAGCAAAACAAGGTCACATCGAGTATACAGAAAGTGATGGCTAATCAAATGAATTTACACAGGCAGTTAAGCTAAGACAGCTCTGTGGCTGTCTTTCCCGGATTCTTATTTTCCTACCATAAAAAGAAAACATGGTTTTGTCATTCAGCAAAACAGTATCTTCAACAATGCTGCAGTTTTAATATTAAGGTACTTAATTTTAAAAAAGACAAAACTGGAAGAAAAGGGATGTGAACCAAACTAAATGGTCCGTATTCACTGCTAGATTGGGTGGGTCTATGATATTACAATACAATCTAGCAGTCATAATCACGATTATAAACATCTAATATTTGATTACTTTAAGCTTTAAAAAATACAGACACAAAAGGGCGCCTGGGTGGCTCAGTTGGTTAAGTGTCTGCCTTCAGCTCAAGTCATGATCCTGGAGTCCCGGCATGGAGTCGCGGGATCAAGCCCCACTTCGGGCTCCCTGCTCAGTGGAGAGCCTGCTTCTCCCCCTGCCCCTTACCCTGCTCGTGCTCTCTCTCTTTCTCTCTCTCTCTCAAATAAATAAATAAAAATCTTAATAAAATACAGACACATAAGCTTAAAAACAGATGGAAGAAAATATAACCCTTTTCTTCTGCACCTATCCCACTTCTGCCCACACTTAACTCCCTTATCTCAAAGCATAAGGGGCTGAAAAAGGGTCAGTGATGCAATGACCAGTCCCAAGTGATGGCTATCATTTCTGGTCCCCAAGCTGCCAAGGGCTGCCGGGCACCTGAGGAAAGGTGCAGGGTATTTGAAGCAACTAGCTGCACTAATCTATACCCATCTCTAACTCAAAGACAAGAATAAACCAGGCTGAAAGCCAGCTTTAGAATAACTCAGCACAGGGCTGTTATGCCTTTTGAAAAACAGCCAAACTACAACAATGAAGCAACAGAGGCTACTGTTGTTCTTTGGCTTTTAAAGTCGTGACTAAGAGGGCTTGGAGCCTATTCTCTTTAGTACGTGAACTGCTAGCTTGCCTTTGCCCATCCAAATTATTTACTCATCCACACACAAGACAGAGGAGAAAAGGAATGCTTTTCACAAACAACATGTGACAAATCCTGAACACATGCTTCAGAAAGTGACATCCATCCCACTGCATGTCCACGAACCCCCAGACCTGCCTTCCAGCATCATCTCACACCCCTCCACGACCTCCAGCTCCATGATGCCTAGCCAGGGAGGACCTTCACTACTGAGCTCTCAAAGACCCCAGCTCGAAACCTCAGAATTCCCTATGAATATTTTGTTTACTTTTAAACAAATAATTTCAAGATAGGGCTCCATACTATTCTTCAGACAAACAAATCATTAGTATTCACTCATTTATCCAGAGAGAAAAATACTCCCTGCACATATCTGAGTCTGGGCTCGCATTTCCTTCCTTTGCTGAGGTTAACAGCTATGAAAGAATATCTCCCATTTACACTCACAACTCCAATTTTTCCACAAGTCTGGCTAGGGCGGGGAATAAGAGTAACTTATCCTTAGGAAGGCCACTGTGCAAGAATGACCAAGTGTGGAAAAAAGCTCTGGCTCTGTAAAAAAACATTAAGGAAGAAAACCTTTAAGCCAGTAAGTGTAGCATCTCCTCTTCCTCCTATTTTAAGGTATACTTTACTTCACGAATATAATTTACTTCATTCTTGTGAAGACTACGAATCCAAATAAAGTCTGAGGCATTAAGGCAATTGCGAAATCATCTCTACCAGTCAGCAAAGCCTTCCTGGAGAAAAGGGTGGGTCAGTTTCTCACCTGTTCGGAAGTGTTCTTCAGGCGGATAAATTTCCCATCAACATCTATCTCTTCAATGCAGACATTCCCGGTGGCTGAGGCAGAGTGAGAGATGCTAACGCTACTGCTCGCCTCGGACTCTTCCACATCGACTCTCTTCCGCTTTCCTCTAGTTGTGCGCACGCTCCGACTAGAGGATGCTCGGGATACTGTCACACGAGAAGAAGGGCTTGGAGAGAGTTTCAATCTACATGGGAAAAACAAACATTCCATTTATAAGACACTTATGCCCTTCCTACTTTAGAAAAAAGGACATTAATAGCCTGCACATGCATTTCTTTTCCTGCATGTGCATTTCTAAAGCAAAACATTACTGAAGATCTGCTGGACAAGGCCAATATACTTCTTAACTAAGATAAGCTTATTTGTGCTAACATGTGCATCACACTATTCTTTAAAAAAGCAATAATTTGAATGTTTTCCCTAGGAACAGAATATAATCACTGTGCAGGAATTGTGGAAAACACAGGGGCAGGAACCAACCCACCTACCACCACCCTACCACAACCACTGTTCTGTTTGGTATACTTTTCCTGATTTTTTCATACCTGTGTTTTCTTTTCATAAAACTACAATCACAATGCATGTAACAATGAAACTGAATGGCTTCCTATTCTAAATCAGACACTTTCCCTTAGAAACTTTTTCTAAGAACAGGTATCAAAGGATTTATACATTAACCAGATTTGAAAAGTGACTATAACGTCTCTTTCAGAAAACTAAGTATTTTACAAAATATTAAATAATCAAAAGCTCAAGAAAAATACTCCATATCTTACAACAGTCCAGCATTTAAAATAATATTAATAAGACTCCTTAAACAATATTTTTTGTTGTTTTGGTAGAAATATGATCCATATCTATTTACCTCTACACCTAGATGTTAAAAAATAACAGAGAAAATACTTTATTTTGCCTGAAATTGCCTGAAATTGCCTTAAATGTTAAAATAAAATTTTTGCAAAGGCCCAACCCTAGTTATTACTCTTTAAATAAAAAGGGTGGGGGCAAGAAGCAAACTGTGAGGTAGAGGGACACCTGAGGCGCTTACCTCTCCTCTTCGCCCTCTAGGAGCTTCCTGTAAGCACTGATTTCCATGTCCAGGGCTAACTTGACATCGAGAAGTTGTTCATAATCGTTCAGCTGTTGCTGCATCTGATCCCTTATTTCCGCCATCTCCCGCTCTTTGTCAGACAGCATGCGCCGAGAGTTGTCTCTTTCTTTAGCAAGCAAGTCCTCCAGCTCCTGAATCCTCTCCAAACATGCTCTAGACTTCAGAGTCAAGGGAACACATTTACTTTCGAGGAACATTCCAACACTAACACAAAGCAGCTATTTTTAAACCATTTCCTGGACGGGAAAACAAATAGAACCTGAAGGAATCTCTATCTTTAGAATGCAAAAGAGACTTAGATTTTAAGAAATTAAAAACCAAAATTTCTCCAACACAAAATACAACTTCAGGAAAGTTTTGGCTTATAAAAAGACTTTAGAAAGAGATAAATTTATCAAATGCAAGTGTCATAAATGTACATATAATTTTTCTGTATTTGGCCAAATAAAACAAAATTTTAAAAGCTATAGTTTTAATAAAAGTCAAGTCTAGCCCCCTACAATCCATTTCACTCAAAAGTATAAATTAACTAAAAATGAAACACGCTGACTAAAGAAACCTAAGGGCAGGTGAAAGGGTGTTGTGGAGAACTGCTAGGACTCTTCGGAAACCACAGGAAGGGATGCCAATAGCTCAGGGACAGTGTCCCTGTAGAACCGCTGTGCGCTCGTGCTCAGGCAGCACACAGAGACCATATACAACACAGTGTTCTCTATTTACAGTAAGATGTTACTGTAAACACAGAAACTTTGTATTTGGTACATAAAAAGTGAGAAATCACACAACCTGTGACCAGAAAGTTCATCTGAGAAACCTTGTGTCTCACTAGGTAATTACTCTTCCGTGTTTCTCCCAAGACTGAATTCATCTCAGTGGCCTCAGAAAATGACAAAGGTAATCAACTCAAAAAGACTGATGGATAGCTCAGGCCCTTAGAATCACAGGCAGCAGCATCAGAGCAGGAGAGAAAGGGCATGTACAATGCAAAAATTAAACCTGGAAGACTACATATCAAAAGGAGAATCTGCACTGTGCGGAAACACTGTACTCTAGTTAGTACATGTATTCCTCACAGGGGTATGGCTTAAAAATTTTGAAAGCACTTTACATCTATACCCGGGATGAACAAATAAGTAAACAGGACGGTAGAAAACAGGTTTTTCACTCTCAAAGAGAAAAGTGATAGATAAGCAAGCAAGAAAGCCAAAAATGAACCCTGTGGTATGGGGTTAGTCAGAAACATCTGTATGAACGTGGGTTTAGCTTAATATAAATACAAGTGGACAGAGATACAATTACAGAGAGTGTGTAAACATGGTTTGGCATATCCACATATATTACCTAGCTCCATCCACAAGAGGGCCTAGAAGCAATGACACCCCAGTACCAGTGAGGCACTCGGCGTCCAGATCTTAAATTCTATGTACCACTCTCCAGTAAAAAGAACCAGGGCTCTGTGGACAAATGGCTGATTCCAGGGCTGTGGCAAGGAAAACAGAGGATGAGCCTGGAGCATCTTATAGTACTATAAATAAAGAAGTGCTCAAAAAAGGGGGGACACAATAGGCATTCTGACAGAACCACCTAAGCCAATAAAGGAAGGTAGTATTGAATTATAACCCAAAGTGTAAAATAAATATCCATGAGTCCAACTAATATAAACAAATGGATGAATACAATATAAATAAGTAAGAAAGAAGAGACAAATCTTTCAGAGAATTCCACTTAATAAATGTAGACATTCCCTTCAGGATGTGGAGCTTACTTCCTGTCCTCAACCCTCAAGAGTGAGCTGGACACAGTGACCTGCTTTCCAAGAACGGAGTATGGAAAGAGAGAAAGGGTGATTTGACAATGGAAAAACCTGGCAAACACTACCTTCACCAGTGATGAAGGTATCACCAGTGATGCCCTGTGGGTGTCCTGTGATCCCTGATACAACGTGTCAAGAAGGGCACTTACTTAAAACCCAGAACCCCAGTCTCATGGGAAAAGCACCAGACAAACCCAGACTGAGGGACAATACACAGGTAAGTTGCCAGTTCTCAAGACTCCCAAGGTCATAAAAAAACAAGGAAAGCCTGAGAAACTGTGAGACCAGGGGCGACTAGAGAGACATGTGATACCCTGTAAAGAAAAACAAGAGCAACTGAACATGTGGTAAAATCCCAATAGTCTAGGGTCTAGTTAATAGTAAGGTACCAAAAGTAGTGTCTTCATGTTGACAAATACACCATGAGAACGTAAGATGGTTAAAATGGGGGAAAACTTCGAGAGGGACAGGGGACCTGCCGTAGTGTCTTTCTAATGTTTCTGTAAATCTAGGATTATGTCAGAGTAAAAAGGTTATTTAAAAAATAATCACTCAGGGGCGCCTGGGTGGCTCAGTCGTTAGGCATCTGCCTTCGGCTCAGGTCATGGTCCCAGGGTCCTGGGATCGAGCCCCGCGTCGGGCTCCCTGCTCCGCGGGAAGCCTGCTTCTCCCTCCTCCCACTCCCCTGGCTTGTGTTCCCTCTCTCGCTGTGTCTCTGTCAAATAAATAAATAAATCTTAAAAAAATAATAATAATCACTCAATTAAAAACAGAGTAGCATCTGACACTCTATATCGGAAGCAGGCATTCATCTTAAGAGTGATCCTAAACATAATTCCTGCCTCAAGAACTCGCCCTTAAACTGCATTTGCAAAAACCATGCTATAAACTAAGAAATCCATTTTTTTTCCCTCACAGGCTTCTAATAAAATTTAAGTTCAAATGCTTCTCCTTCAATCAACCTCTCCACTGTATTTCTGATGTGGGAGGTAGACAGAAGGAGCAACAAGGTGGAATCTAAAGGAGAGTTGATGAAAGGCATGAAGTACCCAAGATTCGGAGGTAACATCTGAGCCTAGATTTGTAAACCCCAAAACGTCTCTTTGCCTACCTCTGACGTTAAAGAGTTCTGAAAGTGGAGAAAAACAAAATTTAGGTATAAAAAAAGTTTTAAAGTTACTGTGACTCATTTAGAAATATCTGAACTGTATTTTCAGTACATTCAATACACCTGTTATGTAGCGAAAATACAAAGAACAGGACGTGAGAGACAGACCTAGACCCTTCTTCCTGAGTCTGCCAACAAGTACCTCTGAGACTCTGGGAAGACTGTAACTAACCTCACTAAGCCAGTGTCACACCTGAAAAATGAAGAGGTCTAACTAGTTATCTGTAAGATCCTACCTCTCACTCTGAAGTATCTTATAACTGACTTGATAGTCCTGGTTTTCTTATTTTATAGTAAGTAACATAATTGTACTAGTTTATTATGGTCTAGCTACAATAGAAGTTTCCAGTTTGGGTGTTAGAAAAACAAAACTCAGAGGTGCTTTCAAAGTGCCTGTGAAGAATCTTCTGCAAGCCAAACAGACTGTGACCAACCAATTAATTTGGCCAGACAGAAATAACAGAAATGCTATAAGCAATATATGAAATTCCTAACTCCAAAACATTATACTGCTACCATCTCTATATTATTAAAAAATGTTTTCTGGAGTCAGCATTTTAAAGACTACGCCAATTTTATTTTTTTTAATTTTTTACTTATTTATTTTTAAGATTTTTTTTTTATTTTTAAAGTAAACTCTATACCGAACATGGGGCTCGAACTTCCAACCCTGAGATCAAGAGTCACACACTCTACCGACTGAGCCAGCCAGGTGCCCCAAGGTTATGTCTATTTTAAATAAAGTTGAAGAAGTACTTCACTAATGTGAGTCACATAACCAAAAGGAAACTGTATGTCCTAAGAGGCAGCATGATGAAGCTGGTATGACCCAACACCAAATGCTATTAAGATACACAATCGGGTAATATCGAGAGGGGTGGCTTTTTTCTTTTTCATGATCTAAGAGGCTGAAGTTTATCAACTAATGAAGATACTCCTCAAGATATATTATTTATCATAAAATCTGGTATCAGTAATGAATAGAGGAAAGGACACCCCCCTCCCCCCAGCTCCCCAAAGATAGGGAAATTTAAAACTACTCTGGCTGAAGAAGGTGCTTCTCCTATTTCATAAGGTCTTAGCTCCTGGAAACCCCCAAGGCCCCGCCTAACATCGCTTAAATACCACTAACCAGAAGTTAATCAGAAAAACTTGCAAGGATGGGAAGAGAACCTACAAGCCAACAGGGAAACAGCCCTGAACCTGAGTCAGGGAACGTGGCTACCGAGTTTCCCAGCCTCTCACTATCTAACTGCAGGCAAGACTCAGACCGCCCCCCGCCACCCCCCCACCCCAGTCTGTAAAACCTCTACACCTCGCATCATCAAGGGGAATATGCAGCAGCCAAAAAAAATAAAAAGAAAAAAAAAAGTAGGGACACGGGAAATTGAAGGAAAGGAGATAACTAGAGTATGATTTATTAAATGGAGAAGAACAGTAAATGTCAACTCAGAGTAAGAACACAGGTGCCTCTTTTTTAGAAAGGTGCAATAGAAAAAAGATGATCTTTGAAGAGAGTGAGGGGTAAAGGGAAAAACTGGCAGGTAAGAGAGAAACCCATCTATCAACCTGCAGCTTCTCGGCAAGTAATTATACTCACCTAGGTCTGTGCCTAAGTGAACTCCAAAGATCCTTCCCAGCTCTAGTGCTATATGAAAACTTCAAAATACTATCAGGACAAAATACATCTAAAATAATCTTTTAAATTATATTACAAATAATAAAGTACACGTGATAGGCAATATAAAAGCTTCTATTTTAATTTTGTTTACATTACCCTATTTTTATGCACTTCACTGTCTGCCTTGTTTTCTAAATTCCTACACTATCTTCAGTTTTATAATCAGAAAAACATTTTACCAAAAATAAAAAAAAGAGCTTATTTTATTATGTTATGTTAATCACCATACATTACATCATTACTTTTTAACGTAGTGTTCCATGATTCATTGTTTGCAGATAACACCCAGTGCTCCATTCAAAAAGAAAAATGACCCAAATAAATAAAATCATGAATAAAGAGGAGAGATCACAACCAACACCAAAGAAATATGAACAATTATAAGAACATATTATGAGCAACGATATTCCAGCAAATAAAATAATCTGGAAGAAATGAATGCATTCCTAGAGATGTATAAACTACCAAAACTGAACCAGGAAGAAATAGAAAAGCTGAACAGACCCATAACCACTAAGGAAATTGAGGCAGTAATCAAAAATCTCCCAACAAAGAGGCCAGGGCCAGATGGCTTCCCAGGGGAATTCTATTCTTCTGAAACTGTTCCAAAAAATAGAAATGGAAGGAAAACTTCCAAACTCATTTTATGAAGCCAGAATTACCTTGATCCCCAAATCAGACAAAGACCCCAACAAAAAGGAGAATTACGGACCAACATCCCTGATGAAATGGATGCAAAAATTCTCAACAAAATACTAGCCAATAGAATCCAACAGTAAAATTTATTCTTACACAGAAAATTTAGAACAACAAAAATCTCCCTCAAGGGAAAAGGAAGCTGGAGATTCTTCCCAAGTAATTAAGGTGAGCAGTAGATTAGGAAAGCCTTCTGAGTACTTAGGTGGTGTCTGTGTACTTTGTGTCCACATCAACACTACCATTAGACTGAAACCGATTTTAAGCAGCGTCCACATCTGCCCAAGCTGCACCTAGACTGTGCCATCAAATACTCACAGGCACTCGGTCGGCACATCCAGCGATGCAATCATTTGTCACTCGGGTGTACCGATGACCGAAGTAGTTACTAAATTCTTAATATGCAATTAATGCTACCTTCCCATGACCCTGACTAGTAAGGAGTTCAAACACTAAGAGAATTTGTCTAGAATAGCAAAGCATTTACCACTCACAAAGAATTTTTGCATGTTTTTCTTATTATGGTTTCCCAATGTGATGAAAAAGGAGTACGTCAGGAACAGCGCCGTTTGCAGATGAGGCTGCAAGATGGGTCAGGAAATCTGGGTCCAGGGGTAAGCCCCAGAAATAAGCCAGCATGTTAACCTCCTGAGCTCTGGGTAATCTATTAATTTAGGAATAACAGTTGCGCTCAGAGAACATTTATGCAACGCAACCTGAAAACATTGGGAAAATACTGGGCAACCAGAGTGCAGGAAAATACTGTGCTCTCTGAAAAGTGACATCAGGCAGAGCAAAGCACACCAGGCAGAGCAAAGCAGGGAGACGACAGTGAGGAAGGTGGCCTTCACTTGCAACTTAGACTCTTTCTAGAGGAAGAGGCTTATTACTTACCTCCTTCTGTAGATTTGAAAGCTGAGATGAAAGGCTCTCAATTCTCATACGACTTTCCATCAGTTCTTCCCGGGCACTGTTGACAGTCGAAGTATTCATCTCTGATGACAGCCTGGCGTTCTCCAGCTAAAAGAAACAAACCAATAGTCAGTCTTATCTAGTGACTTCAAACAAATGAATAAGGAAGTGTGATTCATTTCAAGGCATTTCATCTCAAACCTAAGCCCTGCTGGTAACTGGATGA
Source organism: Zalophus californianus (assembly GCF_009762305.2). Classification (NCBI taxonomy): domain Eukaryota; kingdom Metazoa; phylum Chordata; class Mammalia; order Carnivora; family Otariidae; genus Zalophus; species Zalophus californianus. Next base: position 21,059,034 of record NC_045599.1, on the reverse strand, counting down.
TGAAACAGGAAAAGCATCATGAAGTTTGCTGACGTGGTACAGATTCTCTTTTAAAGTCTTTCTGACTTGAGGCTCAAATCCCAATACATGAGCTTAACAATGGTACTACACCTGGGTCTTTCTCCAAAGTTTATGACTTAAATATTGCACCCATTATATCTCTAACGTGTCAGATAATTCTGCAACTAAGGAGAAGGGGTAGGAGCAACTTAATTGTGGGTGACGTCTGTAGGAAAATAAACATCACGTATCTCTAACCCACCAAATCTAATTACAGAAGATAAAGCCAAAAACAGAAAGTACTGTTAGATTTTAGATTATGTCCCACCAAATAGAAACACTTCTTTCCAGAGCAAAAAATAGCCCCTTAGATAGAAACATCCTAATTCTCCAAATGCCCCTAACATTCCATTCTGCATGTGTCCGAGGCACATTTGTTGGCTCTCTGTGGGGCCAGGCTATGTGACTGACCAATCCTCCCTTAGACTTTAGCTCCTTCACTGCCCAGCACAATGCCTAGCACTAAGTAAGTGTTAGATAATTCAGGGTAGGATTTCAAAGATCTCTCCCTTTCACTAGCCAATTAATTCATAAAATGTTAAGATTAAACACAACATCAACAGTCTGAGGCCATTCAATAGAAAGTATTTTCAACACCTCTATGACCTTAATTTTTCTAAGTCTTCCACTGATAAACTCTTTTTAATCAAATCATGTCACATTTAACACACTGGGATAAAATCGTTTACTAGGAAAGCCTGTACTCGTTGGTGTTAGATTTTTGCATGATCTGCATGTACACACGTGGGAAGTCCCTAGAATATATTTTAAATGAACAAAGTGGCAGAGGAAGAAATATCAGAGACTTCCCACTTGGCCTCTGTTCAAAAAAGCCTGAAGTGTGGTGCTCACAAGCTTTGTGCAATGACACCACGGGAGTCAGATGAGGCGCGGTCTGGCACCCACCACTAACTGGGTGTGCGGGACAGCGCGACTACAACGTGCCATGGCAAGAGAAGTGTTTTCAGAGGCTTGGGTTTAACTACTGTGACATGGCACAGCGACCAATCGGACAAAAAGGGAAACCCTTACCTCTGATAAGAGTGAAATAACCCTACTTTCTTTGAATAATTTCTAGTAACATTTACTTTACAGAAAATTTTTTTAAAGTCCATTTTCTATTTTCAGAGACTCTAGGCGAACTCATTAAAGAAAACTGGAAGCAAGTGGACACCAAGTCACACTCTTGCGGGTGAGCGCGGGAAGGGTTCCCGGCGCTCAGGGAGACCACTCACTTTGGCATGGTAAGTCTGCTCTAGCTCCTCCTTGTACAGCTTCACTTGGGCATCGTGCTGTTCTCGCATCTCATGCAGGGCCTGAGCCAGCTTGTACTCGTACTCAATCTGACGTCCAGAATCCACCTCTACCAAGCGGGTTTCATGCTTCCTTCTGGTCTCATTGATCTCCTGGGGGGAAAAATAACAGAAAACCAAGTTACCTACCGTGGCTGCCCTGATACAAGTCTGCATGACATCAGGGCCATTTGAAGTGTTCTAACTCACCTCCCCGGGTCTGTCCTAGAGCAGGCATGTGAACAGACCAATTTTTGCCTTTGTTTTCAAATGAGAAGATTTTTGAGATGGAACCAATGACAGAAGCAGGGGTAGCACCTAAAGCCCTAAGATTTTTATGTTTCTTATCAGTGGCATAGCTATGTATTTCTCTCAAGACAAGAAATGGCCTGGAAGCCTTACAGAAGTACCCATGAAATCATGGATAACTATGTACACTGAACAGTCATCATTTTTCTAAACTGGTGTAATAATGATCCTAAGGATGTCTCTGGAAAAAATGCCCATGAAAAGTTAAACTTGCCACTCAGGACAACTAACTAGAAGATTTAAGCTTAATAAAACTATTTTCTTAAACATACTAAGATGCAATAGGCAGAGCAAGCTAATTTATGTGCAGTATTTTAACAGCTGGTGCTAAGGTATCAATATCAATTGATATGAAAACTTATTACCAATATTACTTTACTCTCTTAAGTACATATGACCATTCACTATTAAAGAACAGAAATAGTAGGCATAATCCTTCAATTTATGTTTTAAGAAACTACCCAAAACTAAAATGGCTAGGAACACAAGTCCAAGAGTAAAATTTCCATTCCAGATTCTAGCTCTGAAAATGCATGTCTTTAATGGGCAATAATTAAAGAGCCCACAAGAGGGGGATATAACCCACTGATGTTTGTTTCTGCGTCTTCCTGCATATGGCTCCCTAGGCATTCCTTCATCTTTCTTTTAACTGCTCACTGCAGAGGAAAATGCACTTGACAGAATCCAAAAACCAGCGTTCAAATTCCAGTTCTGTTACTAACCTCCCAGGGCTCACAGATATTTAATGAAGCAAACGACATGTAAATCATGCAAATAAAAGGTTTATTTCAACAAATACTAAGCACCTACTAATGATTTTGCCCTTTGTCTACCTCCTTTCCTCCTCTTCCTGTTTTTCTTCTTCCTCTTTCTCACCCCCTTAACTGTTCATATTAAGGAATTGAAGTATATTTATTGACGAGAATCATATCCTCTATGTTAAAAAAAAAAAAAGGAATATTTTAAGTTCATTCTCAAAAAGGCAAACACCAAAATATTCAAAGATGCTACGCAACCTAAAAATACTCAATTACTTTTTGCTGGTGCCATTTTTATTACTTTATATAGAATCAGTGACTTGCAAACAAAAAAATACCCTACACTTGGTTTAAAGATATAGGAGTCCACACACAGCATAAAAACTAAGTAATGATATATATCACAGGCAATTTTATCAAAACAAAACAAAAATGTAAATCAACTTAATATAAAAATGTCTCCATTTATAAAGCAAAACTGTAGTTAACAATTATGTGATAGCATTCACTACACTTCAAGAAACTTCTGCACAAAATATTTCACTTTGATCATCACTACTCCTCCAAGAGAAAAGAGCAGGTATTGGTTATTTCATTTTTAAATAAATGACTCGAGAGTTGTCCAAAGTCTGTTTGTCCAGTGAGTGCACTATGCCCCAATACCTACATGTTTTAATAGCATGTAGTTATAAAAAGTCAAATTTCTACTTTATTTTTTTCACCAATTAACAAAAAAAAATGTTAAGTTCTATAATAATTCCCCATTTTTAAAATCATTGTTAGTTGCTGTTTTCAAAATTATATTACTTCTAAAATCATTTAAGTATTTAACTGCAGGTTCCATACCCTGGGTTAATTCCAATCCTCTTCAATCTTGAGAAAATATACATTCCCCGTTTTTCAATTTTATTACTTGTTTTTTGGCAACAGCTGCTACCTGCCAAGGCTTGACCACAGAGGCTAAGGCGTGTGAATGATATTTTAAAATATACATATGTAACTAGAAATGCTGTGGGCAGCCTGCCTTCAAGGTGGCCCCCAATGATGGCTCCCTCCTGACAGCCACGCCCTCATAGAATCCCCTCCCACAGTGCATCACGGCTGGTCTGTGACAGCGAGTGCCAGTACATCCCTTCTGGGGTTAGAAAGTTAGAGAAGGGGGCCTGGGTGGCTCAGGTGGTCAAGCGACTGCCTTCGGCTCAGGTCATGATCCTGGAGTCCCGGGATTGAGTCCCGCATCGGGCTCCCTGCTCAGCGGGGGGTCTGCTTCTCCCTCTGACCCTCCCCCCTCTCATGCTCTCTTATCTCATTCTCTCTCAAATAAATAAATAAAATCTTAAAAAAAAAAAAAGGTTAGAGAAGGTAATGAAGCTTCTGTCTTGTGTTCTCTCTCTCTCATCACTCTTTCTTCAGGAAAGCCGTATCATGAGCAGCCCCATGGAGAAGCCTACGATGAATTGGTTCTTCATACCAACAATCTGTGAATGAGCTCAGAGGCAGTTCCTCCAGTCCAGGTTGAAAGCCTGACTGCAACCTCATGAGAGACCCTAAAACATATCCATGCAGTTAGGCAGCTCTCAGATTCCTGACCTTCAGAAATTGTGAGATAATAAAGACTTGTGGTTTTAAGTTGGTAAATTTTAGAGTAATTTATTAGGCAGCAATAGACAACTAATACAAATGCTCAAGCAGGTTGAGAGTAATTAAGTGCTATGACCAAGCCCTTAGGAATTAAAGTGAAATCATATCTGTTTATTATAAGAGCCTGAGTTCTTGTATACAACCTTTTAGCAGCAGTACCTTGAATAATTTACCTATAAAATTTCTTCCAGTTTTTACATACATAGTTATAACAAAGCATTTAAGATCCCTCCACTCCTTAAAAAAATAAAATTATATAGTTACCTCCTCATACATGTTTTTACGGAACTCCAGGTCCTCAGTAAGGCTCTGACAGCGATTCTCTAAATCCACTTTAAGTAAAGTTTCATCTGCTAACTGTTTTTTGGCAGCAGCTAAGGAGGCTTCCAACTAATACACGGAGAAAGAATTGATAAAAATCACATACCAGTTATTTAGTAATGAATTTAAGAGACACCTATGGAAAGAATCAAATCAAGAATTAAAATTTCGGTATCTTTTATCTTGTTTCTTTTATCAGTGTAAGAGAGTCTCTTATTACAACCTTTATCACAGAACTGTGTGTCCAAATGCTGGTCCCACCAAGAGTGCCACACAAAAACATCTCTCAGATCTGGTAAATGGCAACAGGTAATGAAAAAAGACCCACCAAGGATTTTAGCTACCACTTTCATTTTTTCCTGTATGTAGAGCAATGGTATGACTTTTTCTTTTCCTTTCTTTTCTTACATTTTGGTACAGTAAAGAAATAGGTTTTGAGAGGAAGACAGAATGAGCATAAACACAAGAGAAAGGAAGAAGAGCAGCAGTAAGATCTGCATGACCCAGATAAAATGACTGAGAGGTGAAGATGCTTTGCATGTTACTGCCTCAAAACTACCCTTCAGGGAAGCTATAAAAAATTTAAAAATTTTTTTAAATAAAAAATTTTAAAATTAATTCAAAAATCAAATCAATCAACCCAGTTAGATGGGGCAATTAACCTCCCAACACGGCTCAATACCAGAGTTTGCCTTACCTGGGAAATCTGATCCTTCAGATCCTCCAAATCTCCCTCTAAACTTTTTTTGTCACCAAGTGCAGTGGCCAGAGCTGCATCTTTAGAATTCAGTGCGGCTTCATATTCTCGAAGCTTCATCTGGGCTCCATTAAGATCTGATTCTTTCTTAGCATAACTGTAAGACATTTGAAAAAGTGCAAGACATCAAATTATACCCCTGACTTGAAGCCTTCTCCCTCCCTGCCGAAGGGGAAACAAAAGAAGATGTAGTTTAAATAAAGGCTACCATAATCTAAAATTACAGGAGCAATTCGGGAGCATTAAATCTAGAGTTTTGGTGGATAACAACTTTATCCTTCAATGATTTCCCTTTTTTTTCCCTAAAGATTTTATTTATTTATTTATGAGAGAGAGAGAGAGAGAGAGAGAGAGAGAGAGAGGCAGAGGGAGAAGCAGGCTCCCAAGGAGCAGGGAGCCCGATGCGGGACTCGATCCCAGGACTCTGGGATCATGACCTGAGCCGAAGGCAGACGCTTAACCATCTGAGCCACCCAGGGGCCCTTTCATGATTACTAATGAATCTAGATCAAAGATGTCTACTGGGCCAATGTTCCAAAATTCTGGTGGTCTCTGAGTAAGAACATATGCCCTTCTTGGTTCTATAAAGAGATACTCACTACATGTTTCAGTAAGAAATGTTTAGGAAGAAATGGAAATTTATTATTTTAAAATACAATGTTATAAACCAAGATGTACAGGAGACATAAATCAAGATACAAAATGAGATTAAATAAGTGAAAATGAAGCTATTTTAAAAAGCAATTTTATGACTTGATATATCATGTAGAAATTCTTGAATAATTTAGTATTCTTCTTTGTATTAGAATGTAGACTTCTATCGTGTAGAATTACTTGTAGTTCATATACAGTATTATATTAGCAATCTGACATTTATATACATTTACAAGATGGTTATTACCATGATAAATGCAGTTAGCATTTGTCACCCTACAAAGGTATTACAGTATCATTGAGCATATTCCCTCTACTGTACTTTATATCCCGTGACTTATCTACAGCCGGAAGTTTGTACCTCTTAATCTCCTTCGCGTATTGTACCCAACCAGAACCCCTCTGGCAACCATATTTGTTCTCTGTATTTGAGTCTGTTTCTGTTTTATTTTATATAAGCTCCCTTAATATTACATAAGAACTCACTGATCCCAAGCTTGCAAAATACATTCTATTTCTTACATAAGAAGTTATTTTAAGATTTCTCTAACTTACAAATAAGGGCCTTCCTAATATCTTGAGGAAAAATCATTTGTTTATACTATTAACTACAAAAATGAGGTTTGAATTGAGGTTTCTTTGTCTTCTAAAATACCACTTTTGGGGGCCTCTGGGTGACTCAGTCAGTTAAGCATCCGATTCGGCTCAGGTCATGATCTCAGGGTTGGGAGATGGAGCCCTGTGCTGAGCTCTGCACTTAGCAGGGAGTCTGCTGGAAATTCTTTCTCTCGCCCTCTGCCCCTCCCCCAACCTGTGCATGCGAGCTCTCTCAAGTAAATAAATCTTTAAATAAACAAACAAAAATAAAATATCACTTTTTATTAAATGTAGTTCTATACTATAGAATGAAGTTTCCTTTGGATATATTTTGTCAAATAATTCTTTAAACAAATAATTGTTTAAAGGACAGTATTTTTTTCATTCCAAACAATTGTTATCATTAGTTAGTGGCACTGGGAGAGCCTTAATACCAAAAATCTCAGTAACAATTCTTAATTAAAACTGCTATTGTAGAAGAGCATTTCTACAACTGATGATTGAGAATGCACTAGAAGAGGAACTCTCAGTTAACAGGAATTTTCAAAATAATCTTTTACTATCCAAATAAAATGAAGAAAAATACTGTCCAAAGGATGAGCACATATAATTTAAAGAGAAGAATTAATAGTATTCATCTCTTACTCGTTTTGGCATCATAAAACAACTATATACATAAAATCTCAGCAGTCCTATCAGTCATTTTTTTTTCTTAAATCCTGTATTTTTCAAAACCACAAGATGGCATCCTTTCACTGGAGATGGTTTAGGAGGAGGGGAGAAATGAGCTGTTAAAAAAAAAAAGGCAATCCCATAGAGTCATTAATTTATAACAAAAATGTCCAGTTCATACAAGGGCTGGCTTCTAAGGCTGGGAACTCATTAGAACAGAATCAATGCTTGTGAGGAACAATTTTGTCCCACTACATAAATGAGCAGAGCTGGGCAGGAATACATGTCATAAAACATATGATTTAAAACAAAATCATATTTCACAGAGTACTACACAATATTCACAAAAGCTACTGGCTTAAAATTACTTAACAAAAGTTAAGTACAAAAAATTCTACTAGGGGCACCTGGGTGGCTCAGTCGTTAAGCGTCTGCCTTCAGCTCAGGTCATGATCCCAGGATCCTGGGATCGAGCCCCGCATCGGACTCCCTGCTCTGTGGGAAGCCTGCTTCTCCCTCTCCCACTCCCCCTGCTTGTGTGCACTCTCTGGCTGTCTTTCTGTCAAATAAATAAATAAAACCTTAAAAAAAAAATTCTACTACACCACTTTCCAATATTTAAATCTCAGATCATAATGTGGTGCTTCCAAATGTGGTACCTCCTGGCAAGAAGGTCAACCTGTGCTTCCCAGAAACCAAACAGCCCACCAGGAAGGATACAGAATTTTTTAAAAACCACATCAATTTTAGAGGCTATTGCATATTCTATTTGGTATCACTGATTTAATGGATAATAAAACATGCACATTTCAAAATTCAGAATGTTACAACACAAGCGAAAGATACCATGCAACATCTTGAAGAAGAGAGGAAATACAAGAAGCCAAAATTAAGAGGGTGCACCTACATAACTAGAACATGGTTATTTCTTCAACAACAACAATCAAGACCAAATACGACCAAGGAGTGGTGGGGGTGCCTGGCTGGCTTAGTCGGTAGAGCAACCGACTCCTGGTATCAGGGTAATGGATTTAAGCCCCACAGTGGTCATGGAGTCTACTTAAAAAAAAAAAAAAAGACCAAGAAGTGATGGAGTAAAGGGAATGAGAGTAGGATATGCTATTAATTTATGGTACCTTGAGCCACCCAATGGTACCAGTTGAAACTTGATGTCAAGTGCTTAGTTGCTTATGCAACTGTTAATCTGTAAAAATATAAGTTATTCTATTATAAATTCTTTCTTAAAGCTCTTTCACATCACACAGCAAACAAAGTAGGCAGATAGAAATCAGAAGTTGAAAATGTCCTTAAAATTGCAAACGAAAGCTAACTTTATGTGCTCTGGCTCCAGAGGGGAAGGAAGAGGAAGACAGTTACATTACTACCTCTGCACCTTGCACATACTTCTCTTACACTTTTCATACAAACCCACGTTTGCGGATGTACTGAGCTACCTCAAGTGACAGAACTGTTTCAGGGCAAGGACCATGTATTACTATCCTCGATCTCCCACAGAGACAACCTGTAGACAATGACTATTTTGGAAATTGGTTTTTTGGGGGGTTTTTTGTTTTTTTTTTTTAAGATTTTATTTATTTATTTGTCAGAGAGAGAGAGCACAAGCAGGGGGAGCGTCAGACAGAGGGAGAAGCAGACTCCCCGCCCTGGGATTATGACCTGAGCCAAAGCCAGATGCTTAACCGGCTTAAGCCACCCAGGTGCCCTATTTTGGAAATTCTTAGAAGAAATTCCCCCATACACTCCCCAGAAAGTTACTCCACTTTTTTATGCTATATAAAATATGTTTTTTCTAGAGGAAAAAAAATAACTGTGATACTTCTATAATCTCTAAAATTCACATACCTAGATGCCCTCCTTATCACCTTACCAATTACCATAAAAAAATTAAGACTACACACAAGTCTCCATCTGATAAGCTATGAATCAATGAGTTTTATATGGCACATAAGTTGCCAATACCAAGGACACCTGGGGGCCGTGCAGAAAGTTACATAACCTTGTCACAGTTTTCTAACTGTATTATTATTGTTCATTCATTACATATGACACAGGAAGTCTTGATCTAATTATCAGCACTTGGTCAAAGTACAGACACCTGCAGAAATGACATCCTAAAACATACACAACACATTAATTGGCTGCAGCCGCCACCTAAGCACAGAGTCACATTTGACGATGCCCTGGAAGAAAGCGCAACTTAGGAATCCAAAGTTATCAGAAGTTATCACTTAAGGGGTTGGTGGCATTTTTCTTGGACAGTATTTCTTAACTGGATTTGCTCAGTGTTGCTGACCTACCCTAAGCTATTCCCACACCTCCAGATAAAGAGACCTGTGTTTTCATTTTTATTCACCATGTGAATCTAACGCTAGAAATATTCACACTGCTGAACGTAAGTCAGAAAACATACCCATTTACAGTAGATGCTTACAGAAGAACTGAAACCCCAAATGCGACCAAGAAAACTTTTATAAAATGTAACTGACACTCCATTCTAATCGAGAATTGCCTCCCTTAATAAAAATAATTAGCTTTCATTTCAAGAAAATTTGAATTTCACCAGTAATAAGTAACCAGATCTAATCAAATATCTGACCATTATATTTTTTATAAAGATTTTATTTATTTATTTGACAGAGAGAGACACAGCGAGAGAGGGAACACAGGCAGGGGGAGTGGAAGAGGGACAAGCAGGCTCCCCACAGAGCAAGGAGCCGGATGCGGGGCTCGATCCCAGGACCCCAGGATCATGACCTGAGCCGAAGGCAGACGCTTAACGACTAAGCCACCCAGGCGCCCCCAAATATCTGACCATTAAAAAAATAATCAGTGTGAGAGGATATACTTACATTTCTGTTAACATTCTATAGTAGTGACTCAAGAGTAACAGCCATAACTTGGAGGATAGAACATGGATGTACTTTCTCAAAAGAACCTAGTACCACTATCCTTTGGGACCCATCCCTAGAACCTCCTGAGGCCTACAGGGCTAACCTAAATACAACTGCTTAATTGCCACTTTCTGAACTACTCCTGACCACTCCCTACAACCAGCAACACCCTGTACTTCACTGCTTTCTCCATCTTGGTATTCCAGCCTACCACCTCTTTGACCTTGACTTGTCTTAAGGATTATAATTTCAAGCCTGGGTTCTGCACTGAACTACCTGGCTCTGGAACTCAGTGCTGGAACTTGCTTAGATATCTGCACTACCTCTTCCATTTGGACAAGTCTCCTATTCCTTGAGTATCCTTCATTTGCCTAAGTGTACCCAACGCCGACAAGCCCCACCAATAAAGAAATGGGAGATGCAAAAATGTACTCGATTACAGAACCACTAGAAAATGAATGCTCAGATATGTTAAGAAAAAAGAAAAGGAAGAAGATAGCAGGAGGGGAAGAATGAAGGGGAGTAAGTCGGAGGGGGAGACGAACCATGAGAGACGATGGACTCTGAAAAACAAACTGAGGGTTCTAGAGGGGAGGGGGGTGGGGGGATGAGTTAGCCTGGTGATGGGTATTAAGGAGGGCACGTTCTGCGTGGAGCACTGGGTGTTATGCACAAACAATGAATCATAGAACACTACATCAAGAACTAATGATGTAATGTATGGTGATTAACATAACAATAAAAAATTTAAAAAAAAAGAAAATGAATGCTCAATGTAGCTCTTAGGGGAAACACATCATTACTAGGTAATAAATGTAGAGCATATTTTATTTTATTAAGATTTTATTATTTATTTATTTATTTATTTATTTGAGAGAAAGCAAGAGAGTGGCAAAGACAGAGGGAGAAGCAGGCTGCCCGCTGAGCAGGGAGCACGATACCCGGCTGATACCACAACCCCAGGATCAAGACCTGAGTGGAAGGCGTCAGATGCTTAACCAACTGAGCCACCCAGGCGCCCCAGAGCACATTTTAAATAAAGTCATACTACATATACATAACACAGAGAAAATCACTCAAGACCTAGTAAGCATATGACAGTAACTACTTAAAAATGAATAAGTATATTGTTATTGTAGAAACACTTGAAAAAAACTGATGAGCCACTTAAACAGGGAACAAGTAACTAGTATGGAACAGAAATCAAAAAGTAAACTTAGAGGGACACATACTTGGAACATAATCTGAAACTTATTACAAAATAGTTTAATTAAGTAATGGCAAATTACTGCCCTTCTGTTAACGTTTCATTGGTCACACAGGTCAGTTTATATCACAAATGCTCAGCTGAATGAACTGTCTAGATTGGCCAATAGCATAACTACAGAAGAAATCCTGGAGCTCAGCTTCTCTGTATCACCTACAAAGCATCTGTGTTCATTTTCAGGACAGGAACTATCTATCACATGCTTGGGTTTGGTTTCCTTCTTTCACAACTGCCATCATTTTCAGTATTTTCTCAAGTAATTTTGTCCTTGCTCCTTGATTGAAATATTACAGAAATAGAAGTACAAAGAGTTACATTAAGCAATTCAAAATAAAAGACCTAAATTATAGATGACCTCTTAGTTGGTCTAATAATGACCTAAGAAAAAGGTATATAAAAGTCGTTTCTGGATAGTAAATGTCGTTTCCATGAAATTCACCAATTATTATACTGTATATATCAAAGAGCAGACAAGAGTTCAATAAATGCCTAATAAAATCTGTTGGAAAGGTGTGTTCTTAGAGAAATCCATCCAAGTTATAATACTGATAGACTTAAGAATATAGAATTTTAAAAGCTGTAAATTTGAAAAAAAATAACTAGACAAAGGAATATTCATGTTTCTAGAGATCAAAAATAGAAATACAAGTATGTGGGGTTTCTTATTACTGCTTTAACATGTTAGGCAAAAGAACAACTTAAGGAAACCAAACACCGCTCTCGAGTCAGTTTTAAATTCCACTCGTAATATTCTATAGCAAAATACTATGCAACCCTCTGCTTGTTTAGATCACTTCCTAGCAATTGTTAGAAGCTTATTATACATTGTCAGGTTCATCTTATAAAAGAATAGACACTCAACAAATACAGATTGAGACTTTTCCCTAATGTACATATTGTAATATCCTAGATGGAAAGGAGACGATAAAGAAAAATGAAAAAGGAACACAAGAACCCCATGCCAACAACACCCTTTCTTTGTCTAGCTGCCTTTCTTAACTCAGCACTAACATTTCATTTCAGTATGAAATAAATAACATTCTTATTTAGAAAAAACAAATAAATTATAGGCAGTGAAAGGGAAAAGCCATTTAGTTCTTCACCTGCAATCAGATAACACAACAGAAATCACTCTATATGAAACTGTTATTTCTAATCATAACCACAAAACAAGGGATTTTTAAATCCCTCTGCAGAGACCCACTCTATGTGGAGAGCCGAGGCGATCAGACCCAGCTGTCTGAACTCTGTGCTTCAAGGTCCGATAAGGTTCTTCTGAACAGCTGTCTGGTGGCAGCTCAACACCACTCAACACTAGAGCAATTATTCCAGTGACGATCAATCCAGCTTCTGAGGCTCTCTTCACACCCAGCATTCAAAATTAACATGCCTTTTATTATCTAGCCATGGTCCACACTTTAAAAAAATAAATAAATAAACTTCACTTTGAATTTAAGGTTAGATTATTAAGCCCAAACACAAACCTTCTTTCTGTCTTAAAACTAAACTATTTCATAATAATGGATGCAAAATGCATATTAAATGTGCATCTGCTCCAACATTCATTCACCAGCTTCAATTCTGTCCCCAAAGTATCTTCCCTTTCAAAGGAAAAAGGAATGTGATCCACAAAATTTTTACTAAGGAAATTTAATGAATTTCCCTGCAATTAAAATAAATGTAACACACAAAATTTCTAGAAAGTCCTATGATCACAATTTCTACTAACAAGGGTCTCCTCTGGCACTAGTAAAAAGACTAAGATGCTTTTGCACAAACTCAAAAGCTGCAATGGATAATTTCTGGTGGTAAAAAATTCTGCTACTCATTCAATATACTGAGCAGTCAACAAATTACAACAACCTAATCAGAATCAGGCAAACCCTAAATGAAATCAGATTATAATGAGGAAAAATACTAAATAAGACTTAAAATGGACCACAGAACCATTTATTTGAACAAAACAGATTCGTATATATAGTTACCTCTGTGCTTGCTTACAGGGCACGCTTAGAGCTTAAATCCTAATAAAAAATGACTTATTAGGGGAAAAAAACAACCGATAACCACAACTCTGTGCCAGACCATTGATCTGGGGGGCTTAGAAACCAGCAGTGAACAAAATTGAAACTGAAGTTTTTTTGTTTTTTTTTAAAGTCTGGACCATGGCTAGATAATAAAAGGCATGTTAATTTTGAATGCTGGGTGTCCCTGCTTTTACGGAAGGTACTTTCTGGTGGGTAGAGGCACACAATAAACAAACTAATATATGGAAGAGGTAATCAATACTTCAAAGAAAATTAAGCCAGAATAATGAGTTAGAAATTAACAGTATGATTAGTTATTTTACTGCTCCTCCATGGGTTTCATGCAACCCAATCTCATAGGAAAATAGCCTCCTACAAAAATGGTAATTACTAAGTCAATAATTATCTTAGCAGAGCCTAGAGAGTGCTAGAAAAATGTACTGATACAAAAGGAAACAAAGTCAGACACTAACCCCATCCACAAAGAGATTCCACTCTCATAAGGAAATCAATCATAAAGAATTATCTTAACACATTAAATTTGTCAGCAACTTTCTCAACGAGTGCTAGGAAAAAGAAGAAAGTACAGAGTGCTGCAAGAGTACGTGATATAACTTCTGGATAAAAATGTCACATTAAACACAACTCCATTATTACCCCTTCTAGAAACCCAACTAAAACAGCGAAGGCACAAATCCATAATGAAAAAAGTAAAGAGGAAATGACAAAATTGCGGAAGCTGAACATGGATGAATGAGTGAAAATGAGCTTGGCCAACACAAGAGCGCTGAATCCTAAGCCAGAAACAGGGATACCTGAGAAGTAACCTACTTTATACTACAGATACTGTTGATAACAAGAGATACCTTGGTAACTCTTAAGTAGAACTAGCTGAAAATCTATTAAGAAGCAGACAACTACTCCATTCCATGCTCCTGGGCCAAAAGACCCTCATCCACCATGGCAAAAGATGAAAGGTTTACTCTCTAAGGAAAGTAAGCAGAATCTTAGGGCAGTTACATGACACACCCAAAAATAGGGGAACTCGGAGGACTTGTACAGATGCTGATATCTCCTCTCAACCTCCCTGAGCTTACAGTAAGCTGGGCAGCTAAACCCCATAAAGACAAAAACACTGACAGTGCGGGTTCGCAATGAAATAATCCTGCCATTGCACCCACAGTGAAGCTTGGTCAAGAAGCCCCACTCATGCACATGGCTTTCCATCAGATTCTGACAGCCATTCCTGAATATAAAGGTACATCCAACAGTCATCAAACATCTGAGAAAAACTCTTCACTGTGGATTAACTCACCCAATGTCCATTCCACCCTCCCAGTTCTGCTTTCCGAAACTGGAAAGCTAAAAATGCCATTTTCCAGAATTTCTTGCAGGTAGGATTTTGGAGAAAAATTAGGTACTCTAATGCATCTGTAAGTGATATCGAAGAAGTTTTGTTTTTGTTTTTTTAGATCCCTGAGGATTTCCTATGAAATCATGACATCTGCAGATAGTTTTACCACTTCTTTTCCTAGTCTGGATGCCTTTATTTCTTTTTCTTTCTTTCTTTCCTTTTTTTTTTAAAGATTTTATTTATTTATTTGACACACAGAGAGAGGAATCACAAGTAGGCAGAACGGCAGGGAGTGGCAGAGGGAGAAGCAGGCTCCCTGCTGAGCAAGGAGCCCAATGTGGGACTCGATCCCAGGACCCCAGGATCATGACCTGAGCCGAAGGCAGACGCCCAACGACTGAGCCACCTAGGCGCCCCCTTTTATTTCTTTTTCTTGCCTAACTGCCCCGGCTAGAACCTCCAGTACAATGTTGAATGCTAAGTGGTGTGATTGGGCATCCTTGTCTTGCTCCTGATATTAGGAAGAAAGCAGCCAGTCTTTACCATTAAGTATGATATTAGCCATAAATTTTTTATAGATACTCTTCATCAGGTTAAGAAGCTTCCTTTTATCCCTCATTTGAATATTTTTATCATGAAAGAAGAGTATACTTTGTCATATGTTTTTTATGCATCTATTGAGATGGTTGTTGCCCTTTATTCTATTAATATGGTTTACTGCAGTACTGACTCTCACAGACTGAACCAACCCTGCATTCCCAAGATATAACCCGCCTGGTGATAGAATGTAGTCCTTTTACAAGGTGGTAGGTTTGGTTTGCTACTATTTCGTTTTGGGAATTTTTGCACCTATACTCCTGAGGGTCACTGCTATGTGACACTTCTGTGGTCTGAAGTTTCTCCAAGGGAGTGGTCCAATGTCCATTCTCCAGTTTGCTGGGTGTCATGAGGCAAGTATCTGTTGCAACCGCAGAGGCAGCTGCCTGGTCCTGAGTTGTAGCCATACACTTTTTTTTTTTAATTCAGTGGCTCCACTGGTGGCCTCAGACATAAAAGCTCCCAAAATCTATAGCATTCCAGGCATCATTCCAGCACCTCTACCCCTTCTAATAATTTTTTCTAAGCACCTGCATCCCGTATCGTTTTCTTCTCTGCTTAAGATATCTAGTGGTTTCCATTCCCTGCACTGACACATGCAAAGACCTAAATAAATAGAAAAAGAAATTAACTTGGAGCACAAAGGAACTGGGAAGGAAATAAAGACTTCTGAAAAGGTAAGAGGAAGTACTGCATCCATGAAATTTAAACAAGATCAACACAATATAAAGAAACATCAAGAGAGTACAAAGAAGCTATGAAAAATTTTTAACAGGGCAGCAAAAACTGGAAGATAAAATTGAGAACATCCAGGAGAGAAAAAATTTTTTTATTTTTTATTTTTTTTAAAGATTTTATTTATTTGACAGAGAGAGACACAGCGAGAGAGGGAACACAAGCAGGGGGTGTGGGAGAGGGAGAAGCAGGCTTCCCGCCGAGCAGGGAGCCCGATGCGGGGCTCGATCCCAGGACCCTGAGATCATGACCTGAGCCGAAGGCAGACGCTTAACGACTGAGCCACCCAGGCGCCCCGAGAAAAAATTTTTTTAAATAAGAACACTAAAGAATCAATTTAAGAAGCCCAACATCTAAATAACAAGAGTCTCAGACAGTAATAAAATAGGAGAAAATCATGAATAAAATAATTTTTTAAAGTTGCCAGGGACCGAAGGACATGAATTTCCAGACTGAAAACTACCACCATGTGACCAGCAAAATGGAAGAAAAAGAGATCCACACCAAGAAACATCCTTAAGAAATTTCCGAACTGGAGGCACCTGGGTGGTAAAGTCAGTTAAGTGTCCAATTCTTGGTTTCTGCACAGGTCATGATCTCGGAGTCATGAGATTGAGCCCTGCATCCAGCTCCACACTGGGTGCCAAGTCTACTTGGAGATTCTCTCTCCCTCTCCCTGTGCCCCTCCCCCCTGCTTGTGCATGCTCTCTCTCTAATAAATAAGTGAATACAAATTTTATTTATTTGAGAGAGAATACGAGCGGGGGAGGAGGGGCACAGGGAGAGGGAGAAGCAGACTCCCCACTAAGCAGGGAGCCCAACAGGGGGACTTGATCCCAGGACCCTGAGATCATGACCTTAGCCAAAGGCAGACACTTAACCAACTGAGCCACCCAGGTGCCCAAATAAATACATCTTAAAAAAAAAAAAAAAGAAAATTTCAGAATTGGACCAAAAAAAAGAAAAGATGCTACAAGCTTTCTAATTTTTCACTCATTAGTACTTCTTAGCTACAACAAAAGCTAGAAAACTATAAAGCATGGTTTCAAAATCCTTAGGAAATATCCTTTACAACTTAGAATTCTATATTCAAACTATCCATGTTCAGGCAACACAACTAGCCTAGAGAAGCACACAAGGCTCTGAATGATATTTCTTCAGTAACATAAAATTAGAAACAAAACAGAACAAAAAAAAAGTGATTCCAAATGACTTGATGTTTTTACAGTACCAAGTCTTTCTACATAAATTAGACAAAACTAAGTGGGGAAAAAATGTTATCTTCCTAGGTAATCAAAAGGTTGGGTACAGGGAAGAAAAACTAAGGACGGAACTCTAAGGAGTTCTATTGGAGATTATGTTCATAGCACACACAGGCATGGCTGCCATAACACAATAGACACATGCGTTCCTGAAAACTCTTAACATCTACAGACACTAGAGTAACGGATCGAATGGAAAAATAAAGTTGGAACAACCCTCTCAAAACCTATGCAGTTTTCTAGCCAGAACACCAGCGATAACATCAATAATTAATAATTAGTACCTCAGGAGATGACTTGGACAACCCTGGTAAGGAGCGTAGTGTGGCTACAACTACCTCGAGAGATGCTCATAAATGCACAGAAGCAGGCACGCTGGCTTGCAGGAACTGAGACAACAGAGACAGACGTAGAGCTCTGAGCAGACCACCAACTAGAAAGGCAAAGGGAACGCACCTCTCTGGGAGAGGGAGCCCCAGGAGCAGGCACTCACTTTTGATTTTCTTAAAATAAAGCTGAAAAGCAGAAACAGACCCATAAATATAGAGAACAAACTGAAGGTTGCCAGAGGGGTGGGGCACGGGGTGGGGGTGGATAAATGGCTGAGGGGAAAGGGGATACAGGCTTCCAGTCACGGAACGGATGAGTCAGAGATGAAAGGTACAGTACAGGGAATACAGCACTGGTACTCTAACAGAGTTGTACAATGGTATTAAAATAGAGTTATGCAGTAACGGATGGTAGCTACACTTGTAGTGAACACAGCATTATGTACAGAACTGTGAAATCACTATGTCATGCACCTGAAACTAATGTAAGATTGTACGTCAAGCATACTTCAATTAAAAAATAAAAAAATAGTAAGGGGCGCCTGGGTGGCTCAGTCCATTAAGCGTCTGCCTTCGGCTCAGGTCATGGTCCCTGGGTCCTGGGATGGAGCCCTGCGTCAGGCTCCCTGCTCCGTGGGGAGTCTGCTTCTCCCTCTCCTGTGCCCCTCCCCTCCCCCCATCGTCTCACTCATGCCCCCTCTCTTTCAAATGAATAAATAAAAAAATCTTTAAAATAAAATAAAATAACAAAATAGAGTTGAAAGTGGAACTGAAGACTTTCTTTACCTCTGAACTCTACTCCTGATATTCTTGTTCCCCTTTACTAAAGTCATATATAAATCAGTACAACCTGCAATTACGATAATATCATTTCTGTATTTAAAAGTCACATTTGAGCTACCTGGTGTTAAAGAAGAATTTGTAGCAAAACACTGACTTAATACTTAAAAAAAAAAACAAAAACTGATCTAAACCAATCTAAACTAAAATGTAATGTACTAGGAGGATAACAGGAAGAAAATATATTATGGATAATAGAATAAAGAATTCAATTCCCCATCTTCCATAGCACAAAGTCAGTAATGTCATTTAGACACAGAAATAAATACCAAATGAGCAGTGAAAATAAATGAAGGTAACCTTTTTTCATGAGAAGCCTTGGGAGAACTGTTAATTATGTACACACCTAAACACTGCTGGGTAGTCCTAGGTTGGTTAGTTTGTTTTTCAAGGCTCATATTAAAAACATCTGATAGTCAGGGAAGACTTCCCTAAAAAATGGGTACAGTGGACATCCGAGAGATGAGAAGTTAACCCAAGGATGAGAGAAGTCCAGACAAAGGAAAGCTCTTTTGCGAAGTTGCTATTAAGAGGGAGCACGGTAAACAGGGTTGAATAAAGGACTCACAGTGAGGGGAGAGAGCAAGACCAAGTATGATGAGAGATGAAGCTGGAATCAGAAAGGAGCCAGCTCATTCAGGGAAGAACTTTGAGGCAGGATGACCAATATGTCCGTTTGCCCAGGACAATTTCCATTCATGCCAGTTGTCCTAGCATAATTTATGGCTTCCTCTTTCACACATACCAGTATCTCTATTTGATCACCCTGCAATTAGGTAATACTGAGGGATTAGTCTTTATCCTAGAAGCTACTGAAGTGTTTTAAGCAAAAGTGGTGAAGTGCATTATCAGAGGGATAAGTGCTCTGGTCCCCTACCCGATGTTTTATGATACAAAGTTCAACTGAGAATCTACTTTGAATAAACCTGTAAGAATGTCTCCTCTTCAGAGCCAACATTCTTGTACAAGGGATCTCACAGTCTCTTTCTTCCCACTCCTTCCTTAATTACCCCACTTCCTTTGATCCTACCTCCCTTTACTAGCATTAGGCACTCACAGTCAACAATAACCTTCCAGCCACCGAAGTTAATAGATACTTTCAGGCCTTATCATACCAAAACTACACTAGCATTCCTTCTTAAATCTCCTTGTCCTATGACGCAACCTTGTTCTACTTCTCTGTTACTTACCATCTCCAGTGTGGGTTTTTCCTTTCTCTACCTAGGCCTCCCATGTAGATGTTTTCCATGTCTTTGCCCCCTTCTCTTTTGTCTTTATCCGCAAATATCACCCATGCTCCTAAAACTATACCTCCAATCAAAGTCTCTTCTCAGAGCTCCAGGAAAGTACTCTAGATTGCCAGCCAACACCTCCACCTAGAAGTCCAACAAACAACACTAATTCACCACTAACCCTGAGTAGGTCCTCTAAACCAGTTCCTTATCCATCAAGCTCTAAGAGCAACACTTTCCCCAGGAAACCATGCAGAGAAGCAGAGTCACTCTAGACTCTTCTCCCCAATCTCCCAGGCTTAGCATCTCCTAATTGCACTTTCTGTCCTTTCCCACTGCCTACCTGAATTCAGGGGCCACCTCATAACTTCCCAAGTGTCCTTACGGATGTTTTACCTCTACTCTTTGTTTCCTCCACAGAATGGCCAGACCATTCATCCATTTATGTCACCTTTTTCTTGAGGCTCCTCATTTCTTAAAATTCAACTGTTCTCTACCACATACATACATACATATTGCTCTAGTTAGATGAAACTACTTGCCATTCAGGAAAACACCCTCTCCTAATGTTTTCCAGCCAAGTCGTACTTACTTAGCTCCCAACACTTAGCTCAGACTTCAGTGCCTCCCCAGTCCCCTTGGGATGTCTTTCAAAACTTCAAAAGGCTCCAAGTTTGCCTTAGGTGGTAGTCTTTTCCTCCACAGCACCATGTGGATACCTACCATCATAACACTTATTACACTGTACTAACGTCCTGCATTTATGTTATCACAATAGCACAGTGTTTGTGTTCCTCCTTGCCCACAAGACTATAAGCAACTTGATAACAAGGACTGAGTGTCCCATCTATTCCCAGTATCTGGGTCAAGGCCTGGTATATAGTACCATTCCACAAATGTGTGCTGAATAAAAAATGAAAAGAACATTTCTCAAAAAAAAAAAAAAACTTTTAAATTTAAATTTTAAAAAATCATTGTTTCATGAGTATTAAAGACTTAGAGCTTTTAATTCCTCTTAAAATTACTATTAAGGCAGAGAGTAAAGAAAGAAAGTAGCTTTTTAAGAAAGAAGGTAAATCCATCTCCACCCTTTCCTTATTAGCAAGTGAAGCCCTCCATTATTATTTCAAACAGCTGTTTCCATTTCTGCACTCTACTGACAAATCCAAAATTACCTCTTGGGGACTATGAACTATCACTGAGAAAAATGCACATCCAGTACCATTTGCAAAAGTAACCAAACAGACCTGAAAATCAACTGTCCCATATAAGTGTTCAAATCCCAATACAATGACAGTGCGTGGTGAGCCTGCTTCAGGTTGGTAAACCCACAGAACAGCACTGATGTAGGGATTACATGAAATGGCACAGGAGGCACCTGGCTGTCTCAGTTGGTGCAGCACATGACTCTCGATCTCCAGGTCATGAGTTCAAGCCCCATGTTGAGCACAGAGCTTACTTTAAAAAAAATTGAAATGATCCACGTAAAAACTCTCTAGCAATGCTAGAAGACAGAACTAGGACTTATTCTAGCTCCATTTATCTAAGTTCTCTGTACCTCAAGTTTCCTCACTCATCAAACAGGGTTATCATAAGGCTTAAAAGACAGTGTCCACGAAGCCTCTAGCACCGTGCCTGGCGAACACGGTAAGCACAAAGTCAATGTTAGCACTTTCTGTCCTATATCTTGCACAAGTACTTTAATCTCCGTAGGTCTCAATTTCTTTAACGACAAAATGAGTTGGTTTAGATTGCACTATCCAAGACCTCTTCTAGCAGCAAAAGCATTCTAATTCTGTGTTCAATAAATCCAAATGCAGTGAAGGCAAACAGGACCAAGTAAACAGATTAGCTAAGGAAAACAGTATTTATCATCTAGGCCTACACCAAAAATATCAGCAAAAACCTAAGATCGTAACGTGAGTTTTGACTGTTTGACTCCTTTATGCCAACAACATTAGCATTATGATATAAAAATGATCAAGAACTTGGGACATCTGGGTGGCTCAGTTGGTTAAGGGTAAGTCTCTTGATTTCGGCTCAAGTCATGATCTCCTGGTCCTGAGATCAAGCCCCATGTCAGTCTCTGTGCTAGGTGTGGAACCTGCTTGAGATTCTCTCTCTCTCTGCCTCTCCCCTCTCTTGAAAAAAAAAAAAAGAACTAGAAAAAATTTCCAAAATTAAAATTAAATTCCTCTAAACAGGAAATGGACACTCATCTGTGCTTCAAAAATTGGCAAAATGGTAATTACTTTACCCAGTGGTTAACATTTAACCAGTAAACTAGTTAACATTTAACCATTAAGTTAACCAGAAGAAAAAACCTGTTATATTGTCAGCAAGAGAGAAGAGGATAATCGTGGTGCTCTAATGGCCTCTGAGAAATTGGGTAGATATATAGTCACTGTGAAGCGTATACCCTTATTTTTTTTTAAAGATTTTATATATTTATTTGACAGAAAGAGAGATAGCGAGAGCAGGAACACAAGCAGGGGGTGTGGGAGAGGGTGAAGCAGGCTCCCCATTGAGCAGGGAGCCCGATGAGGGGCTCAATCCCAGGACCCTGGGATCATGACCTGACCCGAAGGCAGACCCTTAACGGATTGAGCTACCCAGGCACCCTGAAGCGTACATCCTTGGTCACTGTAAGCTAAGTGACCAATGAAGTTACCAATATATCTTTAAAATGTGTTAAATGATAGTACAGTACATTTACTGACATGTAAAGATATTCACAAAATAGTGCTGCATGAAAAAAGGTTACATATCAGTATTTATCAAGAATAAAATTTTGTTAAAAAAAACATTTTCTGTTAATAATATGGATATTAGGGCGCCTGGGTGGCTCAGTTGGTTAAGCGACTGCCTTCGGCTCGGGTCATGATCCTGGAGTCCCGGGATCGAGTCCCGCATCGGGCTCCCTGCTCAGCGGGGAGTCTGTTTCTCCCTCTGACCCTCTTCCCTCTCGTGCTCTCTATCTCTCATTCTCTCTCAAATAAATAAATAAAATCTTAAAAAAATAATAATAATAATAATATGGATATTAACAGAAAAACTTCAGAGCTTTTTTACGGAACTAAGGGTGATTTTAATTTTCCTCTTGGTGTTCACCTGTCTTTTCTAATTTTCCATAAAATATAATAATTTTTTGTACAATAAAAAAAGCTCATTTTTTAAAATTTCCCCAAATATAACAGCCAACACACAATCCCCTTCTCACAGAAGTACAGTGAAAAAAAGAAGTTAAAAACCCTGATTAGGAAACTTCCTTAGATCCCAGTAATAACTGGGAACTTCAGTTAGGTTCCCATCACTCGACGCCTCAGCCTCAATCTCACTATTTGTGAATGAAAACAGACCTACACTTATGATATAAAATTCTAAAGATCTCTAACTCAGACATACCAGAGGTGATGTCATCTGGACAAATTAAAGAACAAATATTAACAGATTGTGCAGAGGGGGAAAAAAAGAATCAACAGCATATTTTTATGATGCTTTATCTTTCACTCCATGTTTACTTTCTTGAATCTGGGTACACTAAAAGATTATCTAGTTGAAGAGATTAAACCTAGGGATTAGATTCCAACAACTCCAAAAGATATCTTGCTCTACCAAACATCCTTTGAAAGCACAGGAAGGAAGTGTTATGACAGTTTAATTACTTAGGATTTGCTTCCTAGACTTTACCACCAGTTCTAGGGGTTTCATCCTTCCATTTATTCCCCTGAAAATTAACTTTAGCATGCAGGTTTATAGCTCCTGTATTAAGGCCAGGTGTTACTGTCAACTTGTTTCTACCAGAGAAAAATAAGGACATGAACAAAACACAAGTAAAACATGAAGGTTTCTGTTTTTCAACTAATCATCCTATGTACAAAGAAAAATTCCCTAAAGCAGATTAGCATTTAGTATTTTAGGTTTGAAAACTGAAGAAGAATGTTAAAACAAGCCTGCAGAGTTGTTTACCCTATGACATTTCCTATATTTAATTCCATCAGTGACTAAAATATGTAGAAAGCCAACAAAGGAAGTATATACATGTACTAAGTCCAAATATATAGTAAATTCCAATGCCCCTCCCCACTAGGAAAGTAATAGGAAAAATTATTTTATATTTACATTTCAGTACTCTTTAAAATGGCTACAGTTTTAGCAATTTTCCTTGCTAAAATATTAGCAATATTTTATACAAATACTGCTGGATAAAAATTCATCCATTATTATGACACAAGTAAATAACAGGCTAAAAAATGGTTTAAGTTTCTTAATTCTTCCTGAGACTCCGAAAACTACTACTCACTCCTAACCCTAATTATACAGATGAGGAAATGCAGACTCAAAGAATTAAAGTACCTGCCCCAAGTCACAAAAAATAAGAAGCTGCAACTTCATGTAGTGCTCCTGTTTGATACCACCCAATCTCATGCTTTTGTGACTGACAGTGCCCCAAATATATTTGTTAGCAGCAAGTAAGTACCAGTAGGCACTTTTAAATGAAAACACGCAAATCCAAATTTCCCATTAGAAGTTTCCTTACTGATGTAATAACAGAGCAAAATCAAAAGAATGTTATTTTGCCCAAAGAAATATACAAATAAGGTTTAATCCCTCAACCACAAATCCATCTTCCTCAAAGCAATGGTGCTTGGGACTGGAGACGGAAAGTCAACAAATCTTCAGGTGTATATGTACCATGAAGAAACACAGTCAACATTATACTCTTTGGACAAAAAATGGACTTTTATTTTCATTTAATTATATTTAAAAAGAAGCACCATTTGTTTTGAAAAGGCAAGAAATTATGCTTTAAATCATTAGATTTTGTACATTATCTCAAAGATTAATTTTAAAACAGTGGCTTTGAGCCCTAATACCTATAAAACATGAAACTATTTCAAGAGATGTTCTTTTTAATTTTTTCAAATGAAGGGACAGTAAAATTGGCTCAGCATCTTAAACAACCCTACAGCATCCATTATGTTATATACCAGTGAGCCCCCATCACCACTTTCCTAATTAATTCATAACTCTCAAAGAGAAACTTTACTTTAGAGTTAATTTTGCACCTTTTCAAGTTTTAAAATCTACCACAAAACAAATGAGGAATAAAAGACAACTTCTAGAACCTGATGAATCCAGTGAACTTAATAAAAATCAATCAGTTTAAAAACACAAATCCAGGGACACCTGGGTGGCCAATCAGTTCAGTGTCCAACTTTTGTTTTTGGCCGAGATCACGATCTCAGGGTCATGGGATCAAGCTCTCTCCCTCCCTCCCAGTCTGCCCCTCCCACAACTCCTACTCATGTGCTCTCCCTCTAAAATATATAAATAAATAATATTTTTTAAAAAATAAAAACACAAATCCATATTCTCCTATATGCACTTCCAGAGTTTCTAAAACCTAAAATTTTTGTTAATTCATTTGCTGATAAAACCTGACCTAAATGGACATGAGGCTATTTTTAGTCATCTTTCTCCACTTACTATAACTATTAATATCTTTCCTCGCAGAAATATCTGTTTCACAATGGAGTGCTACCCCCCCCAGACCCCACTGGGGATATCCTATACAGTACATGCACATTACCTTCTTAAAATTCAAAGTGTTTTTACTTCCAGAACACACCTGGCCTTAAGGATTTTACACAAAAAACTGGGAACCTGTATCACCGAAAAAAAAAGTGCACCCACAAAATAAATTACTGAACTACCGACCAACAGATTTAATTCTCTTATATCTAGCTTCCCTGTATAATTAGTTAATACTGAAATTCTCAATGTCAATCTTCCCTTTTTGTTTAAAGTGTTGACTGATAGCACTCATCATCATTCTTAGAAATTGTTGCCCAAAAAATTTCCAATCAATGTAAGTACGTTTGGACTGAATCAATCTTCCCTTTTTGTTTAAAGTGTTGACTGATAGCACTCATCATCATTCTTAGAAATTGTTGCCCAAAAAAGTTTCCAATCAATATAAGTATGTTTGGACTGAATCAGAGTAGCTATATCTTAGATCTGAGATGTTTTTCTGTGAGAGACCAAGTGTTTGGAAGCTATTGTCAAATTCTCTCCAGCAGGACCAAGGGTCTCCACGAATTCTTCCATCTTTGAGGTATGCTGTGTGCTGAGGAACCAAAAAGGGACCAAGTAATTTTAGAATCTGTAGTTTTTTTTAAGATTTTATTTATCGAGAGAGAAAAAGCAAGAGAGAGAGAGCATGAAGGGGGGGGCACAGAGAGAGGGACAAGCAGACTCCTCATTGAGCAGGGAGCCCTAGGTGGCGCTCAATCCCAGGAGCCTGAGATCATGACCTGAGCCAAAGGCAGACACTTAACGGAATGAGCCACCCAGGCGCTCCTGGAATGTATAATTTTCTTAACCCACCTACATGATACACTAATTACAAAGACTCTAAATAAAAAACTAAAAACAGAAAATAATTATCAAACAAAAGAGTTAAATGGACCCAAACAGACAAAAAGTTTCTTCCTTTTCATCTTACAAATTATACTTCAATTTTGGTCAAAATTAAACGATTTGCAAGATTTCTACATATAGGCATTAGCCACCCCACTATACCCTAATAAAAAGGCAGTTAAGTATGCCACATGAAATAAACCTATAGCATCAAAGTGAATTGGGAAGGGATCATCAGCAGACATTCCAACAAATTTCTAGAAGATGAAGAGTATATAAAAATACATACCACAAAACATGCATAGAAGGACTACGGGGGAAAGTGAGGGAGACTCAAAATGGGGCCATTAACTCATGGAACAGCTTTGCACCTGATCCTCCGCAGCATATCCTACCCTACAGGCTTTCCAACAAGTTAGCCAAGGGCACAGCCCATTCATACATAGAGGTCCTAATTTGTCCTTGCATCAGAAAAGGCAGGGAAGGAGCTACCTGAACAACAAAGCAGTGATGCTCAACCATTCATTTATAAATGGTGACAACCAAGGATCATGCACATGACAAAAATCACTTGCAAAAAAAACTAAACCAAACAAAAGGATCAAGTGACCAGGGAGGGAAAAAGAGATAATCCAGTAAACAGAAAAGAATTAAAAAAAAAAGAAAATCCTAAGTATTATCCTCAGACAGAATAAAGAAAATAATGCATCCTTAAAACAGAAACAAAGTGAATGAAAGAGAATACCTGTACAAAAAGATTTCTTGGAATTAAAAGTATGACTTCAGCCTTTACAATGTCACTATTGACCTAGAGAAGAGTCACAATAATTTCTGAGAATGGGGAAAAAAATTATGAGACAGAAGTGTTCAACATCTCCACCACAGAACAAAGAAAACAAAGCACAGAAAGGTATGGAATAAAGTAAGTTTCCCAGAGCTAAATAAAGATCAAGGCTTTAAATAAAAAGAAACTATTGGCAACAGTAAGAATGCATAATGGAAATATCCATTCCTAGGCTCACCACCATGCAATTTCAGAAAATCAAGATAAAAGAAAATTCCAAAGCTTACACAGAGGAAAGGCAAAAGCAATTACCAAAAGAAAGTAACTGGGGGGGCACCTGGGTGGCTCAGTTGTTAAGCATATGCCTTCAGCTCAGGTCATGATCCCAGGGTCCTGGGATCAAGCCCCGCATCAGGCTCCCTCCCTGCTCAGCGGAGAGCTCGCTTCTCCCTCTCCCACTCCCCCTGCTTGTGTTCCTGCTCTCACTCTCTCTCTCTATCAAATAAATAAATAAAATCTTTAAAAAAAAAAAAGTAACTGTGACTGGCATCAGAGATGACAACACTGGACGCTAGAAGACAATGGAGCAATATAATTCCCAAGTTCTGAGGAAAAAATGTTGAACCAGTATTCTATACCTAACCCAACTATCAATCAAGCATGAGACAAAACAGTTACTTTCAGACACACAGGACTCAGAGAGTTTACATCCTGCCAATTTTTCTGAGTAAAGTTACTTAAGATGCCCTCCAACATCATTCTCCAACAAAATGAGGTAAGACACCAAGGAAAGGAAAATATGTGATCTAGGGGAAACTGGGTCTAAATCAGGTTGATTCCTAGGATGTCAGCTGCACAACATGTCTTAAGTGCAGAAAGGCTCAGGGGAAAAAAGAATAGTTATGTAAAGGATATTACAATTACATATCTTTAAAAAGTCTTCTTTAGTCAACAAGACAAATGAAAAGGCCATTTTAGGGACAAAATTGTACCCAAAATATCAGGAGTGGGGCACCGGGGTGGCTCAGTCAGTTAAGCGTTTGACTGTGGCTCAGGTCCTGATCCCAAGCTTCACACTCAGTGGGAAGTTGGCTTGTCCCTCTGCCCCTCCCCTCTCCTACCTCCCCCTCATGCATGAGCTCTCTCTCTCAAATACATAAATAAAATATTTTAAAAAAAAATTTTTAAATATCAGTGTTGAAACCTCAAACGAAGTAAAACGTGGCATATTTTGAGCAATCGATGGCATGTTAGAAAAGAAAATGCATCTGATGCGGACAAAAGGAATACATATACAGATTTTAAAAATGTATTTTTAATCCCAGCACACTAAAGGATATCTCAAGGGGTATTACTTTCAATTTTCAATCCCTAAGCAGGCCTTCCTTAACCACACCATCCCTTCACCCTCCTCTACTTTTTTTTTAAAGATTTATTTATTTTAGAGAGAGAGCTCAGAGGGAGAGGCAGAGTCCCAAGCAGACTCTTCACACAGCAGGACTAGATCTCACTACCAGATCATGTGAGACGAAACCAAGGGTCAGACACTTAACTGACTGCGCCATCCAGGCGCCCCACCATGCTTTATTTTTATTCCTCTAATACCTGTTATTACTTATTATACCACAAACATTATTTTATCGATTCTAATACACATATTCTTCACTTTTTATCTTGCTGAAACTAGCATGCATCTTACAACCCATACACAGCATTTTTTCCACTTTAATTGACAAATAGACACACATCACTGTGTAAGTTTAAGGCATACAGCATGATGGTCTGATTAACATATAACGAGAAATGATTAACACAATAGGTTCAACTAATATCCATCTTCTCATGTAGATACAAAAAGAAGAAAAAAGGGAGAAAAATTCTCCTTGTGATGAGAACCATTAGCATTTAGCCTCTTAACTTCCCTATATATTATATGGCATGATGACCTATAGACATTGTGTTATACATTACATATCTCGTACTTATTTATCTTGTAACTGTGTGTATGTTTTGACTCCCTCCCTCCATTTCCCCCTCCCCCTCCATACATACCATTTTATAACTACAGTCAGCCAGGTGGCAGTCTTGTTACCGCCTGAAAAACGCTGTTAACTTTTGAAAAGATTATAAAAGCATCAGCACCAAAATGCTTCAGATTAGATGAAACAGGACCTTTATCCATTTGCTGGGTATTGCCGAGCCGTACTCAGCAACATGAGATCAGTAATTTCTTTACTTAAATTTATTTAAAAATCTCTGTAATCTCTGCACATAGAACAGTGACTGGCACATAACAGATACGTAATCTGTCACATTTAACATCTCTGAAACAGAAATGGGTCCAACAGGATGGATCCTACACAGCTGGTTCTGATTTTTTTTTCTTAGTGGTACATACAGTAATGGCAAGTCATTACACGCAATGACATCTAGGATATGAAGAAATTCAATGACAAAAAAATACAGAAATTGGACAGTACAAAAAAAATGGTCAGTGGAGTGAGTGAAATGACCCACTTCAAAAGATGACTCCAAAGGTTGGTAAATCCAAGAAATAGAAAAATAAGCTTATTTTTGAGTTATGAAACTAAACACCCAAATAAATAAAAACAAAAAGAGCTAAACACAACTGCCTCCTGGAAAAAGCAGAATGTCACCCATCTTTCACTATAAGCCAATCTACAATTATTTTTTATCAAGTGCACTTACTTTTTATGAACCATTTTTCAAATATTAATAAGGTGGAGAAGTAAAGATGCACACATACAAAATCACAGAGATTGAGACAAGGGCATTCACACAGACACACACAGAAAGACATTCATGGGCAGAGTCAAAGTCAAGAGTCAAACATATCCAGAAATTTCAACGGACAATGCAGGATGGAGACCATGAGTTCCGGAAGCAAATTTAACAAATATCTAAAGCATGACATAGTTGCGTACTGATTATAATTTGCCATTTTGTTCACCGCAAAGTCAAGGTAGGCTCAGCAAAGCCTTGCAAGTTTATCCTTACGCCCCGGACTGAAAACTCAGACCCCCTTAGGCGTAATAATTACAAACTCAACCTCTCCACAACACTTCACACTCAAAACAACAACCCTTTCCCCAGCCCTGGCCGGTCGTTAATCACAATGACAGACGCGGGGGCTTGAAAAGGTCTCTCCAGTACCAGAAGACCCAAGTGACTACATTAAAGGGGTGCACAAGCTCGGGGAGGAGACTGCTGCTGGGGGGGGGGTGGTAGGAAGTCCGCGGATCGGAGAACGGTGGCCATGACATGCAAAACCCCAGCTTTCGTCGTCAGGTCCACAAAAGCACCCAAGGGGACCTGCGCCTGACTTTGCAGAAAGACAGGACACCCTTCCCCGAAGAAAGCTGAAGAGCTTAAAAACCCAACTTGCCCTGGGCGGGCAGAGGCGCGCAGTTTAGACCCCGCCCCTCCCTCCCCGCCCAAGGCAGGCGTAGAACGATCGCAAAATGTCACAGGGCCCAGACTGAGCGCGCCAAAGCGGGACCCACCCCCGGGAGACCGGGAAGCGGGAGGCAGGTCCCTCCCCTTCCTCTCTCCGCCCGCGCAGAGCTCATTCATTCTTGAGGAGGGCAGCCCATCTTCCCCGGCCGGCTATCCCTGCACCGCAAACCCACCAGCCGCTTTGTCTCCCGTCCGGCCGGAAACCAGAGCGCGCATTCGAGCGCGCGCCCAGACGCCACCACCCCGCACGGGGGCCCCGCCGGGCGTCCCCGCCGGAGAACCCTTCTAGATCTCGGGGTGCGAGGCCCGAAGCCGGCCGCTCCTCCTTGGCGGCCTCAGGTGCACGCTTCGCCCTGCCCTGCGCGGTAGCCGGGAGACGGAAATGTGCATCCCGGTCGCACCGTCGCTACAATTCGAGCCCCCTCCGCGATCCCTGTCCCCGCTAAGAAACACTCGATTCTCCTTCCGAAGGGCGTAGGCACCTGGCCCGGCTCTCCCGCCCCCCCCCCGAGCTTGAGCCCCCCCGCTTGTTTTGTGAGGTAACGCGGCCGCCAGGCGGGCACTCACTTGAGGACCAGCTGGTCGTGCTCGGCTTTGAACTTGCCCAGCTCGATCTGCAGCTTGGCGCGCTCGCGGGCCGTGTCGTCTAGTGCGCGTCGCGCGTCGGCCAGCTCGGTCTCGTACAGCGCCTTGAGGCCAGTGAGCTCGCGGCCGCGCACCTCCTCGCGCTCCGTCACCTGCAGCTGCAGCGCGCTGTTCTCCGTCTCCAGGCTGCGCACCTTGTCGATGTACACGGCCAGCCGGTCGTTGAGCTCGCGCAGCTCCTCCTTCTCCTGCAGCCGCGACAGCCGCGTGGGGCTCAGCGGCGTAGCGGGGGCGCTGGCGCGGCTGCCCGACCGCGGCGGCACGGGGGTCGCGGTCGCCATGGCGGGCGGCGGGGCGACTGGCGGGCGGAGCAGAGCGGGGAGGCCGCGGGCAGCACGGGACACGGAGAGGGATGCAGAGGGAGAAGCGGAGACCGAAGGCACAAACCGACGACCCGCGCCCGCGGAGAAGCCGGCGTGGGAAGGGAGAAGCACCTGGGTCGGCGGGAGCCGGGTTACAGCACAAAGGGCAAAGGGGAAAGACTGCCAATCAGTCAATCGTAAACTGCCCTTTGTAAGAAAATACGCGCACACACTCACACACACACTCGGGAAGATTCGGGGCGAGGGTGACCGAGAAGGCCGAGCAGGGTCCACGCGCCGCCGCCGAGTCTCCCGCCCGCAGCACTTTGTTTCCTCTCAGGCGGCGCGGAGCGACTCGGGGGGGGGGGGGGCCGAGGGGGAGGGAGCAGGGCGGCGGGGGGCGGAGGTGGCGCGGGCAGTGGCGCCGCACTCTCCAACATGGCCGGCGCGCTCCGGCACCTCCACGTGACCGTCGCCGGCCAATGGAGAGCCGGCGGCGCGCTCCGCTTCTCGGGGGCCGGGCCTGTAAATTCAAAATCGGAGCCTCGGGCAACCGTCCGCCTGGCGCGCGGGGCTGGGCGTGGCTGGGGAAGCGCTGAGGGCGGTGGAGTGGGGCGCCGGGGACTGCTCGCCCGGCGGCCCAGGGACCAGCGGCGGCCGGGCCTTCCCGCCACCCCGCGAGGACCCCCGGAGGGGCCGGGCCTGCGAGTGGCGGGAAGGAGCCCCGAGGTTTTCCGGGGCGGGTCCGCGCCGCCGCCTACACCCAGCGGTTCAGGGAAATTCAAACATCAACGGCCGTAACAGCCACACGCAAAGCTCCTAGAGGCCGGGACGACCGCGGACTTTGTAACCTTATCCCCGCCCGGGCGGACGGGGCTCGGGGCTTACAAAGGAGGCCCGGGCGCTATGGAGTTACGTAATGGGCTCTGGTGTTCGAGGTTCAAAACCCGCCGCGCGCCGGTGCCAAATGCAAGCCTTTATTTTTCTCTCGGAGGGAAAACGGTGTATCCCAGCACCTCCTCGCTGTCAAATCGACGTATGCGTGCGTGTCTTGAAGCGACCGAGTCACAGAAAAGCCAGAAACCCTGACTTGGGGTCGCAAGTGACATTAACGTGTGAAGGAACCCGCACAAGATGCCAGATTGTCTTGCTTCACTAAAATCCAGTGCATCAAAATCTTAAACGTGTGCAGATTTAAGTAGAAATTGACTTCTTGCTTAAAAAAAAGAAATGATCCCCCAAAATGTAACTGACAACTAATTCTAGTAGAATGTCCATTAATCGCTTTGAAAAGTTTTTACTTTCAGGCTAACGTTTGCCGGAACTTACGGTGCCCTGCACCGGGCTTTTTTTTTTTTTTTTTTTTTTTTGAGACATAATGAGAGAGAGCACAGGAGAGGGGGGAGGGTCAGAGGGAGAAGCAGACTCCCCGCCGAGCAGGGAGCCCGATGCGGGACTCGATCCCGAGACTCCAGGATCATGACCTGAGCCGAAGGCAGTCGCTTAACCAACTGAGCCGCCCAGGCGCCCTGCACCGGGCTTTTTGTAGGTTATCCGTCCACACGGCCGCTCTGTGGTGGGGGAACTGTATTATTTCCCTTCGAAAATTCACCCATTTAATAGACGAATTTCCTTAAGGCTGCCGGGGAGGGACAGGACGTCGTTTGAACCCAGTTTCAGTTGACGCCAGAGCCTCGCCCTGAACTATAACCTAGAAGGCCACCTCATAATCTAGTGGGAACCCATCTGTAGAGTAATGACAGGTTAGCTACCTTAATAATGGTAGAAATGAAGACCAGGATGTTCTTTAAATATTAATCAAGTCGTGTACATAAGAATTAGTGAAGGGCACCAGGCTGCATATCACCCTGGAGGGATTTCTGGGCACCCTGAGCGAAGATGATCTCATTAATGGTTCTCCTTTCTGGCCTGTTATCTAAAATACCTCGGTGAGAAAGACTTGAAAGGCTTGTATCTTGAAGTTGATGTTAGTTTAAAAGCAAATATTCAGACAGTTTTAATAACTTAAGTAGGTCTTCAAAATCCAAATTACTGGTGAAAATACAAATTACTAAGGAAGGTGAGCGCTGATCCAAGGTGGTAGACTCTAGCCCTGGAATGTAAACCCACCTCCTGGAGGCCCTTTCCACTACCCGGATGGTTTGGTTTTCACGCCATCTCCCCTTTGCCTCGGCCTTTTAAAAAATATTTTTAAATATTTTCTTTACACTTTTGAAGTGTCCAAACTGGATGTGCAGTGATTTCAGGCATGTTCTCTGTTACTCTCAAGCCCATGAAGCTTTCTCTTGATAGAATCCCTCAATTTCAGATTGTGTTTAGGAGACTCAGGTTATGTCCTCTCATCTGAAACAACAAAGACACTGGAGTCAGACAGTTAAGGATTTGCTATTGCTAGCTGTGTAACTATGGAAGTTATTCCTTGGTTTCCTTATAGGAAAATGGGGATGATTCCTACCTTGCAGCAGGTTTGTAAAGATTACATTTTAGACATATAATATGGGATGGCTAGTAATTCTTTTTTTTTTTTAAGATTTTATTTATTTGAGAGAGGGAGAGAGAGCACACGAGTGGTGGGCAGAGGGAGAGGGAGAAGCAGACTCCCTGCGGAGCAGGGAGTCAGATGCAGGGCTCAATCCCAGGACCCCGAGATCATGACCTAACTCCAAAGAAGACACTTAACTGACTGAGCCACCCAAGCACCCCTAGTAACTCTTCCTAGTAGTAATTCTATGTCTCCAATCAAAAGCAATTTTTAAAAATGGGGGGAAATGGAAAATCTCTTAGCCATAATACTAAAGCAATCATGCAAACATTTGGTCAGGTACTTGACTAAACATACACTTCCCTTATTCTCTTGGCTATTCTCATGCCTAACACTGTACCTTGAGTATTTTCCCCCTGTTCTTTCGTAATAAGTTTGTCCAGCCCTCTTCATTTATGTAAGTCCCGTAATCCCATCACTGCTAATGTCTTCCCCAATTAATTAGAAGAGAGGTAACAGTATGTAAGTTTGGGGACAGTGCTGCTTCATTTACAAGGGCAATCATGATTTCGAATATGCTGCCCTGTTTTTCCTTTAAACTGTCCCTTTCGGGGCACCTGGGTGGCTCAGTCATTAAGCGTCTGCCTTTGGCTCAGGTTATGATCCCAGGTTCCTGGGATCGAGCCCCACATCGGGCTCCCTGCTCTGGAGGAAGCCTGCTTCTCCCTCTCCCACTCCCCCTGCTTGTGTTCCCTCTCTTGCTGTGTCTTTCTCTGTCAAATAAATAAATCTTTAAAAAATAAAATAGAATAAATAAACTGTCCCTTTCTTGTCAGGGCACATGTTCTGATTATTGGTTAGGCCATGTATATATGGCGTATATATATATAATATCCCCACCAAGCCTCAACCTGCCATGACATTGTTTCCCTCTTCAACACTCTTCCCACGGCACAGAGCTACCTCATGACATAGAGACAACTTATTGGACATTTGCCCTACTTTCTGTATATCATTTGGATCTGAGACAGCAAAATACAGGATACCTATCATACCTGGACAGAAGGGGCCCCCGACTAGGATGGGGGATGGGGAGGCAGGAAGAAAGGAAGGAGATAGTGAAAGCTCACAGTAACCCAATTTGTGCAGGGAGAGAGACAGGTGGCAGAGAGCGGATCATGCAGTGCAAACAAATGGGCTAGCAAGGGCTGAAGCACAAAATGAAAAATATTGCTAAGTGGTATCTCCTCGATATATAGGATCACTGAATACCATCGCTGAATAAATGCAAGAAGAAATAAATCTATACATGGTCTTTTACTAGGCCACATTGTTTCTATTTAATACACTTGGCAAAGTTAATACTGTTTCCAGTTCTCATGAAAGCATAACAATAAATCATTTTTCAAAAGGTTGAGTGACTATCCAGCATCCCTTCAAACTCTAATTTTTATTTTTGTATTTTAAAAAGAGCCAAAGAGTTTTAAAGATGTCTTTATCATCTTCAAAAGCATTGTTCTCTTAGCAAAGCTGCATGAAATTTACATACTGCTCAAAGTCATTTTCCAAATTGCTTATTGAGATCTGGATATTTGGCAAAAGTAGAATTGGCAGAGTTCTTTTAACCCAGTGATTCTGTCTTAGTGATAACTTAGAATTTATTTGAAAAGAGAAACCAATTTGCGTTCTTGCATTTCAGTTTTATTTTATGCCAAATTATGGTCATAATGCTGCTTTACTTATAAAGGTTGTCTTTTTTAATTCATTAATTTTTTTTTATGTAGTGTTCCATGATTCATTGTTTGCATATAACACCCAGTGCTCCATGCAATGCGTGCCCTCCTTATTACCCATCACTGGACTAATCCATCCCCCTACCCCTCTCCCCTCTAGGTTGTCTTTAAAGCATTTCTTAAATTAGTATTTATGCATCTGGTTTTTAACAGTTTTTTTTTTTAATCCTACAAAGGTATGCCCCTTCCCCCTATATTCTGCATCTTTACTTTTAGAGTGGTAAAAATAAAAAAGACTGAAGTCAAAGTGTAAGGTATATTTATACATAATTCGGCTGTTTCTACTCTGATTGGAACTGACCCTACTCAAAAGTTAAGGGCTTTCCTTTTTCATGATCAAGTCTTTAGTCTTTGATGGATGGTTTTATCCCTACCCAATAACATTTAAATGTATTCATTTAAATTTAAACTAAAGAGGTGAGACTTTTCTCACCTAAAATATCTTTGTTTCCTGACCCTACAGCTGAGTTCAAGAAAGCAGATGAAAAGGAAAATATGATACTCCCATAGTTGATGTACTAAAATAAAAGAATGAATTTTCAACCAGATGTCCACGTGTTCTTCATTACCACAATCTTGGGGTACCATTCTTCTCAGGCTGCCATTGTAAAACCAGGACTAAAGACAATCACACCATTCTCAGTTTTTAAGTTTAATAGTTTTGATATAGGTAGAGGAAAAGATTTGAAAAGAAAGGTGGTCTGGCTGAACGAGTTCCCTCCATTCCATTTTCCCATCCCTACCATCTCTTCTCCAATAAGAGCCTCCTGACTGGGGAAGGAAGGAGAGTTTGTGGGAGTCACCGTCTCTTGTCCCACCCCTGGGCTAAGTTGAGGGTAGGAGTTGAAGATCCAAGAATAGAGATGGTTTGTGCCTCACAACAAAGTTCCCTGTTGTCTTCCTGTTGCTGCGGCAGAGCAGAATCCAAGAGCAGCCTTCTCTAGAACCATGGTAGCAGCCTCAAAAAAAATGGCAGCAAGGGGTATAGGAGCAATAAAAGAAATGTCGAATAGTCTAAACTTCTGTGATGGTCAATTTTGTGTGTTGAGTGGAGCTGGGCAACAGCGCCCAGATATGTGATCACACATTATTCGGATGTTTCTGTGAGGGCGTTTTGCATGAAATTAATATTTAGATCAGTGGGCTTTGAGTAAAGCAGATTGCCCTCCGTAATGTGGGTGGGCCTTGTCCAATCCACTGAAGGCCTGAAAAGAACAAAAGACTGACCTCCCCCAAGGAAGATGAAATTCTAACTGCAGACAGCCTTCAGCCTTGAACTGCAACAGTGGCTTTTCCTGGGTCTCCAGACTGCCAACCTAGCCTGCAGATTTTAGACTTGCTCACCTCCCTATTCACATGAGCCAATTCCTTAAATTTCTTTGTCTATATATACATATCCTGTTGAATCTGTTTCTTTGGAGAATCCTAAGATACCTTCCCTATGTCCATAAGAAGATGTGGGGGGGGGGTGGAAAAGCCAACAGATTGAAATGAATCAGTGGGAGAGGGACGTTACAGAATGACCTGGGTGAACAGGCCCACCCGAGGCATGGTGGAGCCATACACAATTCAGCAGAAGCACCATGGACAGAAGTGACAGAGGCCAACGAGCTCAGGAACCACAAGAACCACATCTAGAAAAGGCCAGTACAGAGTAGAGACTGAGCAAAACCAAAAAGCAGATGGCTCTCCCTACAGCTGTTAAGAATCTCCCTGGACTGGGGCACCTGGGTGGCTCATTGGGTTAAGCGTCTGCCTTCAGCTCAGGTCATGATCCCGGGGTGCTGGGATCAAGCCCTGCATCGGGCTTCTTGCTCGGTGGGGAGCCTGCTTTTCCCCCTCCCTCTGCCTGCTACTACCCCTGCTTGTGCTCTCTCTCTCTGTCAAATAAATAAATAAAATCTTTAAAAAAAAAAAAAAAAAGGAATTAGACACTTAAAAAAAAATCTCCCTGGGCTTAGACTCAATCTCAGGCAGGACTGGAAGGATGAAAAATCTGAGGGGTATTAAACCTGAACGTGATTGAAATATAAATCTAAACTGGTCCAGGCCACTAGGAGATTTCAATCCCCATCATCAAATAGTCCCCTGTATCTCTTTGCACTGCTTTTCTCCACCAGTAACTTTTTTTCCAACACAAGCTCTTCTCCACAAGTTAGAAAAGCTGACTTCTGGGCACTGCAAGCCTAAGTTCTCCTAGTAGCTCACAAAGGAACAAATCTCAGGAAAACTGGTTTGATTGCTTGTTCTGGTCGTGTGCTCAGCCCTGAACCAATTACTATGTCCT
The DNA here is from genome assembly GCF_009762305.2 of Zalophus californianus. Classification (NCBI taxonomy): domain Eukaryota; kingdom Metazoa; phylum Chordata; class Mammalia; order Carnivora; family Otariidae; genus Zalophus; species Zalophus californianus. The sequence continues at coordinate 21,021,204 of NC_045599.1, read as the reverse complement.
CCTTGGCCAAGCCGAGGCCAAAATCCAGCGCATTGATAGGCAGGGGACAGGGAGATTGGAGGTCAAGGCTATAATCACCAAACCACATGGGATGGGTTCCATAAAGAATGAGGAATGCATCCCAAAAAGTGATGAATGGATGCTGGACAAACAAAAACGGTATGTGTCTACCTCATGAAAATAGAGCGAGAGAATTAACCTAAGCAGTCCCTTTCTTGCCTAAAATTCTCCAGAGATTTGCATATTTTTAAAAGCCTGGGTGGCTCAGTTGGTTGACCAGCCAATTCTTGGTTTCAGCTCAGGTCGTGATCTCAGGGTCGTGGGATGGAGCCCTGCATCCAGCTCTGTGCTCAGCATGGAGTTTCCTCATCCCTCTGCTCCTCCCCCAGCTCTAAAATAAAATCCTTTAAAAAAATAAAAAAATTTAGAATGTTAAAATACAGGGGTGCCTGGCTGGCTCAGTGAGTAGAGCATGCAACTCATGATCTTGAGTTTATGCGTTCAAGCCCCCCATTGGGCATAGAGCTTTACATACTTTACTTTACTTTACATACATATATACGTACATACATAAAGTTAAAATATAACTTCTTAAAGGTTTAGGATACCTAAAAAGTCATATTCATCTACTCATGAATCCATGCATTTATTCATCGAACATTCGTGGAGAATTTACTACATGCAGAGCACGGGTGACGGAGGTACATGATCCCTGCTCTGAGGAGCCCAACAGTCCAGTTGAAGACAGGCAAACATAAATAAATTCTGCCTCAAAGTGCCAGGTACTAAAAAGGAGGTGTGAACAAAGAGGTGCAGGTGCATCAAGGACCAGACAGCCCTCTGTACCAGAGAAGGAAGACCCCACTTGGAAACAGATGATCTCTGAGCTGGGCTTGGAAGAATTTCAGCCTCCAGGGACTGGAAGATGAATCCGGTACTTTGTTCAGAACTGTAAATGGCAAACCACAGGCCCCAGGAAGAATTAGAGGGAAACCCCAGATGGACTCCCTAATCTCCTATGGTGTGCTTTTTATTTCAGACCACGCTGTGGAGAGGGTGCTTTAAACTAGGAATTAGTAAAGTGGTAAAGGAGGCAGATTTTCATCAACAATTAACTTTAGGCCCAGCTTCCAGTGGTCAAGAAAAATGGAGAATTAAGGAAATTGTCATATAATTAAAACAAGTAAGTTACTTAAACTGTGTTAATGCCTTGCCTAAGGCTAACCTAAGGTAGAAAACAAATTAAGCAGGAAATTTTGTTGAGTAACTCCTGTGTGCAAGGCATTACACTGTAGCCTATGAAAGAAATATTTTTTTAAGTGTGAACTGTGATTCGTTCCCTCAGTAAAGGTATTGTGTGTGTAAAAATGAAATATGTAGGGGTGCCTGGATGGCTCAGTCGGTTAAGTGTCCGCCTTCAGCTCAGGTCATGATCCCAGGGTCCTGGGATTGAGCCCCACATCAGCCTCCCTGCTCAACGGGGAGTCTGCTTCTCCCTCTCCCTCTGCCCATTCCCCCGCACATGCTCTCTCTCTCTCTCAAATAAATAAATAAAATCTTGAAAAAAAAATGAAATGAAATATATACACAGAATAAGTAGGTGAATCAGTCAAGCTATGAATGATGTAGGTCCAAAGGAGTGACGTTGATGACAAGTTCAAATCACCGGGGCTGCTAAAATCTGGAGAATGAATAAATCCCCACAGTCCAGAGCAGCATGAGAGAATGTTGTGGAAAAAGAGAATTTGAACTAGACATCAAAGTAGGGGAAGACTTACTTCAGTAAGTGATTTGCTTTACCAAAAAATTAGCTTTACACACCCAATTTTTCAGGGATAGAACTAGATGACTCTGTATTTTGTATAAAGTATATGTATTAATGAATGTTGAGTAGGCACACCTGGGATTTAATGCTACCAAAAGTATTCTGTTAAAGTCTCTGAAAGACAAGACATAGAAAAGTAATTAGAGACCTCATTGATTTGCATATATGTTGAGTAAAGGAGCAACTAAAACTCTCCTATATTGCTTATGAGAGTACAACCACTTCAGAAACTGTTCCTTATCAAGTTAAAAATGCACCTACCCTGCAGGCCAGCAATTCTGCTCCCAAGACAAATGAAAGCACATGGCTACTGAAAGACTTGCAGAGTCTTTCGCTAGTATACTAGCGTTATTTATAATAGCCCAAAATGGAAACAATCCAAATGCCCATCGAGAGAATAGACAAATAAATCATGGTATAAGGACCACTCAGCAATTAAAAAGAATGAGTTACAGATACTTTCAACAATGTGGATAAATCTCACGAACATTAATATTGAGCAATAGAAAAAGTACATTTTATATGATTCATTTACATGAAATTCAAGAACAAATAAGTGTAATCTTTGTAAAAGAAATCAGAACAGTGGATGTCCAAGGGGGGAGAATTGATTGGAAGGGGGCATTGAAGAACTTTCTGGAATGATAAGTTCATGGGTATGTGGACAAAATTATCAAGAGCTCACTAAATTATACAGTTAACATGTGCATTTCACTATATGTAAATTTTACCACAATAAAAATAAACATATTCTGGTCTCTTATAGATTAGATTATAAAACTCCTGAGATGTACTTTGTAAATTTTTTGTAAATAAACAAGTTTCCACCTTACTTGTTGCTTGAGTTCTAAATATTCTGTGGACTCTAATACCTGTGTGATTTCTTCAGGAGACAGAAATTGTACACAGTCATTTTTTTAAGAAGTGACTTGATCAGATTTAAAAGATGAATTTAAATGAATATAACGCTGTATGTTAATTAAACTTCAATTAAATTTTTTATTATTTTTTTCAATTAAAAAATTTTTTAAAGGGGTGCCTGGGCAGCTCAGTCAATTAAGCACCTCACTCTTGATTTCAGCTCAGGTGGTGATCTCAGGGTCATGAGATCAAGCCCCATGTCAGGTTTAGCACTCAGCACAGAGTCTGCTTGACATTATTTGCCTCTGCCCCTCCCCCCACTTGCGTTTTCTCTCTCTCTCAAATAAACAAATAAATAAAATCTTTAAAAAAGTTTTTAAATAAGAAAATAATATAAGATGTATTTGAGTAATGAAGACACAGTTGTTCAGGCTGAAACCAGTGACTTAAAGAGAACTTTCTCATTTTGGTCTTGGAAAGATTGGAATATATGGGAATATGAATACTACAAAACTGAGAACTTCATAAAGAAGAAAGAAAGAAATCTAAAAAAGTAGTTTGTACCTATGAAATTATGCTTTTCACTATTATATTCATTTTACTTTGTAAGATTACATATTTGGACATTGATCATTCTGTTGATCACATACAAATACTGATCTCTAGCAATCCAGGGACCTGAATTCTTTTAATAACATAACAACTTTCTAAACAACTGAAGGCACACTGTAAGTTTAATTCAGTAAGAGTGAAAAAGTAATTTTTAAAAGGGGGATTAGGAGAAGGGAGACTTATAAAAGCTATTTAATATTATAATTTTATATTTTATATTTTAAAAGCCAAAAAATTACCTGTAATTTCAATAATATCTATTTTAAATTTTTTACTAAATTTTCTCAGCCAAACGGGCTTTGTTTGAAAATAATTGTTTTTTTTAAACTGGCTGTGGTGGGGGAAGACAGAAATCCGCCTGCCTCTAAGGGTTTTTTTCAATTTGAGGGGGCAGATGAGAATTTTGTGTTTATCACAGGAGCTCACGGGATGACAACGTTATGAGACACTGCTGTGGAGAACAGACAGGAAGTAGAGCACACGGCTCCTGCCCTTGGTCTCGCTGGGGCTCTTGAATTACAGCCAGAACCATATAAGCGAGTATACAATTACCTGTCAGAAGTAACTGGGTCAGATAGCCCACCATGTCAGCCATGACTGCAGAAAAGTTCCGCTGTGACATCCCCTTGGAAAAATCACCCTGTGGTGACTTGAATCAGCTCCTTGATGAGGTTTTCAGAAACCCTTTGTCATTTAAAAGAAACTGGTTTCATTTCTCTAATCTTAACCTCTGAGTTTTTTGTCATTTACTATATACTTCCTGAAAGAGATTTAAATTGGGCTGAACTCAAAGTGAGCAATGGAGAAAAGAGGTCTCAATTGTCATAGGGAAGTCACAGGAGTGAGCCCAGCATTTTTCTTTTCAAAAGTAAAAGGGATCCAAAATGTGGGCTTCACCCCCAAATATTTAAAATGTCATTCCTTCTATGAACTCCTATGGCATTATCATCTAGAGCAGTCATTTAGAACCTAGCATATTGCTTTTGGGTCTGTCATTTCAACCAAATCATAAGACTCTTTACGGCAGATGAATGTCCTTGGGAGACACTGCAGATGATGAAATACAGTTACTTTTCTGTTCATGGGCCCCCTTATTTGAGTAGAGCAATATACAACAAGGGATGATCTAAGTACCCTGGCCTTCACCAATCTCTCATTTTTCATGAGTCTGCATTACCTAAGAGATACTTCTGCATACTTCCTTTGAGCAAAGGACTCTGGTAGTCATGAGTCAAAAGATAGACTTAAAACATCTCAAAACAATGATTTAAAGACTTTGTAAGAATTCCATTTGGAAAACTTATTTTTTTATTATTCTTGTCTGAAAGTAAGAATGTGATCTGTAACATTTATTTTAGTCCCTATTATTGATAAAGTAGTACTAAGAGTCATCAATAATAAGATATAATGGAAAGGTTTTTCTCCTTAAACACAAATAGCCTATTTCAGTTTCAGGTTTACTATGTCATCTCACATGCTTCCTCCAACTTTGGTCACGATTGTTGATGAAGAAATTTCAGGAAATGAACCACTTGTTTAAAAATGCATATTTTTTTTAAAATGCATATTTTAAAAATTAAATGTGCATGCTAAAGCAATGAGTAAGCGAACCATAGATATATCATCCACCCCAAATGGAATCTGGTTAACATCAGATATGCTGGGACATCTAAAAGATGTTCAGCCAATAGGATAAATATCACATACAAGAGTAAGATACATGTATCATGTATTAGCAAACATAAGTGAATGTGAAAGCTTGGAAATTCGGTGGAAGGGAGATACAGAATTGCATGTTAGGATCAGAATTAGTGCTCTGTTCTGGATCACCAGAAATACACTTTCTCCTCCCATTTGTCTCTTAAACTCCCCCAAATGATTTGCGTTAGGAGATTAAGCAGTCGAATAGCTAGATGCTTGATCTCTTCTGCCATTGGGACAGGCAAAGAGAAAGAACACCGAGAACACTTCAGAGGCTGATTTGACCGATCGCTAAACAAAGAAAACTGAGAATATTTGGGGAAACCAATGGAGATATGTTAGGGTTTAGGTAGCATAAAGGCAGGACAGCGCAAGCTTTAGAATCAGGAATATCCAAGTGTGAATCCTGCATAGTCACACGCCGTGTGACCCCTAGCAACTTACTTAACATCTGTGAAGCTCCATTTCCTCATTTGTAAAAACCAGAGAAAGAACTGCCTCACAGGGATGTTGATAGGATTGAAAACATTAATGTACACACAGTGTATGTGGTACTTATTCAGGGCTAAGTAAGTACTTATTCCTTTCCTCTACAAAAAGAGATATTAGAATTTTTACTTCCCAATTTTAAAAGCTTCTATTCCACTTAGCGTATTAGAACATTATACCAGTACTGAGAAAAATCAGTGCCTCTTACAACACTGCATTTTCAAAATGTTAACTGTTTTACTTTGTCATGCTCACTAATGTTTATCTTGGTAGAGAGTCAATACCTATACAAATATTGCATAGTACATGTAGCAATCGACTTACTAGAATTTAATTCCATTTCACAAACTTTCAGTGAGTACCAGTATGGCCAGCTCTAGAGAAACTACGAAGTAATCAAGACACAGTTCCCACCACACAGAAACTGACAGAGTATGTAAGGAAAAGCCAATGTTAGGTCCTCTGACATGTGCGCTCCTGAATCTTTTTATAATTATCTCTAAGTCAACCTCTCTCCAAACACAACATGCTATGTTTGTTGAGTTTAGACTTCTTAGCCAGTTTTTGTCATTTTATTGATAATTATTTGGATATTCAGGCATAGTTTGATTGGTTTGGATTGATTTTTATAACAGAAAGAATACATGTCTTTTAGTTAATGTTATCAAAACATCAGTTGGCACCTAGTTAATGGGCATCTTGCAAAAGATAGAAGGAGATAAGATCTAGTTTTCTTAGATCATATAATACTTAAACTTAGATTTTGACTTTGTGTGTCCCTCTACCACTTCCACGTTTTGAAGAGGGAAAAAAAAATGCACACTCTCTGCACGACCACAAGATCAACCACTGCTGCGTCCTGGCCAGGAAAAGGGTAGTGTTAAGGGTGTAGCCATCTGCTTGCCACAGACTGCTGGTGAGACAAGAAAAGCTAATTAGCACCCCAACCCTCACCCTTACTCCTCCCTGCTCTCCATGCCTCCACCATCTGGCTGGCCTCCCTTTCCTCTACCGCACCAGCTTCTTTCTGCATCCTATGGCTTGGGGAGGTCAGAATCCTTTGCCTCTCCTAGCAAGAGATAAGAACAGGCTTCAGCAGCAGCCTGGACCATGAATTTCTAAAATTTTGAAGGAAATTCCACAAATCACTTTCTCTCCCCTCCCACGAGCAATGCTCTCTGTCACTGGTGCCTGTTATCTTACTGGAAACATCTCTGCCCAGGAAAATCGTTAGGTCTGGAATCCAATTTGTTTTGTAATTGACAATTGTCTAAGGATAGGCAAGCACCTAGTTTCCGCACTGAGTCTCTGTCACCACTTTGGGGTTTTGGGGACAGCGGTGGGATATAAAATCATTAAGTAAATATAGTACATTTCAGTATAAAGCCACAGGAAATGGTGAGAAGTACCTTTGATATGAGGCAGCAATGACAACTCAGATGTCATCACTTATTAAAGATGTCAGAAAAATAGGACATCAGTGAAGCAGATTAAAATTTTGAGACTTCATGGAATAAAAAGAGTGAAACTTCTAACTGGTAAACAAATACAGACCAGCTATTAACAGACAAGAATTATGATTTTCCTATTTACCTGAAAAATAATGCAATGTGGATAAACTGATGTTTCACTAACAAAAATCTTTGTTACTAGGTTACTTGGATTTGGTTACAAATACAACAGTATTTTTTTCTGTATTTTGTTCTTGCTCTGACTTATTTTTTCTTTCTTCCTACCTTATAGTAATATAAGCAATATACTTTTTTAAAGAAAATCTAACAGTGCCCGCTTAAAGGATGAAAGGTGGTAGAAAACAAACTTTGAAAATTATAAAGCTGTGAACACTGGCTCAGAATAAGAAGATGATTAGAATATTGGAGATAAGCTTCAGTTAAGCTTACTATGAAAAAGACTTGCTCCAGAGCTGTATCTCAAACACAGCAGTGTAAATTTGAAAAAAAAAAAAAAAAATACCGTGAGGTTTTGATGTCAAAATTTTTGCCTTACCAAACAAACTTGCTGAAAGAAATTACCCAAGTGTATCTTTTCATTTTCCTAACCAGAGGAAAGGAAGACCAACAAACTTTGGTTTAGAGAATTTTTCTGAATTAGATAAAATTAAGCTATGACTCAGACCCGTACAGAACGCCAGATGCTTCCTACCTGTAGGGGACATCTGTGACTTTTTCGGCTGCTCACTCTCTGAACGGTCTTCCTCCGTTTGGGGAATCCTTCACCCTAGGAGTCTTAGCAAAGAGACAAGGTCTGCCTCCTGCTCTAGATGCTAAAAAAGCCAACCAACCAGCCATTTCTTTTGTAGGCCAAGTTTGGCCAAGCAAAGGCACCAGCCCCAGAACTCGACTCAAAGCCATGGAAGAGCCGCAAATTTTTTCCTGTAGCTACATCCAGTTTCCAAAGGCAGCCGGGACAGAGCACCAGCACCAGCCTAGATGCAGTGTTGGCGGGGGTGGCAGCTACAGAATCTTCCCTTCCTTGGCAGCAACAGTGACCTTGGCAGGTAGCTTCTTTTTTTTTTTTTTTTAAGATTTTATTTATTTATTTGACAGAGAGAGACAGGGAGAGAGGGAACACAAGCAGGGGGAGTGGGAGAGGGAGAAGCAGGCTTCCCGCCGAGCAGGGAGCCCGATGCGTGACTTGATCCCAGGACCCTGGGATCATGACCTGAGCCGAAGGCAGATGCTTAACGACTGAGCCACCCAGGCGCCCCAGGTAGCTTCTTTTGATCTAGGGCTCTAGCTGTCCCATGATCCTGTGAGCTACCTGGTAGTCGTCAGTGCCTTCCTTTTCTACGTAAGTCAGAATCAGCTTCTGTGCTTGCAACCAGGAACCCTAAGGGATACAGAGCTTCTGGAAAAGTGACTTAGAATTAAAAAGAGAGGAACCAGGGAATACAGTTTCTCTTATAAACTACATACTGCTCATGAAAGACATGTAGTTGAAGGTAAGAGCATTAGTAAAAAGCCATGTGTGTATTTTTCCTTAAGGTAAGTCAGGGAGGTGTGTCCAGGGGGATATATGAGGAAAAGGCCAGTTTCAGTGATAATCTAGAAACAAGGAAGGGAAACCTTATCCTTTTATCTGGGTCCGGGTAAAGATGACTTACACAGTTAAAACGGCAGGAGTACAAATTAACTGATGCATCTCACAATTATATAAAACAAAATACATAAAACAAAATAAAGTACATTAAACACATGAAAATGGGTAAGTGGGGGAGTTGGGAATAGGAACCGGGGGACAGAGATGGAGGGAATGGTTGCCCCAACTCGGGTGCAAAATGCAGGGCTTGTGTCTTAAGGCCTCTGGCCCTTGTGCCTGGTGACATTTCCTCGATCCCTGTGATCTCCAGAAGAGAAAGAAACTCTCCAGCTCTCCAATCTTCAGGCATGGAGATGAGCAAAGCACAAAGCAGCCTGTGGGTAGGGACTGACCCCCAGGATGCTGCCCCCCGCCCAGGTGTAGATAGGCAGCGGGGGGTTGGCAGATTACCTGCAATGGGGATCCATGTTCAGAGGATGATGATGTTAAACGCCCTCTTTTATAAACAAAACTCTCTCCATCTAGGCCTAATTATGGCATAACCATATTCTCAGCATCATGTTTGGGGGTGATGAAACAGTTGGTAATAGATTGTGGTGATGATTGCACAACATCATGAAAGTAACTAACAGCACTGAATTGTACACATAAAATGCCAAGGTTTGTCAGCATGGCGATTCCTCAAAAAGTTAAAAATAGAACTATCCTATCATCTAGCAATTGCACTATTAGGTATTTACTAACAGAGGATACAAAAAGATTGATTCCAAAGGACACATGCACCCTGATATTTATAGCAGCATTATCAACAATAGCCAAATTATGGAAAGAGCCCAAATACCCATGACTGATGAATGGATAAAGAAGATATGGGGTGTGTGTGTGTGTGTGTGTGTGTGTGTGTGTGTGTATACACATGTACACACAAAGGAATATTACTCAGCCATAAAAATGAAATCTTGCCATTTGCAATGACATAGATGGAGCTAGAGAGTATTATGCTAAGCGAAATAAGTCAGTCAGAGAAAGACAAATAGCATATTATTTTACTCATGTGGAATTTTTTTTTTAAGTAGGCTCCACGCCCAACTTGGGCCCAGTGAGGGGCTTGAACTTACGACCCTGAAATCAAGACCTGAGCTGAGATCAAGAGTCGGACATTTAACCGACTGAGCCCCCAGACACCCCACTCCTATGTGGAATTTAAGAAACAAAATAAATGAATATGGGGGTGGGGAGGCAAACCAAGAAACAAATACTTAACTGTAGAGAACAAGCTGGTGGTTACCAGAGGGGAGGTAGGTGGGGGAATGAGTTAAATAGGTGATGGGTAGTAAGGAGGGTACTTGTGATGAGCACTGGTGTTATATGTAAGTGTTGAATCACTAAATTCTACACCTGAAACTAATATTACAGTGTATGTTCACCAACTTGAATTGTAATAAAAATAGGGGAAATGCCAAGGTTTTTTATATATGTTTTATCACAATTAAAAAATATTAAGAATGTAATATACCAAAACCCTTTGGAAGTGTATACACTTTGAATGGGTGAATTGTATGTGACTGATACTTCAACAAAACTGTTACAAATTTTTCAAAGCTATTAGGATTTTCGCTTTTAAGAATTTGGCACTTGGTGTTAAACAATACAGCCTTTTGGGAACCGAGAAATTGTTCCTCTTGTCTAATGGATAACTAGCCACTTCCTTTCATAGCACATTAGACAGGTATATCAGGGACAATAGAAACAGAAACACCCCCGGGTTTGAAATCCATCAGAAGTTCATCATTGAAAAGAAACAGAAGGGAACAAGTAAGAAGAACCTGGCAGAGATGGACAACCTCATCTAGAAATTGGCAGCCCTGCCAGAAGGAAGTTAAGAATTATTTAGCAAAGGGCGCCTGGGTGGCTCAGTTGGTTAAGCGACTGCCTTTGGCTCAGGTCATGATCCAGGAGTTCCTGGATCGAGTCCCGCATCGGGCTCCCTGCTCAGCGGAGAGTCTGCTTCTCCCTCTGACCCTCCCCCCTCTCATGTGCTCTCTCTCTCTCTCTCATTCTCTGTCTCAAATAAATAAATAAATAAAATCTTTTTAAAAAAAGAATTATCTAGTGAAAATGAAAACCGTGCTTGGCTATAATGGGCTTTTTGTTTTAATCTATGCTATTTCAACGAGAAGCTGCCGGCTCCGGGCCCTCCCCATGTAAGACAGCACCCTCCCCGCGCTCCATCACCGGCAGCCGCAGGGTCTTGAGCTCTCCTGGGAGCCTGGTCAAGCCCGCAGCTGGGCAGGGTACGGTCTCTTCATTTCTAGACAGGTGCCTGAATTTGCCCCGCACATTTCTATCCCCAGGCCTTCAGTCATGCTGCTCCCTCCACCTGCAATGTCCTTTCCACTTGTCAGCACATGTTGGAATCCCACCTAGCCCTCAAGGTTCCTAGTGCCCTGCTGGAGAGCCACCTTCAAGACAAACCAAACTGTTATCAGAATGACTGTAGACACCGTTCTCCGATATTTTTGGCCAGGAAGAGAATAGGGGATGGAAATCAGAAGGGTCTAACAGGTTCTCATTGTTGGCAGGGGTAAGGCAAGCAAAACAGAATTGGCTAAGGGAAAATATCCTCCCTACTAACCCCTACCATTCTCACCAATCTACGTGGAAACTACAAGTTTAGACCTCCTAGATCACCTAGTGATCTTCTTACAATATGGAAGAACGCATTTCTTTAAAACTATTAATGTAATACACCTAGTGATTTTAACATCTTAATTCAAAGTAATGGTCTCTCTTTACAAAAATCACCCTTCTATAATTATTATGGGAAAAACAGGCTACATACATATCTTTTCTCTCCTGGTTTGACATTTAACTTTTGTTAAATTGCTATTCGTTCCCACTTTCCGTGGCTTCCAAGGAAATGTTTGCATTGCCCAGAACATTTGCCTCCCAATTTTTTTAAAAGTCACACACACAGGGGCACCTGGGTGGCTCAGTCGTTAAGCATCTGCCTTCAGCTCAGGTCATGATCCCAGGGTCTTGGGATTGAGCCCCGCATCGGGCTCCCTGCTCAGCAGGAAGCCTGCTTTCTCCCTCTCCCACTCCCCCTGCTTATATTCCCTCTCTCGCTGTCTCTCTCTCTGTCAAATAAATAAATATAATCTTAAAAAAAAGTCACACACAGAAGAAAATGACAATTATTTTTCATTTAGGAATACAGAAGCAATAGGCTAAGTGAATCATTTTTTAAAAAGATTCCATTTATTTATTTGGGAGAGAGAGAGTCTGTGCATGCCTGAGTGGGGGGAAGGGCAAGAGACAGAGGAAGGGAGAACCCCAAGCAGACTCTGTGCTGAGTGCAGAGCCATCGTGGGGCTCAGTCTCACGATCCCAAGATCATGATCTGAGCCGAAATCAAGAATCAGATGCTTAATCGACTGAACCACCCAGGCGCCCCTGGGCTAAGTCAATCATATCCCCAATTCCTCTGTATCATATCCCCAGCTCATTCATTCATTCATTCATCCATTCATTCGTTTATTTTCATTCATTTATCTATCTACCCATTCATCCATTCCTTGTAACTTCCATTCTCCACTCTTATTTCCAGTTCCCATAGGGAACCATTTTGAATGTTTAATGTATATTATTTGGTCTACTGTGTAATTATAAAATGTATACATTTTGTATACATTGATACACTTGTATAAGTGATACCATGTTGTAGATCTCATTCACTTTCTTCCTTTATTCCCTGAGCAAGGTCTTGCTGTGTCTACAGCTAGTCTATTACTCAGGACTTCATGGTGGACACCCATGTCTGGCACCCACCCAGTGCCTGCCTCTGCGTCGGCTGCCATGGTGAAACCCTTGTACATGCCCCCTCTCGGACCTGAGAAGGATCTGTTAGATCACAGGAGATACAGACACTTATCGTGAAGAAGTACCGGCCACTGCTCCCCGGACTGCTGCCTACACTAGTCTAAACGCTGTGCCTAAAGTTTCCAACAGGCCGACAACCACACTCACACTTGGCATGGAGATGAGAATATTTGTACAGCACATCGGGGTGAAAAGATAAGGAAAACAGGCCCTGGATTCTGGCAGCCTCAGGCCCTCCAGCCTCCCCAAGGCAGAATGTCAGCTCACATCCCAAGGCATTTCTCCGTGTCACAACACAGAGGAGGAATGCCCAAGTAGGACCCCCTCCCCACGGCTACTATCCTCTGAAAAAATGACTCAAGTATCAGGTGCGTGTGGAACAAGGGAGAGCGCCGGTCAGTTTCGTAGGGTGTCCCTTTTGTAATCTCTCTTCTACCAGGAACAGTAGCTATTGCTGACCATTCTGCTACAGGCCTGAGAGCAAATACTGCTTCTTTCCACTTAAAGGAAGAAGCAAATGAAGACAGAACTGGTCAAGGCCTCACAACCAAGGGTCTGAGGAGTAAGTGGAATCCGGGACAGCTTGACTGCAAACCATGATCTCTTTCTATGCTTTCCCGGAAAGTATTTCAAGAACAAGGGGCAGAAAGAAAGGCTGCACAAGATACTAGCCTTGCTTCCTTGGGGGAACTCGGAAGAGCTGAGCTAAGGGGTGCATGCCCAGGCTGCCCCAGGAATGTCACCAGGATTCCAACGGGAGCAGAAGTCCCTTTCTTTTGCTTTGTTACCCTGGGTTTTTAGGAATTTTGGTGTGGCAGTTGAGATGCAAACTGATAAACTTTATTTGGAAACATCTGATGATCTGAGAACCATAGAGCTTGCTTTGTTAGGGTTTGTTTTTTTGTGTTTGTTTGTGTTTTTTTTTTTTTTGCTGTTTTGTTTTCCTTCAGAAGTGTAAATTGAGTGACTAATGTGTTTTCACAGTCTGTGGGCTGAGGTTGACAGAGGGAGTAAAATAGGCATCTTTTCCATTCCTGAATAATGAAAAGAAGGAAAATATCCCCAAGAGTTTATTTTTTAGAGAACTGTAAAAAAAAAAAAAACCAGCTTATGGGATGATAAGGAGACAAATAGTTCAAGAGATGACATCTTCATTGATTCATAGGAAATGTCAATGTTTGCTGCAGTCTAGAATGAGAATTTTCAGGATTAAGTTCTGGAAGAGGAAGAAACATTTGCTTATATGCTTCTCGAGAAATGAACATAATATATTAACCAGGCAGAAAACTGATCTGTGCATGCTTGGCCTGCATTTGGTAGTTTTCTGACAACACCATGAGCTGAGGACAGGGAGGGACTGACATAAACCCCTTCCTGGTAATGAAGTGTTTGTCCACTCTGGGGTCACCGCGGGCATACTGAGTTGTCCTGTGGATTTCCAGAAAAGCATTTCCACCACCTTTCCAGCTTGGGCCTTGCATTAGCTGTATGAGGTCCAATATATCATGGGGAAGAGACTTAGGACATTAGTAGGAGACAAAGAAATGGGACTTCATATAAAGACAGACTACCAAAATAGTGACTCCAACAGTTATAATTACATGTACATAACTTAGACATAGTTAATTATAGTTTTCCATCTACATATTTAGAAAGACTGTAGATAGCATAACGTTTGGATGTGATGAAGTATGACGATATCAAAAAAATCCATGCCTGTGTTTATACAGATACACATATTTAAGACTAGAAGCCAATTAACCCCTATGACATATCAAAATAATGATATATTTTTGGACCTTTTTTAAAAGTTAAATTCTATTTAAGATTTTCTTTCTTTATTTTTATTTTAGAAAGAGAGAGAGAGGGGCACCTGGGTGGCTCGGTTGGTTAAGCGACTGCCTTCGGCTCAGGTCATGATTCTGGAGTCCCACAACAGGCTCCCTGCTCGGCGGGGAGTCTGCTTCTCCCTCTGACCCTCCCCCCTCTCATGTGCTCTCTCTCCATCTCTCACTGTTGCTCTCTCAAATAAATAAATAAATAAATAATCTAAAAAAAAAAAAACCAAAACAAGTTTACATTTAAAAAAAAGAAAAAAAAGAGAGAAAGAGCATATGCAAGGGGGGGGTGTGGGGGGGGAGAGAGAGAGAATCTCAAGCAAACTCCCCGCTGAGCACAGGCCTCAATCCCATGACCCTGAGATCACAACCTGAGCCAAAACCAAGAGTCAGTCAGTTAAGCTGCCCAGGTGCCCCAAAAGTTAAATTCTACTTAAAAAGCTAACTAAATAAGAGATTTGTCCTTGACTGTATGTTCATAATAATTGCCAGTTTTTTGCCTCTCACATATCTCCCGTTGCATACCGAGATGCCAGATTCATCCTGGATTTTCCACTGGTCACACCTCTCCCTCTTATTACTGCACCAGTCCTCATTTAATGCAAAAAAAAAAAAGTCACAAAAATAAAATATTAGGAAAGGATGTATCATTTAATTCATTCATCACTCTACAATGGAAAATAACCAAGGTTTGCCTTTAACCGTAATATGTGGTTATAGAATTAAAGCCGGTGTGTGGGTGGCAGTGAACTGCCCCCTTCTCTCTGAGAGCTTCCACGGAGCCCACAAGAGTGGATTCTTGATTCTTCTAAGTCTTGCTTCTGCTGTCTGGTTCTACCCTATCATCAAGACTGACTGGTCCAGAGCTGAATCCTGAGGAAAGAACAGTCAGTGTCTCTCTCCCAGGAAGCAAACATTTTGATCTAGAAATGTTTGAGGCAGCAAGCGCTCTATGGAGAAAGTCCCCGGATGTGTTCATGTTCAGCGAGGTCAACAGAGACGCCCTGCTTCTGCCCTCTCAAGGCCTGGGGTCCCTCCTCCCTGTACTGAGGAGATGCTCCAAAGTTCTCCCACAGTACCTCAACCCCTTGGTTTTTGGCTTAAACTCTCTCTCTCTCTTCTTTTTATTCTTCACCCCCCTTTTTTTTTGTCACCTGTAACCAGAGGAAACTCAATTTAACATAAAAGGATACACATGTCTAATAGGATGTTGATTCAGTGCTAACATGGAATTTATGGTTTCTGGTTAACTGAAGATCACAGGGTCATGTTCTGGCTAATTCCGTCCTTGCTGGCGTACAAGAACTCTAAATGGCCACAACTGATGTGCTTGGAATTTGAAGGTAAGTTAAAGCTGTGTGTTAGAAAATGATTTAAGGAATTTGCAGGAAAATGTGGGGCCTGTTAACTTAAACACTAAACTTTTTTTTTTTTGAGTAAAGAATGGCTGGAAAAAAAAAAGGATGTCTGTTCGACTTCCTTTCAGAATCCCAACATCACACAGGAGACTGTTTGTGAACTGTCCCTGAAAGTTACCATTCAGTTTCCCATAACCAAATGAGAGACTTCTCTCTGGTTGAGCACCAGATTACGAATGCTCATGCTGACCTACTCAGGATGTAAAAGTCCTAAGTCATTAGATGGTAGTGAGGTTTCAAAAAAATGTAGACAGCAGGAAATGGAGCAGAACTCTTAGCAACACATGCAGACTGCAGTAGGAGCCAGAGAGTCTGTGGTATCCTGTTGTGCCACCTTCACTGGGCTGGCTGATGTTGTCTCATAGACCCAGTTAATGCTGGAGGAACTTAACAGGTGCATATTGTCTAGTGTGAGGCAGGGTAGCGTCATTATACCCAGAGACTCTCCAGCTTCTCAAGTTCGGACGAAAGCAGCAATCTTGTTTTTGTCTAACACTCAGGGTGTGTTTCCCATTAAACTAAAATCCTAGTAAGCACCTGTGGTGTCTTCTTCACGATCTCTCTCATGAAAATGAATTGCCCCTCCTCCTTTTCTTCTGGAAACACCAATATCTAGCTGTACCTGAAAATCTCCATCCAGGGCATGGGTAGAATGTGTCTGATCTTTTCTGTGCCCCAAAAGAAATGGCCTAAAACCGGGGGCAGTGTTGGGGAAGATTAAATGTGTTGATTTGGTTAGAGTTCCAATCTGTACCAAACTAGAACATCCTTTTATTGATTCTTACCCCCTCCCACCAATTAATTAGTGTTCTTTATCCTTCAAGGAATTCTTTACAAGAGAAGATATTAAAAGAATTCATAGGGGGCGCCTGGGTGGCTCAGTTGGTTAAGCATCTGCCTTTGGCTCAGGTCATGATCCCAGGGTCCTGGGATTGAGTCCGAATTGGCTCCCTGCTCAGCGGGAAGCCTGCTTCTCCCTCTGCCTCTCCCCCTGCTTGTGCTCTCTCTCTCTCTCTCAAAAATAAATAAAAATTTAAAAAAAGAATTCATAGGCTTAGCTTTTCCTAAGGATGTCTTATAAGACCAACTTCCGCTGATCTAAATGAGAATTTCAAACATTTCCTAGGGGTCTCTCAGTGGAGTTCACGGAATGAGTGTTCGTGTGAGCCCACAGTAACAATTCTCACGACACTTTAAGTCCTTGAGTGCCAAAACCTCGTCCAATTCATCTTTGCATCCTTAGCACCTACCATCATGCAAGCTCCAAAAACCTTTGTCAAATAAGCGTATCTTATTCATCTTTCCTATTCGGATTTAGTTCTCAGAGGGAGTAAGAGCCATGTGTATTTAAACTTTAGGTGCCACACAAGTCTGACAAATTGCATGCACGGGCAAAGAACTTCAGTTATATCTTAATACATATTTATCCAATTAAAGCAAAGCAGTAAATACAAAGAGATTTCAAATATAAAGAGTCTTCAGGCAAATTGTAGAGAATGAGCAAGATGTATCAAAAGACCACTCAAAAAACTCAGGGCTTTGCTCTTGGAAGCAGATGAGTAGCCCCAAAAGCAAGCTCCAGAGTCGGGGAACCACGGTGGGCTGGAAACTGGGGGAAAGACTCATGTGAGAGGTGGAGCCCATTTGGGCTGCAAAGACTAGGTGAGAGACAAAGAGACAAAGCCACCACTCCCACCTCCGCAGGGCTTCCTAAATAGTCATCACCCCACTCTTTTCAGTTGGATGATGAGTCAAACCAAAACTGTCATCAAAGCTGCCAGGCCTTCCCCCGCCTCCCCCCGTTTTTTTTTTTTTTTTTTACCCAAAGCATAACAGGGAAAATAAAAAGACAACAAAAACCCATAATAAATAAAATAGTGCACTTGAAGGAGTGACTTATTTATTGTCTTTATAAGTGTCCACTAAAAGGTTAACTAAGCATCTCCCTTGCTGGGTATATGGGGTAGGAAGTGGGGGGTGGGGAGAAGGACTGATTTCATCCCTTCTTTGCTCAAGCTTTCGCCCATCCTGCCTCTGAAAATAACTTTATCTGGAGTTTAAGTGGAACAAGGGTCTAATGGAACATCACGTGTGAGATTAAAACATTTTTTTAATAAGGAAGGAAGAAATAAAAATCTAATGCAACAAATGCCATTGAATTGTACACTTTAAAATGGTTAACAGTTAATTTTATGTTATACGACTTTTACCTGGATAAAAAAAAAAAAAAGAATGGAGCAACCTTAATTTGCCACCTTAATTTGCCAAGGTCATGAAATTTGTCCACAGTACTTTGTGTGTTATAAGCATTGGGCCAAGACTGAAGGTAATTTCGCCCTGTGAAGAAATCCTGGACAGGGACCTGAATTTTGGTCCCAGCTCGGGTTCATCTCGGGGAATCTTTACAATTTCTTTTATAAATTACCAAGATTGGAATATGTGGTCACCCAGGTCTCTTCCCAAAGCAAACTGTTTGATTTTGAAGCAAGAGGGATTTACATCTTTATTCTTATCTTTCAAAAGGGCTTTTTTCCATACGAGTTAAGTCTAAAGGCCCAGGGAAGGGACAAAAACATTAAAACCCAAGCAAATCATTTTCACTGGGTCTCTCCTCACCCATTCATTGAAAAAACCCACAATTTACCGCCTTCCAAGATACAACTGTGAATGAAACCCAATCTTGCCCCCAAGAAGTATGCAGTCTATTGACCATTAGGTAAGCATTTACTAAAGGGCAAATCACAACACAGCCCAGAAAGTGTCCCTAGTGATCAGGGCTAGGAAGGAACTGGATCCAGAGGTTGGGGCAGGTGGAGCAGACCCACCAGCAGGGCAGAGAGCTCAGGCAAAGCCCGGGGCGCGGCAGATGAGAAGGTGAGTTTGCATAAGGAGGAACAGCCCCTTGGCACCCTTAGCATCACCGGGCAGATGAGGCAGCTTGTGACATGCATCTCCCCACAATGTTCTTAACTACCAAGAGAAAAATAGTTACCCTCCCAGGGAGGAAATGGGTAGACCTCTTCATCCAAGGGTCAAAGCTAAAGTCACCAGATAAATAACGAATTGATATAAAGTGCTTCTTGACATAGTGCCCTGAGAATTCTGTGGAATTTCTGCCACAAATGCCTAATCTCAGTTTAACCATAAGGAAACACCAAAAAGACAGAGGAACTGTTCCCCACCGATTGAGACTAAAGAGACAGAAAACTGAATGCAGCATTTGTTCTTGTATCTTCTCTTGCTATAAAGGACATTATGCAGATAATTGGAAAGATCTGAATAAAATCTGCAGGTGAAGTAGTAATATTGTATCAATGACAATTTCCTGATTTTGTAGTTATGTAAAGGAATGCTCTTATTTTTAGGAAGTAGACACTGGAGTACTTAGGAATAAAGGGGCATCATATCTGCAACTTATTCTCAAAAAATTTAGAAAAAGTGTGTGTATATCCATAGTATATTTTTATCTATATTATGTATTATGTTATACTGGTACATAAACAAATGCAAAGAAAAAGGGATAAAACAAATGTGATAAAAATACTAACATTTGTGAAATCTGGGTGAAAGATACTTGGGGATTCTGTGTGCTATTGCTGAAACTTACTTGTAATTCTGATTTTACAACAAAATAAAAAGTGGAAAAAAAAAAAGAATTTGAGCCTCCTGATGCTAAAATACAAACCCAAATTTGTCTGACCACGTGTTTGACCATTGGCTATTTACCTCCTCTCTAGGTGACATATTGGATGAATAATAAATAATATTTATAAGATGGGACAGATTGGATTTCTTACTGAGTATACCTTACATACTATAAAATTGTCTTTTTAAATATACAATTCAGTGGTTTTTAGTTATGCAACCACCACCACTAATTCCAAAACATTTTCATCCCCCCTAAAAGAAACCTACTCATCAGCCACCATTCCCTCCTAGCTCCAATCTTTGGCAAGGGCTTTTTTCTTTTCTTTTCTTTCTTTTTTTTTTTTGGAGAGAGAGTCCACGCATGGCCAGGGAGAGGTAGAAGGAGAGGAAGAGAGACAATCTTAAGCAGGCTCCACAGCTGGTGCAGAGACCAACACGAGGCTTGATCTCAAGACCCTGAGATCATCACCTTAGTCAAAATCAAGAGCCAGATGCTTAACCGACTGAGCCATCCAGGCGCCCCTTGGCAATGACTCTCTGTCACTATAGATGTGCCTATTCCGGACATTGCATTTAAATGGAATCATATAGGGACACCTGGGTGACTCAGTCACTTGAGCATCCCACTCTTGGTTTTAGCTCAGGTCAGGATCTCAGGGTCTTGAGATCGAGCCCCAGGTCTGGCTCCAGGCTGGGCATGGAACCTGCTTAAGATTCTCTTTCCCTTTCCATCTGCCTCCCTCTCTCTCTCTCTGTCTCTCCCTCTAATAAAAAAAAGTTTTTTTAATTAAAAAAATAAAGAATAAATGGAATCATATAATAGGTAGTCTTTTGTGTCTGGCTGCTTTCATTTAGCCTAATGTTTTTAAGATTCACCTGTGTTGTAACATTTATCAGTAATTCATTCTGTTTAATTACTGAATAATATTTCACTGTGTGGATATGCCACATTTTATCTATTCATCATTTGATGGATATTTGGGGTTTGGATTATTATGAATAATGTTGTGAACATTTATGTACAAATTTTTTGTGTGGTCATATGCTTTTAATTCTCTTGGCGACATGACTAGGAGTGAAATTGCTGGTACACATACTATATTAGCTTGCAATTGTTGCCATAGCAAAATACCAGAGATTGAGTGGCTTAACCAACAAATTTATTTTCTCATAGTGTTGGAGACTAGGAGGCCAAAATCAAGGTGTTGGCAAGTTTGGTTTCTTCTGAGACCTCTCTCCTTGGCTTGCAGATGCATCCCCAAGCAGAAAACTACCTTTTCTCTTGCTAAAATGGTTTGCTTTTGATGACATAACTTCTAGGGTCATATCATGTTAAAAAAAATTGGGGGAGAGGCATAATGGAGGTGTGTGCACAGGACAGAGAGTCCCTTTTGCCATTTGGTGCTTTATAGGAGCCCGGTGAATAAAAAAATTTAAAGAAATTCAGAGATTAAAATTTTTTTTACATTAGTGTCATCAACATACACTAAACACCTTTTGGAATAGTGTTTAGCTCTTTTTGACACAGTAAAAAGTATTTTAAGGAAATCTATGTTTAATTTGTTATTTTTTGCGTTAAATATGGTGATTTCTTTGGCCTTACTTTTTTTTAAAAGATTTATTTATTTGAGAGAGAGAGAGAGACCCACATGCACACATGGTGGGGGTGCCGGGCAGAGGGAGAGGGAGCAAGAGAAACCTAAGCAGACTCCACCATGAGCGCAGAGCCCCACATGGGGCTCAATCCCAAGACCCTGAGATCACACCTGAGCCAAAACCAAGAGTCAAACTCTTAACTGACTGTGCCACCCAGGCGCCTCAGCTTTACTTTTTAAAGGGGAGGATCTGAGTCTATCACTCATGGAAAGCCTGAAAGGGTTGATTAGACACGACTAAGAGCAGAGGTGGGGCCCCCAAAAGAGATGGGCAGGGCTGGCCTGCTGACCACAAGTGGTTGGCTTTCTGGTTCTGCTGGTCCTCAGGGTCAGGCTGGGGATGGGAGCATCTTTCATCCTCAGCGACAGTGCACAGATCCAATCTCTCCTAGAGAGCATCAACCAGGGAGGTGTGTCCAAAATGAATGATCAGAGTGTGCAAATGTCCTGAGGCAGATAATAGGAGAAGGTGCAGAGCCAGCGAAGATGAGAATAAAGAGCGTCCAAGAGGGCAGAAGAACAGCAATTTCAGAGGTTTTAGTTATTGCCTAAAGTTGAGCTTTACATTTTATTAATAGAATGTTGCTTCATCAGGCTGGGTGCTTTGGACTCTTCCAGAATGGAATGCATGGAAGGAACAAGAAAGTTTAAATGGGGGTTTAGGTCAGTGTCACAAAACATAGGATATGATTGAGCAGAGGGAGCCAGGTGGCTCTGACAATCCCCCACCCCCCAAATTAGATTCAACTACTTGGGAGAGATAATTGAGTCAGCAAGTTTTGGAAAATATTGTTTATGTGGTTTTAAACTCTTGAACTTTGCTTGACAGCTGGCTTACAGGAGTAAAGAAGTAAGGATATTGGGATGTTTGTATTTAAAGTATATATTTTTTTGCTCTTAAACATCTTTGAACTTTTTTTCATCATCATCATCCTTGGTATTATGTGACTTTGGGTTTTTAAAGGAACTGACTTCTATTTTTGTAAAAGTCCATACCCGTATAAAATACTCTCTAAGAGAAGGTGCTGTTTTAATTTTTTAGTTTACATTCTCAAAGTTTTCCATGCCCAAATGGGAGTGTCTGCTGCATTATTCAAAACCCACAATCATTTGGTAAATGTATAATGACAAGAGAAACAGCATCTTTAGGGCATGCCAAAACCTCCCAGGTATGCGTCAGACACTTTATTTTGGCAAATTGGAACTTGTATATTTCCATAATAAACAATGTGATTCTGTTTATTTCTCAACCACTCAAGGGAGGTGGAATTGTGTCCTTTCAAAACTCAAACAAAGGGGAGCCTGGGTGGTTCATCAGTCAGTTAAGCGTTGGACTCTTGATTTCAGCTCAGGTCAAGATCGCAAGGTCGTGAGATCCAGCCCCTCATCAGGTTCCACGTTCAGTGGGGAGTCTGTCCGTCTCTCTCTCCCTCTGCCCCTCCCCCCACTCACATGCTCGCTCTCTCTCAAATAAATATTTTAAAAAATAGACTTTGATTTTTTTTAAAAGACTTTTTTTTTGAAGATTTTATTTATTCATTTGAGACAGAGACATACAGAGAGAGAGCATGAGTAGGGGGAGAGGCAGAAGCAGGCTCTCCACTGAGCAGGGGGCCCAATGCGGGGCTCCGTCCCAGGACCCTGGGATCACGACCTGAGCCGAAGGCAGACGCTTAACCATCTGAGCCACCCAGGCGCCCCTAGACTATTGATTTTAAACATGAGACATATTTTTCTGTTCTATGAATGTCAAGAATACCCAGAAAGGATTAGTGAACTATAGCTGGAATACATGAAATTTGCAATTCTATGGATTTTTTTCAAAGAATTCATTCTGGGGGCATCTAGGTGGCTCATTCGGTTGGGTGTCTGCCTTCCGCCCATGATCCTGGGGTCCTGGGATCGAGCCCCATGTCGGGCTCCCTACTCAGTGAGAAGCCTCTTTCTCCCTCTCCCTCTGCTGCCCCTCCTGCTTGTGCTCTCTCTCTCTCAAATAAATAAATAAAATCTATTAAAAAATGATAAAAAAAATTAAAAAACCATGGAGTTCATTCTTTTTTTTTTAAAGATTTTATTTATTTATTTGAGAGAGCGAGAACACATGAGAAGGGGGAGGGTCCGAGGGAGAAGCAGACTCCCCACTGAGCAGCAGGGAGCCCGATGTGGGACTCGATCCCGGGACTCCAGGATCATGACCTGAGCCAAAGGCAGTCGCCCAACCAACTGAGCCACCCAGGCGCCCTGGAGTTCATTCTTTAAAGTATATGCTTTTTGGACTCGGGTAGCCAAAGGATACTGATGTTTGGAGGTTAAACAAATTTGCTTTTGGAAAAAAAAAATAAAAATGATCTACCGGGAGACCTAATCGTTTTCTTCTTAACAAGGCCAATTAAAAAAAAAAAAAAAAAAGCCAGAATCACAAAGAAAACCACAACAATGTTTGCAGGGATTCTTCCAGTACTCCAACTGGAAAGAACAGATCTCCCTGAGGTTATTTTTCACTGGAATTTATATCCCATTAGGGATATCTCAGCAGAGTAATGTGCTGAGCACAACTCAGGCAGGAATCTCACTGGCTATAAACATTTCAGAAATACACATCTAAGCCAGCTTTGGCTAGGAGCCAAGACAATACAGTAATCCACTTGGACAGCTGAGGAGGTAAAGTTGGGTCAGAGATAAGTAGCCCCTGGCTGAAGGCTCACAGCTCACCTACCACCTGACAAAGCCCATAGGCCCAGGGCCATGTGGTGCAGGTGCCCTGGTTGTGCTGGCCTAAGGCTTAAATGCTCCGTGATCCAGCTTCTGTTACCATAATTGCACTCGGCCCCAGTACTTAAGATTTGCCAAAGTGAATACATTCCCCACATTGATGCATGGAGGCTGAATTGAGCTGCTGAAATAAAATCCTCGATTTTTTAAAAGTTATTATTTTAATAAAATTTTCTCCTGGGTTTCATTTCATGTATTCAACAAATATTTATTGAGTGCTTCCTATGTGTTAGGGTTTCCCTTACGGTTAAGCCAAACAGAGGAAAGAGAGCCGCCAAGGTTTGCCCTTTTGAGTTTCTTCCCAAGTGAGCAAACTCCCAAAGGAGTCTGCAGTTTAGAATTGATATTTTCTGTGGCAGCTACCGGCTGTGGGGGGAACAAAAGTATCATAGATGACTGGGGACAGATGGAAGTAATGGCTTGGGTTCAAACAAAATGCAAGTTTATGGGCCAACTGCATAAAAAGGCCAAATTACTTTAACCGGCTACACCATGTGTAAGGTACGAAGGAGTACAAAAGTATAATTTAGGTAAGCCCTTTGGTGTTGTCAAAATTCTAGTCGATTTGGGGCACCTGGGTGGCTCAGTCATTAAGCGTCTGCCTTCGGCTCAAGTCATGATCCCAGGCTCCTGGGATCGAGCCCTGCGTGGGGCTCCCTGCTCTGCCGGAAGCCTGCTTCTCCCTCTCCCACTCCCCCTGCTTGTGTTCCCTCTCTTGCTGTCTCTCTCTCTCTCTGTCAAATAAATAAATCTTAAAAAAGAAAAATCCTAGTCGATTTGAAAATTAACATATTGCCACGATGAAATAGGTTAGCACTCTCTCTATACTTCCTACTTCTAGTGCCAGCAAGCTTTCCGTTTGTTTCAAGTGACAGAAACCCAACTCAAAGTAGCCCGAGCGTGCGAGAGTTTATTGGCTTGTGTAACCGGTAAATTCAGGGGAGGGCTGGTTTCAGGATAACACATCCAGGGTCTCAGATAAGCTTGTCAGGTTTCTCTCTCAACTTTTTTTTTTTTCACTGTTCTGAACCTGTTCTTTTCTATGCAGGTGGACCTTCTCCACATGACAGGGAAATCATCAGACAATATCCCCCAGTTATCATCTACCCTCACCTCCATAATGCAAAAAGCAAAACAGCTCTAAATGTAAAGCCCAGAAGGGATTATCGTT
The DNA here is from genome assembly GCF_009762305.2 of Zalophus californianus. Lineage (NCBI taxonomy): Eukaryota > Metazoa > Chordata > Mammalia > Carnivora > Otariidae > Zalophus > Zalophus californianus. The sequence continues at coordinate 20,996,272 of NC_045599.1, read as the reverse complement.
GGCCTGACTTGGGTTGCAGTCTTTGCCTACTAAATCCAGATAAATTAGGATATTAGGAATGTCTGGAATGTTCTGTGTCCACGGAGCAGGGTCCTGGTTGAGCAACCCCACCAAAAATCACACGATTGCATTGCTGTAGGGGAGAACCAGTTCCCCAAAGGAAGATGAGCTATGCAAACAACATCAAAAGACATTCTTGAAGATTCCAATCCTAAACTTTGAATCTGCCCTTACCTCTTGGTTCAGCAGTGTTCCATTGAATGTTTGACGAGTATGGTTATATTTCTAGCTTTGTGATTCTTCAACTTCAGCTAGCATCAGAAACATCTAAAACACAGATCGTTGGGACCCACCCCAGAGTTTCTGAGTCACTAGGTCTTTTTCCAAGTGATGCTGATGCTGCTGGTCGGAGAACCATACTTTGAGAACCACTGTTCTAGGATTTTATTTTTTAATTGTCAAAGAGCATCTTATCCAAATAAATACCATTCCTGGATATATTTCACGGGTAAGTTTTCTAATGTTCAGGAACGTATCATTCTGACGCTGATTAACATTGTGGCCTTGGGCAAGTTACTTAACCACTTTGCCAATTTTTTCTTGTGTAAAATGGAAAATAATGGTACTAACTTCATATGGTTGTTGCAGAGATCCAATGAGTTAATTAATATACATAATACACTACACTGCATACATACACTACATTACACTTAGAAGTACATAATATGCAATAGAGAAGTGTTTGCAAGTGTTTAAATTGCTCCAAGAAATAGAGAGGGAAATCATCCAAAGTATTTTATAATGGAATCAAAATATCAGTCTCAAACCCTAAAAAGGATCATGTGCACCTATGTCACCGATGAATTAACCAACCATGAAAACCCTAAATAAAATAGTAGCAAATAGAATCCAGCTGTACATTCAAAGAATACACTGTCAAAACCAAGTAGCTTTTATTCCAAGAACGGGAAGATGATTCAACTAAATCTACAAATATAGTTACTGTAGCATTAGGTCTGAAGCAAAAAAATCATATGGTCATTTCAAATGCTGGAAGGGTAATCATTACTGACTCCCGGTAAAATAGTTTAGTAAAGTCAGAATAGATGGGTAGCCGACTTTGACATTTCTGTTTTTGACTATCCGGCGTCAGTATCCTATTATGGGGTATGGAGTTTCGTGACTCTTGGTGGGATGAGGGGAACCACTTAAAAAGCCAGTCGCTTGTTTTCCTGACCCTGGGACCCACAGAACAAACACTAACCAAACCTGAGCAACCAGAGAACCTCACCCAGGACTCTGAGTCAGGAGTGGGTAATGCAAAGAAGCAGGGGTGAGTTAGAACGTCCTCTGCGGACAGCAGAGATGGTAGAATCTGCAAAGGGTGGCAGAGGCATCTCAACCTAACTAGTTTTGGGGAACAATTTTGGCTGCAATCAAGCTACCCAGCTTTTCATCTTTTATAAGAGATAAAATTTGAATTTACTTTTAAAAGATCAGTAAGATCGCGTCTTATGAAAGCTTTATAAAAAAAACATTGTAGGCAAAGGAAACAGAATGCATTAGATTTTTTCTGACGACCTAAGGGATAAAAAGAGAAATAATGGGTAAATGCTACAGGAAGTCAAAGAAACTTGGCAAGACCATGACTGGCATTTGCAGAGATGGATGGGTCACCACTTGGTAGGAATGTTGCATCAAAGACTCAAATATCAGATGCGTCCTTAAACTAGATGAGTTCAGGTGATTTGATTTGCAAGCCTGATAGGTATTAATGGACACTTCCCACAGGATATTCAAGGAATAAGCAAAACTCCCAAACTTCAAGGGAATCCCCGATTTCATGATTCCCAGCCTTTCTTGTTTTTATAGGTTGAGTTTGGATCTTCAGTCTTCCCAGAGATTCCATGAGTGATCAAATAGCCTTGAGAAATTTTCTTCCAGTAAGTCACCCAGATTCTGTTTCTGAGGGGAAAGAACCTTGAAACCAAGAATTTTGACTAGTGCAAGATGAATATTTTCTTGACCTGATTGTAAGAGTGTCTACCTTAAGCCAAAAGCCAACATTATTTTTAATGGTGAAACACCAGAAACCCTTGCATGCCAGCAATAAGCAAATGTGATTTCTATGATCATCCACCGTAGAAGTCTCCAGATTTTTTAAAGTTTAAGTAGAGGGTGCCAGGGAACAACTTTTATACCACCCAAACCTTGCAAACCCAAGTGTGGGCAAGGCAAGCTGAGTGGCCAGTAGAATGCCTAAATCCAGTCAAGGAGAGATTTCCAGAAGCCAGGCCAAAGGAGTTGCGGCCGGGGAACTTGATAATATGTCCGAAAAAGCTTAACGTGTTCATTCACTCTCTCAGCCGTTTACTTCTGGAGATTCAGCCTAAGAAAATAATCAGGGCTGGGAACAAAGACTTGTGTGTGTGAAGGGCAGAAAATTTGCACCTGGCCACGACAGATGACAAGCAGTCTCTCTTTTAAGTAGGAAACTGCTTTCTTTTTCTTCTTCTTCCCCTCCTCACTCCCCTTTCCCTCCTTTCTGCCTTCTTCTCCTCCACCTTTGCCCCCTGCCTCCTCCAGTTCTTTTTCCTCTTCCTCCTCTCCTTCCTCCTTTTTGTCTCTCCTTAACTTCCTCATACCTTCGTGCGCCTCTCTGTCATAAGAGAGAAGGTGCTGGGCCAGTCGAAAGGAGTAGGTTGGGGAAAAAAAAAAAAAAAAAAGGAGGCTTAGTGCTTCTGAGGACAGATACACTGAAGTATGAGAAAAACAAAATAGAATCCTAAAGATATGTATAAAGAAAAAGGAGGGGCGCCTGGGTGGCTCCGTCGGTTAAGCGTCTGCCTTCCGCTCAGGTCATGATCCCAGGGTCCTGGGATCGAGTCCCCCCTCAGGCTCCCTGCTCAGCAGAGAGTCTGCTTCTCCCTCTGCCTCTGCTCCTTCCCCCCTGCTTGTGACTTCCCTCTCTCTCTCAAATAAATAAGTAAAAATCTTTAGAAAAAAGAAAGAAAAAGGAGATAACTAGATGCTATGGAAAACTAGCCCCTAAATCACTGGATTTATACTAACTTATTATGTGATTTTAGCATAAAACCCTCTGTGCAGGTGTTCCCCGTTGCACCTGGGAATCTTAGGGTTTTTAGCACCCTGGACCTTGGTGAGAAGCATCTGGCTTATAGCCAGAATTTACTGAATGCTCATTATTTTCTAAAATCTTTTTCTTATGTGGATCACTTGATTTAATTTGCACAACTGCCCAATAAGACAGATGCTCCTCTGATCCTGAGCAGGAAGATGAGGAGCAGAGGTTTCGAGAAGTCATGACTGGGATATGAATCCAGGCAGACAGGAACCAGAACACCCCACCCCCCAGCCACTAAGTGGCAATATCCCAGTTGGCTAGGAAATCTAGAGGACACATAAAAACTAGTTATTTGGGTCAAAGGGGCTCCGATTCTCCTAACTTGGTTTGTCCTTTTTTACTGGCCGAACTTCATGGGGATGCATCAAGTCTTCCCACATTTCCAAACTCAATCTCTCTCTCCTGGCTGCCCAGTGTGGTGCATAGAGGTTAAGCTCTGGGGACATATAGACAAGAACTTAGCCTGCATCCTGGGGGAGCTGGCTTGCGTGACTGAGTCTGAAAGGTTGTCCCACTGGGAGTCCAGGCCCTGTGACTGACCAGGGCAGGTACTGCTCTTCATGGCTCTTTGAAACATCTTGCAGAACTGCCCAGGGTGCGAGATGGGTCTGTGTTAGTGACACAGTTTCAGCCTCGGAGCCTTGGACAGGATGAGCAATGCCACGTGACAGCAACAGATGTGAGTCGAGAATTGCTTTGATTTTCCCGGTTTCAGCTGGATACCAGACTCCCTCCTTCTGGCTGCAGCAATAACAGTATGGAAGTTCCTTCTAATCTTGAGCCACTTTCTTTAGACATGGATGTCCCTAAGGCAGGAGTGAGAAGGGTGGAGGTTGCGCCTCTGATTTTTGGCTCCAGTGGTGAGACATGAACAAGGACCACTCCTTGGAATGAAGAAGCACCTTGAGAAAGTCCTAATCACATTGGTTGTGGGGGATGGGGGATCATTGGAGGATGTGCACAGGGGAAACACTGCGCTGCAAATTATCATACGGGATACCGCAGTTACTTCTTGAAGAGAACAGAACGTTTGCACTGTAGCTCCAAGTTCCGAAATCTTATATTGGACGCTGGCATTGGCTTTAAAGATGCCCTCATTGACAACCCACCCGATATATGAATCTCCTTGCCAAGAGTTGTCCAGCCTATTTCGACAGATCTCAAGACTGCGATTCAATATTTTTTGAAGCACCTCCTCCTGTGTTTGGAAAACATTAATAAAAATGGTCTTTTGAAAATTTTTCCAAAATCCGTCTCCCTGTAATGTTCATTCTTTGGTCTAGGTTCTACACCCTGAGGCAATATGGGCTAGGTCTAATCAATCTTCCACAAAACACCTTCCAAAAATGTGAAGGCAGCCAGCATAAGGGAGATAACACTTTTCAAAGCTAACCACGCTCAGGTTAATTTGTTTCACTGTTCCTTGTGTGACACGGGTCCAGGCGCTTCATGCTCCTGATCTCTCTCCATGAGGACTTGGCAGTTGTCTCTTTTTCTTCCAAAACACAACATCCAGAATTAAATGTCACGTTTCTGAAGTAGGGAGCAACTGTCCACTATGCTTAGCTATTAATGCAGACCAAGAGCATACTGGCTTCTTCTTCTTCTTTTTTTTGGTGGAAACCTCAAAATGGGTGGAAATTGATATAACTGCTGGCCACATTCCCTAAATCATGCTCTCATGAGTTGTTTCTAAACCCTGCTTTTGCTTTGCTCAAGGCAACTGCTGTACTCTTGGGACACTCAAATGCCCTCGGGGGTATGTTCCAGCAACAGAAGGAAGAGTCCATCCAATATTACTAAATCTGTGTTTCCAGATGCAAGACAATCTCATGCATTCAGTCACACGTCATATCTTCTTCTAAAAAAATGATTTAACATCTTTTAAAATGCCAGGGAGGGTGCCCGATTCCCTAACGTTTTAGCCATTATGCTTCGCTATGCAAATGTGGAAACGGCCTAAGGATGATAGGCATTTTTTGGTTTCCAGATAAAATGTAGGTTTCATTTAGAAATATCTTTACTCTTTCAGTTCTGAAACAATGGAGTCTTTTTTTTTCATTTTTTATTGTTATGTTAATCACCATACATTACATCATTAGTTTTGGATGTAGTGTTCCATGATTCATTGTTTGTGCATAACACCCAGTGCTCCACGCAGAACGTGCCCTCTTTAATACCCATCACCAGGCTAACCCATCCCCCCACCTGCCTCCCCTCTAGAACCCTCAGTTTGTTTTTCAGAGTCCATCGTCTCTCATGGTTCATCTCCCCCTCCGATTTCCCCCCCTTCATTTTTCCCCTCCTGCTATCTTCTTCTTTTTTTTTTCTTAACATATATTGCATTATTTGTTTCAGAGGTACAGATCTGTGATTCAACAGTCTTGCACAATTCACAGCACTCGCCATAGCACATACCCCCCCAATGTCTATCACCCAGCCACCCCATCCCTCCCCCACCCCCAACCACTCCAGCAACCCTCAGTTTTGAAACAATGGAGTCTTAGGAAAATATACTAGCGTTTGGATGAAGCTTAGAGACCCATCTTTAGAACTGTCAGGGAAACGGCGACTTTTATCATCATAAAGCCGAACTCTTGAAATGTAAAATGAGAATTCACTTTTTAGTCTCTCCAAGGGTTAGAAAAAAGATTAAAATGAAAGTCAGTGTTAGCAATGTTTAGGAAATCTTACAGGATTTTTCAACAAAAGATTGTTGCCTCTTTTAGCTACGGTTAGCTTAGGTAAGTACTTAAAACCTCAGAAATCATTTTTACACAAGCAGTGTCAGTGCAAGATTATGGTGCTTGGAACTTCCAGGCCTTCATATTTGTCTAGCCAAGCACGTGGAATTTGCCAAGTTCTTTATAAGTATGAGCATTTCCAGGTTTTTCAAAAACAATATTTGGGTCATTTAAAAAAAAAATCTTACAAACACTTCAGCTTAAACTAGTTCAAAATTAGTTACTTCATACTTCATCATTCCTTGGAATTGTATGTATTTTAAATCACATTTGGCCTCGAGCCATCCATGGCCTTATCCAACGTGTAATGCCGTAAAGAGAAGAGTACGAAATATTTTTGGTGAACTTTGGTGTTGATATTCCGGAAATATTTTATTTTTCTAAAAGCAGAGAAAAATAATGGTTTTCATTCGCAAACTCATTGAAAAAATGCTGAATAAAAGAATAAAACTATTGATATTAATGTAGTCACCCTACAAAAAGGTTAAGTGTCTTACTCCCTGGTGTGCAGATGGACAAAGCTACGTGCAGGACTGGACCTCCCTCTCCACCACCCCCAGGGTCCCGGTCTCTGGATGGAATTTCTAGAGGTGGAGATTGCATTTAGATGGTGCTCTGTGAACCACGCAGCAGAGCAGTGAAGCATCCTTACTAGGCTGGAGCCTGGAGGGCCTCTAGGAGCCGACCTGCCAAGACATTGGTCCTCCTTGCTCAGGCTGAACACCGAGACCTTTTTCCACCCACTTCTTCCTGTGTGGTCTCTTCCCTCCTTCCCTCCTCTTCTCCAGTGGAATTCCAAGTTGGTTGGAAGGTGAGAAGGGGTTGGTGCAGAGAACAGGGTGGGAAACTGTAACTGTGTATCTTAATTATTCAGCCTTCACCTAGACCGCTGGCTTCATAACTTCCACAGGCCGATAGTGGAACCCATCCCAGAAAGCAAAGAATGACTCATAACTAGTTCACGTGGGAGAAGCCCTCAGGTGCAAGGAAAGAATCATGGTGAGCACGGGGTGGGCGGGAAGACATGAAGGTTACACATGATTTATCCTTTGAAGTTTTCTACAACCAAATGACTTTAGAGAGAAAGGCAATGGATAACCTGTAATTAATAACAAACTAAAAGTATGTGGGTAATTTATGTGGGTAATTCCTCTAGGTTCTGCACGTTAAGTGAGATGAGAGAAAACCCATAAAAATAAAAATAACAGCCTTAATGAGAATATGTGCCATTCTTTGGAAAAGTAATGTTGGCTAAGTATTTTCAATGTTTATCATTATCTACGGTTTTAAAAGATTTTATTTTTAAGTAACCTCTACCCCCAGCGTGGGGCTCAAACTTACAACCCTGAGATCAGGAGCCACATGCTCACTGACTGAGCCAGCCAGGCACCCAGATCTGTCCTTAATTTCTGTAGTAAAATTAAATTGTTCTTTCCCAGGGTCATCAAAGAACCCATGTTGCCAAAAAAATCACTTCTTTTCTGTTTTCTGTGTTCGTAAGGGGGCATTCAACACAGATGACCACACATTCTTTTTTTTTTACCAAAAATTTTATATACATGGTATAAAGAGTCAAATGATTCCATAAGGTTTATTTTTAAAGTTAAATTAAAAAAATTTTTTTCAGGGGAGGTGGGGGGGGGATGGGTTAATTGGGTGATGGGCAATTAAGGAGGGCACGTGATGTTGTGAGCACTGGGTGTTATATGCAACTTATGAATTATAGAACTATACATCTGAAACTAATGAGGCATATATGTTGGCTAATTGAATTCAAATTAAAAAAATTTTTTCGGGCGCCTGGGTGGCTCAGTTGGTTAAGCGACTGCCTTCGGCTCAGGTCATGATCCTGGAGTCCCGGAATCGAGTCCCACATCAGGCTCCCTGCTCAGCAGGGAGTCTGCTTCTCCCTCTGACCCTCTTCCCTCTCGTGCTCTCTATCTCTCATTCTCTCTCTCTCAAATAAATAAATAAAATCTTTAAAAAAAATTTTTTTTCAATCCCTGCTCTTCCTACCTCCCAGCCTGTCACCCCACTCACATACTGCTTCCATTTCCCATTTCCCAGAGCTTTGGACTATTTTTGCTCATTCTTTTGATACTGAGCTCCAAGTCTCTAATGTGCATATGACACCACTTCTTGAATTTCCCATTTTAGACACTATCTACTGATTTCATGCTATGGGTGATTAGAAATTAATATGGATTTGGTAAGTCTGTCAGTCTGTCTATCCTCTCTCTTACACACACACACACACACACAAACTCCATATACATTGCACTTGGCAATAAGCATACTTCTCATCCCCTTGACTCCAAATAGAGTTATATTATAAAAGTACTTAAGGGACACCTGGGTGGCTCAGTTGGCTAAGCATCTGCCTTCGGCTCAGGTCATGATCCCAGGGTCCTGGGACTGAGCCCTGCATCGGGCTCCGTGCTCAGCGAGGAGCCTGTTTCTCCTTCTCCCTCTCCCGCTCCCCCTGTCTGCGCTCTCACTCGCGCTCTCTCTCTCTCAAATAAATAAAATCCTTTTTAAAAAAGTACTTAAGGGGCGCCTGGGTGGCTCAGTCGTTAAACGTCTGCCTTCAGCTCAGGTCATGATCCCGGGGTCCTGGGATTGAGCCCCACATCGGGCTCCCTGCTCAGTGGGAAGCCTGCTTCTCCCTCTGCCACTCCCCCTGCTTGTGTTCCCTCTCTCGCTGTGTCTCTCTCTGTCAAATAAATAAATAAAATCTTTAAAAAATAATAAAAATAAATAAATAAATAAGTACTTAAATATCCAGTATTTCCTTGTTATGACTATATAAACACTAGCCACGTGGTATACTTAAATATTCCCTCTTTTCTGTATATCATATATCCCTGCCTCATCTCTATTTCCCTATCTTACCTAGATTTAATAATTACTTACCCCCCCCCCATTTGCTCAGTCTTCTCTGTGTAGAGCTTCTTCCTAGTTCAACCCTAACTCAGTGCATTTGGGCTGCTATCACAAAATACCACCGACTGGGCAGCTTATAAACCACAGATACATATTTCTCATAGTTCTGGAGACTGGAAGTCCAAGACCAGAGCACCAGCCTGGGGGAGGTGGGGCCCCCTTCTGGACTGAAGACTTCTTACCGCATCCTCTCATGGTGAAGAAGCTGGGAAGCTCTGTGGGGTCTCTCCTCATAAAGGCACTAATCCCATTCGTCAGGGCTCCACCTTCCAAACCTAATCACTTCCAAAGCCTGAACCTACTGATACCATCACCTTTGGGAGTTAGGATTTCAACAATGAAATTTCAAACTGGGAGGGGGGGGACACACAAACATTCAGGTCACAGCAAACCCTAAACTTTCCCTCAGTTTTGAAATTCTTTTCTCAATAAGTTCAGACGTATAAGGTATTCAGTCCATCCTCCGTGTAGCACTCCCTCCTGGAGCATGCCAGTGGGCTCCAGTCAGGGTAGGGGGCTCTCCAGGTCTGCCGAACAGCCCTTGCTCCGGGACGTCTCATCAACATTTTTCTGGAGAATCCTTTCATCTGTCCATTGTGTTGGATCCTTGTTTTCTCAGAACCATATCTTTATCTTGGTTTACTCCCTTATTAAAGCCACATTGTCTGGTAGCCTCCTGAGAAAAGGTATGTGAGTGATTCATCATTTTCAGCGCTGTATGGTCGTCTACTGTGTAAACATATCACAGTTTGTTTTTTCATTTTTCTGTTGATAGGCTTTTGGATTACTTCCAACTGGGGACTATTACAAATAGCCCTGCCATGAAAATTCTAGTGCATGGTTTTTGGTGACTTATGTAAGAATCTTTGTTGCATATACACTTCGGGGTGAAATTTCTGGTATAGGAGATGCAATGTGTTCAGAGAAAATAGGTATCACCAAAGCATTTTCCAGTATTTGTTGGACTGACTTACATAGTCTTCTTCTTCTTCTTCTTCTTTTTTTTTTAAGATTTTACTTATTTATTTGACAGAGAGAACACAAACAGGAGAGTAGTAGGCAGAGGGAGAGGGAGAGGCAGGCTCCCCGCTGAGCAAGGAGCCCGATGTGGGACTCGATCCCGGGACTCCAGGATCATGACCTGAGCCGAAGGCAGTCGCTTAACCAGCTGAGCCACCCAGGCGCCCTGACTTACATAGTCTTGCCAGGAATGTCTGAGAATCCCTGTCCTTCTACAGCCTTGCCAACATTTGGTGTTTTCTGCCTCGTTAATATTAACCTTTTTTGTGGGTTTGTAATGGTATCTCACTATGGCTTGAGTTTGCATTTTCCTGACTACTAATAAAGTTGAATGTCTTTTCTATGCGTGTTGTCTATTTGGACACCCTCCTATGTGGTGTCACTGTTTACATCATGTCCCTATTTTTTCCACTAGGATTGTTTGTCCTTTTCCTATTGATTTGTAGGAGTTATTATACATTCTAGACATAAATCCTTTATCAGATATATGTTTACTGGATATCTTCTCTCTGTGAATTGCTTTCATCATCTCTTAACGCTATCTACTGATGAACTAAAATTTCAGATATTAATATAGTCCATTTTATAATTTTTTCTTTTATGGTTAGTGTATTTTATGTCCTGTTTAAGAAATCTTGCCCTCTTCCAAGATCAAGAAGATAATTCTCATATGTTTTCCTCTAAAAGCTTTATTGTTTTACCTTTCATCTGGAATTGCATCTGGAAAAAATTTTCTGCACATGTTGAAATGTTTCAGCATGGTGAAGTACGCTAACACATTGTTTCCTGTTGGCTCATCCTTGCATATCTGGAGTCAACCCAAATCCACTGTGAGATATTTGTTATATACTGCTGAATTCAATTTATAAATTTGCTTGGAATTTTTATTATCGTTATGTTAATGAGTGAGGCTAAATTGTATTTTTCTCTTACACTTCTTTTTGGTATCAAGGTTATACCAGTTTATTAAGATAATTTGGGAAGGGCTTATTCTTTTTCTACGCTCAGTAATAAGATTACAACTATCTGGCACTTGAATTTATGGTAAAACTTGCTTATCAAATTATTTGAACCAAATTATTAGGTTTATTCTGTAGGGAAAGTTTTTTTTTTTTAAGATGTTATTTATTTATTTGAGAGAGACAGAGATAGCGAGGGAGAGCATGAGTGGGGAGGTGAGGGAGAAGCAGGCTTCCCACTGAGCAGGGAGCCCGATGCGGGGCTCAATCCGAGGACACTGGAATCATGACCTGAGCTGAAGGCAGACACTTAACTGACTAAGCCACCCAGGTGCCCCTGTAGGGAAAGCTTTTAAACTTACTAATTCAATTTATTAATAGTTAGAAGACTATATGGATTCTTTCTTTCACCTTGAACTATTTTATTAGGTCATATTTTACATAAATTTATCTATTTCATGGAGTTTTCAAATATATTAGGATAATATTGTCCCTAATTTGTCCTTTCGTATTAATCTGTCCTGCATCTATACTGATGTCTCCCTTTTCATTCATAATATTGTCTTCCTTTTTTTTCTTGATCTTGTAGATGGTAGTGAAATTTTTGTTCCTTCCAAAGAATCGTCTTCAAGATTTAACTTTTAAGCTTAGAAACTTGTTAGTTTTTAAAATATTGCAGTAAAATTTATATGTGTTACAGAGATTGTGGTCTTTTTTTGGATAGTTTTGGATGTGTTTTATTTTGTGGCTACCACATAAGTAAATCTTAAAAATTCCATATGTGCTTGACAAGAATGTATCTGATTATACATCCTTTAGATCTAGCTTGTTAATCGTGTTGTTTAAGTCTTTAATACCCTGATGATTTTTTTCTGCTTGAAAGATCATTTAGTGAGAGAGATATATTAAAATCTCCTTCTTGGAGTGCCTGGGTGGCTCAGTTGTTAAGCATCTGCCTGCCTTCGGCTTGGGTCAGGATCCCAGGGTCCTGGGATGGAGCCCCGCATCAGGCTCCCTGCTCAGCGGGAAGCCTGCTTCTCCCTCTCCCACTCCCCCTGCTTGTGTTCCCTCTCTCGCTGTGTCTCTCTCTCTCTCAAATAAATAAATAAAATCTTAAAAATAAATAAATAAATAAATAAAATCTCCTTCTTGCATAGGGAATTATCCCATTTCCTCTCAAAGTGCTAATAAATTTTGCTTTCTATATTTGTTGCTATGTTAGCAAATGGATAAAACTTTAGAATTTGTATATCTTCTATCTGAATTGAGCCTTATATTAATATGTAATGATCCTTTTTGACTCTAGTAATGTTTTTTTCCCTTATAGCTTATTCCTATAGCCTGATACTACTATGCCTTTCTCTCTTTTACATATTATTTGTATATATTTTTCCATGTTTGAAATGCATGGAACTTTAAATTATGTCATCATGTCTTTTATTGGAAAAATAAAATAAAAATAAAAATTTATTGGCTCAATCTTACAACCCTGATTTCATGACCTGAGCCAAAATCAAGAGTCAGATGCTTAACTAATTGAGCCACCCAGACGCCCCTGGTTTTTAACAGTTTTATTGAGATATAATTTATACACCATAAAGGCCACCCACTCAAAGTATACAATTCAGTGGTCTTCACAGAGTTGTGCCACCATCACCACAGTATTAGAACATTTTTGTCACTCCAAAAAGACCACACACATCAGCAATCACTCTGCATTTTCTGCCTGTCCCCCCCTCCCTCCTGCAGCCCCTGGTAACCACTAATCTACTTCCCTTCTCTATGAATTTGACTCTCCCAGGTATCTCACATAAATGGAATCATACGGTATTTGTCCTTTGGGGTCTGGCTCATTTCACTTGGCATGATATTTTCAAGTTTGTAATACATACTTCATTCCTTTCCACTGATGAATATTTTATTGTCTGCACATACCACATTTGTTTATACATTCGTCAGGTGATGGACGTTTGGGTGACTTCCACTTTTCAGTTATTGTGAATAATGCCGTTATGAACATTCATGAGCAAGTTTTGTATGGACATGTGCTTTCCACATGTACGTTTCTTTGGGTAGATGCCTAGGAAGGGAATTGCTGAGTCTTAAAGGAAGTGTAGGTTTAACATTTTGAGAAACAGACGACTGTTCTCTAAGCAGCTTGCATCATTTTGCAGTCCCGCCAGCACTGTATGAGAATTTTAATTTCTCTACATCTTCAACAGTACATGTAGTGATTTATATTTGTGAGTATAGCTATTCAAGGATGTATGAGGTTGGGCTGCCATAGGCAATACCACAGACTGAATGGCTTAAATACCAGAAAGATTTCTCATAGTTCTAGAGGGTGGTAAGTCCAAGATCAAGGTGGTGGCCAATCTGGTTCCTGGTGAGACTCTATTTCTGGCACGTAGGTGGGCACCATCTTGCCGTGTGCTCACATGACTTCTTTGTGTGTGTCAAGAGAGCGAGCTATGGTCTCTCCTCTCCTTACAAGGACACTAATCCTATTAGATTAGGGCCCTGCCCTTATGACTTCGTTTAACTTAATTACTTCCATAAAGCCACTGACTCCAAATACAGTCTCATAGGAGGTTAGGGCTTCAACATATGGATTTTGGAAGGAGGCAAACATTTAGTCCATAACGTAGAAAATATAAAGTAGTATCTCATTGTGGGTTTGATCTGCATTTGTCTGATAGTAATTACTTGAGCATCTTTTCATGTGTTTTATTATCCATTCATGTATCTTTTTTAGGGCTATGTGTATTCAAATCCTTTGTCCGTTTTTAAATTGGGTTTTTGTCTTCTATAATTGAATTGTGAGAGTCTTTTATATATTCTGGATATAATTCCTTTATCAGATATATGATTTGCCAAATATATATTTTCTAAACTAAACATTTTAAATTATAAAAGTCATGAAAAAATGGGGGCACCTGCTAGCCCCAACAGAGCACGCGACTCTTAATCTCACGGATCTAAGTTTGAGACCCATGTTGGGTGTAGAGATTACCTAAAAATAAAATCTTAGGGGCACCTGGGTGGCTCAGTTGGTTAAGCGGCTGCCTTCAGCTCAGGTCATGATCCCAGGGTCCTGGGATCGAGTCCTGCATCGGGCTTCCTGCTCGGCGGGGAGCCTGCTTCTCCCTCTCCCTCTGCCTGCCTCTCTGCCTACTTGTGCTCTCTATCTCTCTGTCAAATAAATAAATAAAATCTTTTAAAAAAATAAAAAAGAAAGAAAAGAAAATCTTAAAAAAAGAAAAGTCATCAAAAATGCAAACTTCACCAAATATCAGAATTATCAAAACAGCGAAGAAAACAAATTACATCACAAAAGAATTTTAAAATTCCAAAAACAGAAAATATAAAAAAGGACATTAAAAAATAAAATATGCCTCTCACATCAAAAAAAATGCAAATGTGCTTACTCACCTTTTACAAATAAACAGATTTTCAGATTAGATCACAAAGCAAAAACCAAACTCTGTATTTTGTATGAGAAACACACCTGAAACAAAGTGATTCACCAAGGTTGAAAATAAAAGGATGGGCAAAAGTAAACTAGGCAAATGCAAAGTAAAAGAAAGCAGGAATTGCAATCTTAATATCATGGAATAGGAATTTATGCCAAAAACACATGAAATGAGACCAAGTAGGGCTACTGAAAATATTAATTGATGGAATCTACAATGATGATATAACGGTCATGGATAGAGATGCCCCCAAAATGTGGTAATATCTGCAAAGAGAAGATACTACAGGAGATAACAGACAGAATTAGACACATCTACCTTAGGAGACTTTAATTGCACCTGTAAGTCGAAAGCGGATCAAATAGATTTTTTTATTTTATTTTATTTTATTTTATTTTATTTTATTTTATTTTATTTTTTTTAAGATTTTATTTATTTATTTGAGAGAGAGAATGAGATAGAGAGAGAGCATGAGAGGGGGGAGGGTCCAAGGGAGAAGCAGACTCCCTGTTGAGCAGGGAGTCCGATGCGGGACTCGATCCCAGGACTCCAGGATCATGACCTGAGCTGAAGGCAGTCGCTTAACCAACTGAGCCACCCAGGCGCCCCCAAATAGATTTTTTAAAAAGGATATGAGGATGTAAATAACATGATAAGGTAGAACTGGTCAATGCATCACATTTCTTTAAATGAAAGATGCCAACAATTGTGAAACGTAACACTTTTTATGTAGCATGGACAGAATAAATGCTATCAAAGTATGAAACAATGCCTTAATTGTAGACCTGCAAAATACATGAACAAGTCTCATTATCTTCTGCTCAATGTGAAATCTCTTTCATCTCTTTTGAGGGATTTGGCAATTTCTCCTAAAATCAGTCGCTCTGTTTGGTGTACAATAAGTATACTCCTGTATGTATCTCAAGAACAAAATGCCACACAGATCCATCTACTCATAGTTACCGTCCTTTATTGTTTTAAGGTTCTAGAAGGTCTTTGGTTGTTTTTGCAAGAAAATGTAGAATTACAGCAATTCTTCCATCAACAATATTTGCCTTACCAACATCAAATTTATACCTTTCTGCCTTTATTTCCAAGCTTTTCTCTGTGCCCAGTAACTTTTAGTTTCAGTGCCAAAACATACTATAATCTTTTCACCCACATTCAAAATGGTAATTAAACCCAACATGTACAGAGCCAGCAATGCAAACATAACTCAGTTGAAGAGTCAATGACATACACAGCTGGGACCAAGTTTGTCCATGCGCCAGCAATAACAACCACATTCGAGTGCCATCTGGCCAAGAGTAATTAGAAGATGCCAAAATGGAAAGATGAATCTCAACCAGGGATTTTAAAATGTAAAATTAAGACATTGTGACTTAGATTCAATAAAACATGGTATATTTTTTCCCTCAGAGTTGGTAATACATCTGCATTCCAAGTGCCCATTGAAACCTGACCATATACGGGTCCACAAAAAAACCTGAACACATTTCCAGCAGTAGACATAATACAGACCACATTCTTTAGTCACAATACAATAAAGCAAGACTTACTAACATTATCACAAAATAAAGGCCCTTGTACCCAAACATGTAAAGAAAACAAATTCTCTTGTATCTTGGATCAAGAGGGATATACTGAAATACTAGGCAACCACCCATGTTCTTGAATTGTGCATCAGTCAAAATCATCAATTTTTTATTTTGTCAAATAATAAATAAATATTTACATTTTAGGGATTACCAGTGAGAAAAATAAATGGCAGTTCTACTTTCTAGAACAGTACAAGGGAAAGGAGCAATAAGGACCAATGACAAAGAGCTTACCCCCTATGTTTTCTTCTAGGAGTTTTATGGTTTCAGGTCTTAGGTTTGCGTCTTTAATCCAGTTTGAGTTTATTTTTGTGTTTGGTGTAGGTTAGGGGTTCAGTTTCATTCTTCTGTATGTGGCTGTCCAGTTTTCCCAACACCGTTTATTGAACAGACTGTCCCTTCCGCATTGTAGATTCTTGGCTCCCTTGTCATAGATTAATTAGCCATATAAGTCTGTTTCTGGGCTCTCTATTCTGGTCCAATGATAGATGTGTCCATTTTTTTGTTTTTGTTTTTGTTTTTGTTTGCAATACGACTCTTTTGTTCCCAGATTGGATTAAGTCCCACCCTAAGGGCCTCATTTTAACTTAATCACCTCTGTAAAGGTTCTGTCTCCAAATACAGTCACATTCTGGGGTCAAGGGCATCCGGGCTTCAATATATGAATTTCGACGGGACACAATTCAGCCTGTAACAAAATTTATGCTAAAATATTATATGGGAGACAAACCGTAAGAGACTCTTAGGAAACAAACTGAGGGTTGCTGGAGGGGAGGGCGAGGGGTAGGGGGATGGGGTCACTGGGTGATGGGCATTACGGAGGGCACGTGATATGATGAGCACTGGGTGTTCTATGCAACTGATCAATCACTGAACTCTACTTCTGAAACTACTGATACAGTATATGTTAATTAATTGAATTTAAATAAAATTAAAAAATATTACATAATTTTTCAGTATTTCCATATAGGAACCCTAGGGCATGGCTACATTATCACGGTGCTTCTCCAACTTTAGATGCACTTATGAATGCCCTTCGGATCTTGTCAAAAATGCAGATTGTGATTCAGTAGTTCTGGGAGGGCCGTGGATTCTGTAAGACTATTCAGCTCCAAGCAAGGCTGAGGCTTTGCCCCCAGGGGACCCCACTCTGGGTAGTAGTGAAGCATGACAAGATATGAAGTAGTCCGATCCTTGCACCTCCTTGTCATCGAAAGGTTTGGATTTGAGAAATAACTGCATCAGAAGATATTCCACACAAGAAAAACAGAAAAATGAAACAGCAGGGGAACAAATGTGATTCATACTTGTAAATGATAAGAGAAAGAAATTTAAATGAAATAAGGATACCATGCCAAGACAACATACCATCTTAGTGGAGAAAATGACGAGGTAGCATATCCCCCCACCCAAAGTGAATAAGTGAAGAGTGTTAATATACCCCACCAGCGCTGTCACATTTTCCAAACTGCAAATTTACAAAATCCTTTTTCATGCCACTGCATAATTTCAATACTACTACAGGTGACACAATGGGATGCCCACCATGTGTCCTCAGTGAGAGCAAATACAGTGTTTTTAAAATGGGAAATGATTCAATCAGCACTAATAGCCCCCTTTCCAGTTTATTTACTGCCAATTTTTTTTAGTATTATAATCATACATCACATAAGGAAGAAGCTCAGATTTAGTGAATTATTCAAAGACTATGTTTTTTTTTTTTTAAAGATCTTATTTATTTGAGAGCGAGAGAGAGAGAGAGAGAGAGAGCACACACTCACACACACACATGCAGGAGCAGGGGGGAGGGGTAGAGGAAGAAGCAGACTCCCCACTGAGCAGGGAGCCCTATGAGGAGCTTGATCCCAGGACTCTGAGATCACGACCTGAGCGGAAGGCTTAACCAACTGAGCCACCCAGGCACCCCAAAGACTATGTCTTTAATTCATTTGGGTTTCCTTGTCCATACCACCTTCCCCTAAATTACAGGGTTTTTTGGTAACTTCCTGTAAAACAACAATAAACTCTTCATAATTAAAATCTACCGAATTACCATTAATTTATATTTGTAGTAGGTTAACTCTGATGGAACACAGGAAATTGTACAAAATGAGGGTCATTCTTTCTTGTGTGAGACATTTCCACACCCTGCAGGTGGTTTAGCATTCCTTGTTCCCACTCATTAAATACTAGTACTGCAGCCTCCAATCCTTATGAGGCATAAAAAGATCCCTACAAATACTAAAATACACTTTAGGATGTTGTCCACCTCTGCACAGATCGTCAACTAGACTAGACTAAACTTTCCATCTTGAAGATTCAATGCAACTTGCAAATGCCTGACTTAAAAACCAAGATCGTTAGGGCACCTGGGAGGTTAGGTCAGTTAAGCGTCCGCCTTCAGGTCAGGTCATGA
Organism: Zalophus californianus; assembly: GCF_009762305.2. Taxonomy (NCBI): domain Eukaryota; kingdom Metazoa; phylum Chordata; class Mammalia; order Carnivora; family Otariidae; genus Zalophus; species Zalophus californianus. The sequence continues at coordinate 20,977,974 of NC_045599.1, read as the reverse complement.
TCCCAGGGTCCTGGGATCGAGTCCCGCATCAGGCTCCCTGCTCAGCAGGGAGTCTGCTTCTCCCTCTGCCTGCCCCTCCCCCTGCTTGCACTCCCTCTCTCTCTCTGTCAAATAATAAATAAAAAATAAAGAACCAAGATAGTAAATATACTAAAACAGTAAATGCTTCACAACTGTTTTATAATCCAAAAATTCCATGCAGAAAAGTCAAGCCCTAGAAAAATCTGACATACTCACTCAGGATTTGTTGCGGAAAACCCCAGGTGGTTGGGATAGCCAGTGAGCTCTGAAAGTTCTTCCCTTACTAACCAGAAATACAGGAACAACTGCTTCTATTGTTTTTATAACCTGTTTTACGTAAGTATGAGCCTCCTTCACTCTCTGTTCAAACACAACATACCTGAAGACACTGTTTAAATTCACCCCACCTGCAAGACTTTGTAGCATCTCTTATGGAAGACAGGGCCATATTTCATATCATAATTTTCATGCTTAATTACCCTACCTTGAATGAGGTGACTTCAAGGAACCATCTGTTCAGAAAATAACTGGATGAACACTTGAGAGAAAACATGTGAAAGGGTAATTAATGTGGTAAGCTAAACAACGAGAAGACCTACAAAACCATATTTGGTTCATTTGCAAGATTTCATCAGACACTTCTCTTACCATAGCGTCTGTATAAAATTATGTGATGTGTGTATCAGGCCCTATCATTTGCAAAGCTATAGTCTTGCCAACAAGTTGGTAAACTCTGGCTTATTTGCCCCTGAGCTCAAAATCTAGATGGATTAATAGCATCAATAAATTAACCCTTCACAGCCTTAGTAAATTATGAAAAAAACAGTTTAACAGTAACTTCCTAGATTCATAAAATGCTCTTTTAATAAAAGTCAAAGCCATGTGTTTTTGCTATGTCTGTCACTCACAGGCCTCAGTTTACTCCAGACATTAAAGGAAATGGGTCGCATTTTAATTGTTTGCTACATCTGACTGTAAGATATCTACCACTGTGTATGTAGAATAAAATCTGGAGTACTGGAGCACCTGGGTGGCTCAGTCAGTTAAGCATCTGCCTTCGGCTCAGGTCATGATCCCAGGGTGATGGGATCGAGTCCTGCATCGGGCTCCCTGCTCAACGGGGAGTTTGCTTCTCCCTCTCTCTCTTCCTGCTGCTCCCCCTGCTTGTGCTCTCTCTCTCTCTCTTTCTCTCTTGCTCACTCTCTCTCTCTCTCTCTCAAATAAATAAATAAAATCTTAAAAAAAAAATCTGGGGGACTAAGCCACAATACATTGATGGTGCTTGTCTCTAGAAGCTGGGATTATATGTAATCTTTATTTTCTTTTTTATATTTTGCTGGGTTTTTTTCTTTTCTTTTCTTTTTTCTTTTTTTTTTTAGAGAGTGAGAGCGTGTGTATGCAAGTAGGGGGGTGAGGGAGGGGCAGAGGGAGAGGGAGAGAGAAAATCTTAAGCAGGCTCCATGCCCAGGAAGGAATGGAGCTCGATCTCACAACCCTGAGATCGTGACCTGAGCTGAAACCAAAGAGTCTGTCGCTCAGTTGACTGAACCACACAAGTGCCTCTTGCTGGGTTTTTTTCTAAAATTTTTTCACTAGGTATATTTTACTTTTATAATCAGAAATAAATGAGTAAGTTATTTTTAAAAATATAATGTATTACTAGCAGAATGTTGACCAAAACGTGTTGTTTAAACATGTCTTTCTGAATGGAAATAAATAGCACCCTATAAAAAGTAGTGCAGAGAAGATAATGCACTGGAAAGATTAAAACCACCAACGATGCCAAACATTACCTGAGAAAACGAAGGTTTTAGATGTCGGGCAAATAAAATATCTGGCAATAAAAGTCATAATGCAGTCTATAAACAAAAACTTCACTATGAAGAATTAAGTTTAAAGCTAATTTCCTTTCCTTTCGAAACACTTTGTGTCATGAGAGCACTTTAAATCTCTGTTTTAAAACCTTTTTAGGGACGTCTGGCTGTCTCAGTCCAAAGAGCATGCGACTCTTGATCTTAGGGTTGTGGGTTCAAGCCCCACGTTGGGTGTAGAGATTGCTTAAAAATAAAATCTTTAGATAAATAAACTTAAAAAAGCTTTAAAAAACTTTCAGTTACAGTATTTTTCAAGTAAGGTCTATCGACTGAATGCTTGTCTCCTGTCGTTTTCCCTCCTCTCCCCAAAGTCATGTATTAAATGTGAATTACCCAATATGGAGGGTATTGGTGGGAGAGACTTTGGGAAGTGCTGCATTAGTGCCTTAATGAAAGAGACCCCACCGAGCTCCCTGCCCCTTCCTCGGTGTAAGGACACAGCGGAAAGAAAAGACTCTGACATGAACCAGGAACAGAGTCCTCACCAGACACCCTATCTGCTGGTGCCTCCATCTTGGACTTCCCTACCTCCAGACTGTGAGAAATACATTTCTCACGTTTATCAGCCACCCACTCGGTCTGTCATAGCGGCCCAAACAGACTAGGAGAGCAAGGGTAAAGTTTTTCTATTTAGCTCCTTTCCTGAGGAATTCTTTTTGCAGTAGTTGTGAAAGTTAATGGGTTGTGGTGGCCAACAGCCCAAGATTGTGGGGTCTCAGTGGCCTCAGAGGTCTGCTCTCTTTATAAAACTCCCCGGTGGGCAAACTCTTCTAAATACACACATGTTGTCCAGCAGTGGTTGTCCAAGTGTGATCCGGGGATGCCTGAGTTTCCTAGAGACCTTTCGGGGAGGGTCTATAAGGTCAAAACTATTTGCACTACAAACAATTATCTGGTCTTTTCATCCCTGTTCTTACACTAGCCTACAATGGCATTTGCTGAAAACTCCCCGTAACAGGAAGTATCACAGCAGAGGGAAAGCAGAAGCAGCTAGGAGACTCTAGCTGCCTTCAATTAAACAAGACGTGAAAGAGATGCACAGGGGCGCCTGGGTGGCTCAGTCGGCTAAGCATCTGCCTTTAGCTCAGGTCATGATCCCAGGGTCCTGGGATCGAGCCCCACGTTGGGGAGCCTGCTTCTCCCTCTCTCTGCTGCTCCCCCTGCTTGTGCTCTCTCCCTGACAAATAAATAAATAAAATCTGTCAAAAAAAAGAGAGAGAGAGAGTGTCACGGATTCTTTTACTCATGAAATTGCTTTTTGTTTTGGCAAATAGTTATTTTTCTTAACTATAATGTTTTTAAACATTATGTTAGTGTGTGAGTTAATTATTAATTAATCTTGCATTTTCAGGGGTGCCTATGTGGCTCAATAGGTTGAGCGTCCAACTCTTGGTTTCAGCTCCAGTTATGATCTCATGCATTATGGGATCGAGCCCCGTGTGAGGCTCCCCACTCAGCGGGGTGTCTGCTTGGGATTCTCTCTCTCCCCCTCCCCCTTCCCCCCAACTCATGCACTCTCTCTCTCAAATAAATTAATTAATTTTTCGTTTTGGTTTTAATGTCTAATGCAGAACCCACATAAACAAAAACTCTTTTAAGGTCTTCAATAACTTTTAAGAATGTAAAGGGTTTTTGTTGTTGTTGTTTTCACACAGAGAGAGACAGCGAGAGAGGGAACACAAGCAGGGGGAGTGGAAGAGGGGAAGCAGGCTTCCCACGGAGCAGGGAGCCCGATGTGGGGCTCGATCCCAGGACCCTGGGATCATGACCTGAGCCAAAGGCAGACACTTAACGACTGAGCCACCCGGGGGGCCCCAAGAACGTAAAGGGTTCTACCTCTTACACTGCTGGTGGAAATGCAAACTGGTGCAGCCACTCTGAAAGACAGTATGGAGATTCCTCAAAAAGTTAAAAATAGAACTACCCTGGGCACCTGGGGGGCTCAGTCGGTTAAGCGACTGCCTTCGGCTCAGGTCATGATCCTGGGGTCCCGGGATCGAGTCCCGCATCGGGCTCCCTGCTCAGCCAGGGGCCTACTTCTCCCTCTAACCCTCCCCCCTCTCATGTACTCTCTCTCTCTGTCATTCTCACTCTCTCAAAATAAATAAATAAATCTTAAAAAAAAAAGAACTACCCTATCATCCAGCAACTGCATTCCTAAGTATTTACCCAAAGGATACAAAAAATACCAATTCCAACGGACGCATGCACCCTATGTTTATAGTAGCATTATGTACAATATCCAAATTGTGGAAAGAGCCCAGATGTCCACCAACTGGTGAATGGATAAAGAAGAGGTGGTAATATATACACAATGGAATGAAATCTTGCCTTTCACAACAATGTGGATGGAGCTAGAGAGTATAATGCTAAGAGAAATAAGTTAGTCAGAGAGAGACAAATACCACATGATTTCACTCATACTGGGAATTTAAGAAAAAACAAATAGAGGGGGGGAAAAAGAGAAAAACCAAGAAAAAGACTCTTACCTCTAGAAAACAAACTGATGGTTACCAGGGGAGACGTGGGTGGGGGATGGGTTAAATCGGTAATGGAGATTAAGGAGGGCACTTGGTGTGATAAGCACCGGTGTTGTATGTAAGTGATGAATCACTAAATTCTACTCCTGAAACTAACAGTGCACTGTATGTTAACTAATTAGAATTAAAATAAAAACTTGAAACAGACAAACAAAAAAAGAATGTAATGGGTTCTAAAGACCAAAAAGCTCGAGAAGCACCGTTTCATATGGTATAATCGATCTGAACTCAGAAAGCACAGAGGGCTTAACATGTGAACATAATTATTATTAGAAATGGGCTTCAGGAAGTGTTTGGTTTTGCTCATGGAAGAAACAGACCAGTATAACATGGGCACACATTCCTGTAGTCTCAACTTGCCCAAATTAATTAATAAAATAATTTAGTAGGACAAGTTTCTATGCCAACACATGGGACTCTGCCACCAAACAAAAAGTCTCGTGGCTTCACCCTGACAAATACTGGGAAACACAAAACTTACTTTTTTTTTTTCATAGCTACAATCATTAGCCTAGACTGTCATCTATGAAGTGCTTGTGGGCAGGAAATTGCAATGACAGAATGTCAAGAAGGGTACAATACAGCCAATGATGCGTGAACACTCAAAGCTCTGATGATCCACCAACTATATCAAGCCAAAGGAAAATTCTCATTTGAACAAGTGTTGGTCTTCTTTTTTTTTCTTTTTTTAATGATACAATTTAGGGAGATGACACAGTTAATAGATGTATTTAGATGCATGAATTTTTGACGTTTTCATTATGAAAATTAAATACAACAAAGACGAGAGTATAGTACATTACATCCTGTGTGTCCATCCTCTGTTTCAACAGTTACTAACAGTTTTATCAATGTGGTCTTATCTATCCACCACCCCACAACCCCACTTTTTAGCAGCAGTATTTAAAACAGATCCCAGTTCAGCCTGGGAAACATAGTCAATGTTATTGTAATAACGTTGTATGGTGACAGATGGTAACTACACTTATCATGGTGAGCACTTTGTAAGGTATATAAACGTCAAATTGCTATGTTGTACACTTGAAACTAATGTAATTTATGTCAACTATACTTCAATTTTAAAAATCCCGGACATTATATTATTTCACTCATAAATAATTCAACATGACTTGGTAATAAAGACTTTTAAAATTCTATCTAATAAAATGGTCAATACTTTCTTGGTACACAGTAATCTAATACCTAGTCCATGTGCAAATTTCCCTGATTATCTTAAAACTTCCATTTGCAGTGGCCTACCCCCCCCTTTCCTTGGGATTCAAATCAGTTCCCCTGATTTTCTTTGTCTCTTAAATCTCTCTTAATCTCATTTGTTTGTTGAAGAATCCAGGTAATTAAAATGAATATTTTAATTCCATCATTAAGTAGAGAGGCACGAAGGGGCACCTGGGTGGCTCAGTCAGTTAAGTGTCTGCCTTCCACTCAGGTCATGATCCCAGGGTCCTGGGATGGAGTCCCGCATCGGGCTCCCTGCTCGGCGGGGAGTCTGCTTCTCCCTCTGGCCCTCCCCCCACTCGTGCTCTCTTGCTCTCTGCTTCTATCTCTCAAATAAATAAATATTTTTTTAAATGTGATTAATTTAAGGGACGCCTGGGTGGCTCAGTTGTTAAGCGTCTACCTTTGGTTCAGGTCATGATCCCAGGGTCCTGGGATGGAGCCCCATATTGGGCTCTCTGCTCACTGGGGAGCCTGCTTCTCCCTCTGCCTGCCCCTCCCCCTGCTTGTGCTCTCTCTCTCTCTCTCTCTCTCTAATTCTGGTAAATAAATAAATAAAATCTTTAAAAAAATGTAATTCAAATTTGATACAGCTAACGATCTTTAACGAAAAGTAGGGGGGATGAGATAGGGCTTTTTTTCATTTAAAATAGAGTGGCAAATAACTTTCTCAAGTCACAGTTACTTTGTTTTGTTCTCTTTCTTTTTTTTTTTTTAAAGATTTTATTTATTTATTCATGAGAGACAGAGAGAGAAAGAGAGAGAGAGAGAGAGAGAGAGGCAGAGGGAGAAGCAGGCTCCCAAGGAGCAGGGAGCCCTATGCGGGACTCGATCCCAGGACCCTGGGATCATGACCTGAGCCGAAGGCAGACGCTTAACCATCTGAGCCACCCAGGCGCCCGCTTTGTTCTCTTTCTTCCCCTGTTGCCTGAAGGAGAATGGGGGTTCTGAGGGAATGCAAGGAACCTCTGGGATGAGACGGGAGCTCCAGGAGGTCAAACCAATGTCAGAGTCGTCTACTTAGAGTGCTTCCGGCCTCCAAAGACAGCTTCAAAGGAGGCTGCTTTCGGTCCCAGCCTCCTGTACTGTCAGAATAGAGTACTGGCTCCTTGCTTACCCCACTCAAGCTATTCTATTTAGTTATTTTGGAACAAATTCAAAGGTATTCTGCCCTGATTCCCCCTTCAGGGCTGAGGCCCCCACAGCCCTGCTGTTGGGAACATTGGTGGCAATTGGCATCAGCCGCTGGGAGCTGCCTCTCCCAAAATTACATCCCTCCCAGAGGGCAGCCCCAGGCCAATGACCAGTTGAGGCCGGGATACAAAGTTCTGGTTTCTTTGCTTCAGCTGGGGCCAAAGCTGAAGGACCCAACCCGCTCTGGAGTTCACCACAGACTGGAGGACAGTCCAAGGCCTCACCTGCAACTGACATCGTGGGTCAACCTCTCCCTCTGCCCAGCACCGCCTTCTTCATCCCTGGGGGGTGAATCTCCTGAGCGCACTCGCTAATCAACCTTCTGTACTCATTTTTGTACTGGTCTGTTTCCAGCAAACTCTGTCTAAAATGGTTGGTTAAAGAAGCTTCTTCCCACAGTTATTCTTCAGCCGCTTGATTGCTTTCCAGAGGCAATCGTATGTATCAGTTTGTCATACATACTTGCAGAGACATTTCATGTAGTTCTAAACATACATGTATATATTCTGTCCCTCGTATATGTTTTTTAAACATATACCAGCTTTCAACCATTCTTTGCTTTGCTTTATTCTTTTAACAATATATTTATCTCTTAATAGTATGCTTTGCAAGACTGCCCTATTGGGCGCCTGGGTGGCTCAGTTGGTTGAGCGACTGCCTTCGGCTCAGGTCATGATCCTGGAGTCCCGGGATCGAGTCCCACATCGGGCTCCCTGCTCAGCGGGGAGTCTGCTTCTCCCTCTGCCCCTCTTCCCTCTCGTGCTTTCTATCTGTCATTCTCTCTCTCTCAAATAAATAAAATCTTAAAAAAAAAAAAGACTGCCTTATTATTTTTGTTGGATGTTCACTATGGCGTTACCACAATTTATTTAACCATTACTCTATTATTATTGCATATATAAATTGTGTCCAATTTTTTTTTTATTACATGCCATGCTGTAAGATATCACTCTGGCCATGTATCTCTTTCTAAATATGTGATTACATCTCTAACACACAGAGTTAGAAGTCAAATTGTTGGGTCAGAGAATATGCATGTAAAATGCTGATTGATGTTGGGGCGCCTGGGTGACTCAGTCGGTTAAACGGCTGACTCTTGATTTCAGCTCAGGTCATGATCTCAGGGTCGTGAGATCCAGCCCCACGTTGAGCTCTGCTCTGGGTGTGGAGCCTGCTTAAGGTTCTCCCTCTCCCGCGTCCCGCCCCTCTCCCGAGAGCTACGCGGCGGCTGAGCGGAGGCCTCGGGCCATAACGGCCATCGTGGCGGCCGCGGCAGTCTCCCGGTGCCCTCTTCAGTGTAGCTGAAGCTGCTGAAAGATGGCAGAAGAAGTGGTGGTAGTAGCCAAATTTGATTAGGTGGCCCAACAAGAACAAGAGCTGGACATCAAGAAGAATGAGAGATTATGGCTTCTGGATGACTCTAAGTCCTGGTGGCGAGTTCGAAACTCCATGAATAAAACGGGTTTTGTGCCTTCAACTATGTGGAGAGGAAAAACAGTGCTCGGAAAGCATCTATTGTAAAAAATCTAAAGGATACCTTAGGCATTGGAAAAGTGAAAAGAAAACATAGTGTGCCAGATTCTGCATCTCCTGCTGATGATAGCTTTGTTGACCCAGGGGAACATCTCTATGACCTCAACATGCCTGCTTATGTGAAATTTAACTACATGGCAGAGAGAAAGGGTGAATTATCATTGATAAAAGGGACAAAGGTGATCGTCATGGAGAAATGCAGTGATGGGTGGTGGCGGGGTAGCTACAATGGACAAGTTGGATGGTTCCCTTCAAACTATGTAACTGGGGAAGGTGACAGTCCTTTGGGTGACCATGTGGGTTCTCTGTCAGAGAAATTAGCAGCAGTTGTCAATAACCTAAATACTGGGCAAGTGTTGCATGTGGTACAGCCTCTTTACCCATTCAGTTCGTCCAACGATGAAGAACTTAATTCTGAGAAAGGAGATGTAATGGATGTTTATTGAAAAGCCTGAAAATGACCCTGAATAGTGGAAATGCAGGAAGATCAATGGAATGGTTGGTCTGGTGCCAAAATCTATGTTACCATTATGCAGAATAATCCATTAACCTCAGGTGTGGAACCATCACCTCCGCAGTGTGATTACATTAGGCCTTCACTCACTGGAAAGTTTGCTGGCAATCCATGGTATTATGGGAAAGTCACCAAGCATCAAGCAGAAATGGCATTAAATGAAAGAGGGCATGAAGGTGATTTCCTCATTCATGATAGTGAATCTTCGCCAAATGATTTCTCTGTATCACTAAAAGCACAAGGGAAAAACAAGCATTTTAAAGTCCAACTAAGGGGCACCCGGGTGGCTCAGTCGTTAAGCGTCTGCCTTTGGCTCGGGTTGTGATCCCAGGGTCCTGGGATTGAGCCCCGCATCGGGCTCCCTGCTCAGCAGGAAGCCTGCTTCTCCCTCTCCCACTCCCCCTGCTTGTGTTCCCTCTCTCGCTGTCTCTCTCTCTGTCAAATAAATAAAGAATCTTTAAAAAATAAAATAAAATCCAACTAAAAGAGACTGTCTACTGCATTGGGCAGCGTAAATTCAGCACCATGGAAGAACTTGCAGAGCATTACAAAAAGGCACCAATTTTTACAAGTGAACAAGGAGAAAAACTGTATCTTATCAAGCATTTGTCATGATAATGCTGACCAGAAGTGACTGTCTCACAGCTATAATTCATCATGTAATTAAAGACTGAGAAAATGTCAGTCCAGTCATGTTTGACTGGAAATCGCTTTCTGACCCTACATGAGAATTGACTATAATACATAAGTATTTTTATTATAACTCAGCCCATACATATATACTACATACGCAAAGCATCTGCACAAAGCAGTTCCTTATCCTTGGTCTTCTGTTTTATTGTTTTCTTTGCCGTTTTTCTCTTTGCTTCTAATATTAAGGTTTTTGTTTTTGGTTGTTTTTTTTTTGGTGTGGCACATAGACTTTATTCTGACCGCTCCCCAAGTCCTGGGTCCAGGCCCGCGTCCTGACCAGCGTGTGGGTTCACTCAGCACTCAGAAAGACCCTCTTGCGTGCAGTATTGGTGTACGGGTGCCAGCGCCACTCCACGTCTGCTATGGCCTCCTGCTCCAGCGTGCCCAGGCGGATCATGTACAACTTCAGTTCAAAGCGAGGCCCAACCTCGGTCAGCTCCACACTGCGGTGGCTGGTGACTTCCTATATACATGGTGCCGGAAGGAGATATAGTCATCTTGGTTTGCAAAGGTGATGACCCGGTGGCTGTCATCTTTGGGCACAGGGAACAGGTAACGGAGTATGTCGGAGACCCGCTTGCCTAGTCGGGAGGAGAAGCCATGCATGATGAGGTGAGGCTTGGCCTCGGACACGGAGCCCAGGTCAGGGATGTCGTGCCACATGACCACATTGCACAGTGTGAAGGAAGCAGTAGGGCCGAAGGGCAGGTGGCTGACAATGAGCCCCACAGGTGTGCCTCGATGTTCATGGACAACCAGCAGGTCAGTGACACCATTGGCTTTGCAGGCTCGCACCAGTGCCCCTACCTCATGCTGGCCATGGTTCATGCGTTGGGCACCTGGGAACACCAACTTCAGCTCCTTTGCAAACATCTTGAGACGGGAACTGGGGTCTCGGGAGATAGTGATCATGACCTTAGGATCCTCGACCCCTGCCCATCGATATTCATCATCCATGTGGTTGGTCACACCTTCACCGCCGGCGTCATCGAACTCCAGGGAACCCTGTAAGGCCAGAGCCTCCCGGCGTAACTCGGTGGGAATCAGGCGATTCTCTTCCAGGGCGCGCCGAACCTTCTCCTTCCTCTCCTGGGCGGTTCGCAGCGACTCCTCGCGGGCCTTGCGGTACAGGTACTCCCGGCGAAGACGGGCCTCACGACGCAGCATCCTGAGCGCGACTTCCACGTGGGTCCAGGAGAATGCCAGGGCAGCCGTAAGCCTCTAATATTAAGGTTTTATGTTTTGAAAAAATAATGCAGATCAAGTCTTTACCTGGAAGAATTAGTTGGTTTATTTTCTTTATTTCCTTGTACGGGCACCATATTAGTCACTTCTGCAATGGTTTCTCTTCAAATAAAATTGTTATATCAGTATATGGCGTATGCTAAAATAAATTTCTTGGACAATGTTTTTTTCTGTGACTAAATAGCAATAATAAACGGAAAATTAGAAATTATTTTCAGGTATTTGTTGCAAGCCATTGTAAATACCATGTTGTGTCTGCCATTTTTAAAAATTTATTCATTGTCTTCATTGTAAAGCAAAACAAATGGGACATACGTTTGAAAACGTATCTTGTACACTTTTAATTTACAGCTGTTGGAAACAAAAATCTCTAAATTTCTAGGATTTTGGGGGGTTGCTTCTTATCTGGTTATTCAAAAGAATAAAGCAGTCTCTGAGAAAAAAAAAAAAAGATTCTCCCTCTCCCTCTGCCTCTGCCCCCCTTCCCCGACCCTTGTTTCTCTCTCATAAATAAATAAATAAACAAAATATTGCTTGATAATGCCAAATTTGCCCTTCGTGGAAGTTGATGAGAATGTGTATCATGCTATACCCTAGCCAATGGCCTGAGTTATTCATATTTTTTATCTTTATCTATCTGATAAGGAGGAAATCATCTAATGATAGCGTTAACTTTCTACTGAGTCATAGAGAGTGTCTTGTGTTTAAAAAACATTTATAGGGGTGCCTGGGTGGCTCAGTTGGTTAAGCGACTGCCTTCGGCTCAGGTCATGATCCCAGAGTCCCGGGATCGAGTCCCACATCGGGCTCCCTGCTCAGCAGGGAGTCTGCTTCTCCCTCTGACCCTCTTCCCTCTCGTGCTCTCTGTCTCTCATTCTCTCTCTCTCAAATAAATAAATAAAATCTTCAAAAAAAAAAAACACACACACACAAACTAAAAAAAAAAATTTATAATGAGCTTTTTTTCATGTACTGTCTGTTCATATCCATTGTTGATTTTTCTATTGGGTTTTTATTGTTGTTTCTTATCTTTTTGTAGAAGCTCTTTATATATTAGGAAATGCAATATTATAGTATAAGCTATAAATACTGTTTCATGATTTGTCATTTGTATTTAGACTTTGCTTTCGGTAGTTTCTGTTATGCTAATTTTTAAAATGTAGTTTAATTTATCACTTGTCTCTGGTTTCTGAGATTTGTGTTAAAGAGTACTAGGAGAAAAAGACTTTGAGATAAAACCCAGGATGTGCTAGAAAGGAACATTCTAATTAAAACGGTGGATAAGACTAAAACTATTCGCAATTATCACTGATATTTCTCCAAAGAAGACATGCAGATGGCCAACAGACACATGAAAAGATGATCATCATTTCTTACCATCAGGGAAATGCAAATCAAAACTGCAATGAGGCATCACCTCAAACCTGTCAGAAAGGCTAAAATCAACAACACAAGAAGAAACAGGTGTTGGCGAGGATGTGGAGAAAAAGGAACACTTGTGCACTGTTGGTGGGAATGCAAACTGGGGCAACCACTGTGGAAAACGGTATGGAGTTTCTTCAAAAAGTTAAAAAATAGGGGTGCCTGGGTAGCTCAGTCTGTTAAGCATCTATCTACCTTTGGCTCAGGTCATGATCCCAGGGTCCTGGGATCGAGCCCTGCATCTGTTCATGCTCTCTCTCTCTCTCGCCCTCTCTCTCTCAAATAAATAAAATAAATAAATAAAATCTTTAAAAAAAATCCCATTAAAAAAAAGTTAAAAATAGAGCTACCCGATAATCCTGCAATTGCACTACCAGGTATTTAGCCAAAGAATACAAAATACTAATTCTAAGGGATACATGCACCCCGATGTTTATAGCAGCATTATCTACAATAGCCAAACTATGGAAGCAACCCAAGTGTTCATTAATAGATGAATGGATAAAGAAGATGTGACATGTATACAATAGAATATTACTCAGCCATAAAAAATAATGAAATCTTGCCATTTGCAATGACATGGATGGAGCTAGAGAGTATAATCCTAAGAGAAGTAAGTTAGAGAAAGACAAATACCATATGATTTCACTCATGTGGAATTTAAGAAACAAAACAAATTAGCAAAGGGAAAAAGAGAGAGAAAGAGACAAACCAAGAAACAGACTCTGAACCATAGAGAACACACTGATGGTTACCAGGGGGGGAGGAGAAGGGGTGATGGGTGACATAGGTGATGGGGATTAAGGAGAGCACTTATTGTGAGGAGCATTGGGTGATGTATGGACCTGTTGGATCACGATATTGTACACCGGAAACTAATATTACACTGTATGTCTACTAACTGGAATTAAACTAAAAACATAAAACAAAACAAAAAGAATTATCACCAATAACCTAATAAAAATCATGATCTTCCCTCTACCTCACCCTCTAAAACTCGTTCCTCTCATAGTCTGCCCCATTTCAGTAAGTGCCAACTTTATCCTTCTATTGGCTCAAGGATGGCCTAGGAATTCTCCTTGGCTCTCTCTTTCTCTCACATCTCACATACAACCCATCAGCACTTCTTATCAGCTCCTAGAGCTGATAAGAATCTGACCTCTTTCCAAAACTTTCACTATTACCCTAGTCCAGGTCACCGTCATGGATTATCTTAGAGGCACCTAAATGGTTTCCCTGCTTCTACTCTGGCTTCTACAGTTTACTTTCAAGCAGTTAGAGAGATCCTTTGAAAATATAATACAGATCACTGAACTCCTCTACTCCGCACCCTGCAAAGTCTACAGCTATTTGGTTTAGGGTAAAAGCCAAAGTCTTCCCAATGGCTTAGGGTCCACCAAGTTCCTCCAACCTCATCTCTTACCACACATTGCCTGGCTCACTCTGTTGTCTTTGCTATTTACTCCTAGAATGCTAAAAGTTTCTGCCTCAGGGCCTTTGCAAGTCTGGTGCCTGTCTTTAGAAGCTCAGTAGCCACAGCTCATTTTCTCCCCCCTTTTAGTATTTTGCTCAAATGTCACTTTTTCAGTGGGTCCCTCTGTGATCACCATATTCAGAACTCCAGCCCCCATTTCAACATTTTCTGCTACTCCTTGCCCCCCTCCCTACTCTATAGCTCACATATACATATGGCCTTCTGAATATGTTCTTTATTTATTTAATATCTTCATACCCTAGCCCTGCCAAAATTCATTTAAGCTCCATGAGGGCAGAAATCTATTCCTGTTGTGTTCACTTTTTTATCCTTAGCCCTACAACAGTGCCTGTCAGATAATTAGGATGGAATGGATTTTGAATTTTACCTGAGGGATTTCATTTCTTAATTTGATTACACAACAGTGTACTGAAAAGTAGCTATGTGGATGGCTCTGCACTTGGAGCACTAGGAGGGGGGGAAAAAAACCACCAGACATATTTTTCATACGGAAAAAGTTTCAAAGAAGAACTGAGGCAGAGTATTAAAAAAGATACACATGGGGTGCCTGGGTGACTCAGTCAGTTAAGCCTCTGACTCTTGGTGTTGGCTCAGGTCGTGATCTCAGGGTCATGAGATTGAGCCAGGCGTTGGGCTCCACGCTCAGCACGGAGTCTGCTTGTCCCTCTCCCTGTTCCTACCCCTGCTCTGTCTCTCTCTTAAATAAATAAATAAACTCTCTTTTTTTTTTAAAGCACATATGTAGGAAAGCTTAAGCTTTTCCAGGTAGTTATATTAGAGGTGGGTGTAGGAAATAGATACTAGGAAATTAAACCTGAAAAATGCAAATTTTCTTAGTTTTAAGAGATTCTGGGGTTAGGTTACACCAAATTATACATGCAATAGGAAACCAGGACAAGACTTGAGCAGAACTTGATATGGTGGGAAATGAGTTTAGGTGCTTCATTTCCCAGTATGTCTAGGAGGCAATGGGGCTGGAAAGGCAGTTTAGAGCCTAATGCTTACCCTGTCAGTGAGAAAGCTTGAGGTCAGCGATAGTGGCCTTCGAAAGGAGTCACATGAAAAATCCCGTGTATGTTGAATAAACATAAGCTAGCATATGATTGGCTATAGAAGGCAAAAGGGGGCGGGGGGTCAGATGGTGCTAAAATTTGAAGTGTAGGTGACCCTTACAGCATAGAGACGCCTTATGTAACTGCGTCTTGGATCCTTCAACATGTCCTCTGGTGCTTTGATGTATTTGTGTGTAAGGAGACTTGTGATCACTCCATAGACCCTCAGCGGAGAAAGCCAGCAATGCCTTGGCTCTAGCTGCTTAAGGAAGTACTTGTGCCCTTTACACTAGTAACAGGAGTACAAGGAATAAACAGCACAACCCCAGGGAGACAGGTTTGTGGAGAGCTGAATGGAGCCAAAACCTGGGTAAAGAGGCTGAGAAGATCATCTGCCTTTTCTCTCCCTTGAAGTGTTCTATGGAATGTCATTGCTCAAGGTGCAGCTAACCCCTAGAATTTGACAAAAATTTGCATGGCTCTTCAGGAAAGCGAACTCCACTCTGCCTGAATTGAATCCAGCAGTTCTTTAGCCTCCGAGGATTGGTCATCATCCTCACCTGTGGGAAAATCAGCCCAGATTGAATTTGCATATTGTACAGTGGGTCAGACAAAGGCAGCCCGTAAAATGTCAAAGTCCCAGATACTTTCTGACACCTTCTTTATCTACGCTTCACCTAGGTTTCTCATGCAAACATCAAGAGATTAATTAAACGCCCTGCCCAGCCCCCCCAAAAAAAGAAAGAGAAAGAAAGAAAAAGAAAATCTATGTGATTCAGAGACACAGAATGTCAGTCGACTTTATATTTACCAGGATAAAAGATTTATCTGTAGTAGCTTACGGAAATATTTCTTTAATAATTTTGTACCTTCTAAATGACTTTCTTTAGGTGTGTTAACTTTTTCAAAAAGATTACCAAAACCAGTAAGCGAAATCTTGTTGGAACATAGCCATGCCTATTTGTTCACAAAGGAAACCAAACTTAATGCAGCCTACAGCTTAATGTTGGATTCATTCTCTGCATGGGTTGTATCATTGCCATGGTCATAGCCCGGTACCCCAGAGTGTTTCTGGGCATTGCCAAATACAGCCATTTCCCACTGGACTCACTTGGCCCCTTCTCCCACTCCTCTGAAACAAATCATCCCCAATTATGCCTTAATTGAATGGAGTATTTGAGCTGTTTGAGACAACTTGACTGTATCCAGAGCCAAAAGCAAAGAACTTAGTGTCTTTGACTCATCTCCAAATTTTGAAGTCCAATAATAAAAGACACTTTATGATTAAAGGTTTTATTTTTTTTTAAGGTTTTATTTAGTTATTTGAGAGAGAGAGACACAGCGAGAGAGGGAACACAAGCAGGGGGAGTGGGAGAGGGAGAAGCAGGCTTCCCGCCGAGCAGGGAGCCCGACGCGGGGCTCGATCCCAGGACCCTGGGACCATGACCTGAGCCGAAGGCAGACGCTTAACGACGGAGCCACCCAGACGCCCTGATTAAAGGGTTTATTATAGGTTAAGTCTAGTGTAGTATTTAAAGCACTAGAGTCCTGTGCTCCCACTTCTCCCAGCTTATAAAGAATTGATGCTGTATATTCCCTTGAAGAGATTTGATTTTAATACAATACAGAGTATCACTCAATACAAAAGCTAGAAAGGACCTAAGAGGTCCTCTTGTCCACTTTATTTGCATTTTTCAGATGGTGAGACTGAGACACACAGAGATAAGGTCATATTTTATAGACCTCTATAACAGGCTGGAGAGGAGCCTGGAACTGGAATCCAGTTCATCTGATCCAGTGGTTTTGAACTTTACCATGTTTACAACAGAATAATTTACACTGTTTAACAGAATAAAATACAAGCACAATAATTCATCATTCAGCCATTTTTCGGAGGAAATGCACCAGAGAATATGTATCAGAAGGGACCTTTGGAAACATTCTGCTCAACTTCCTAGTATTTCAGAAATCCCCTTCGAGTTCACAGGCAGAGAGTATATTAGAGGAATGCCAGACGCTGTAACAAAACAAACCCCAAACTTTAATGACTAAACACAACTAAAGTTTACTTTTCAGTCATTTACCAATACAAGTATTACTGATTGGTAGCCTTTCACGAGGTAACTCAGAGCCCAGGCTCCTTTCATCTGATGGCCCACGCTATTGTAGGGTCATCTATGTGCAGAAGGAGGGTGGGGGAAAGAAATAAGTAGAAAATACTTCTTAATCTTGGCCTTAAGAGAATACACCTTACCTCCGCTCACATTCCATTGATGAGAACTGTTCCCTTGGCCCCCTCTAGTTGCAAGACAGGCTGAGAAATGCAGTCAATGGCTGGACACTATAGAGAAAGGAGTACAAATGTTTAGTGAACTCTCTGTGAAGCAAAAGGGCTGGGTCTATATTCCTGCACCAGTCAGTTGGACACTGATCCCAGGCAATACCTCGGGTGGGAAGTGGCTTAACCTCCCAGCCATCTGTGGCTTAGGCAGTTTCCTTCAGCCAAATGCAAGCCTCTGGGGAATAGCATAGGTGTGAACCATTGGCAGCCTATAAAGGGGATGTAGCAAGACATCAAAAGCAACTGCTCCAGTCTGTACCCTTTGTACCACTCAGAGCTGATGGTTCCTCCTGTTCCTGTCAATCCATCTGGTTGCAGGTCCTCCAGGATTCTGGGTGGTGCAATTTCTTTTTTTTTTTTTTTAAGATTTTATTTATTTATTTGAGAGACAGAATGAGAGAGAGAGAGTGAGCACATGAGAGGGGAGAGGGTCAGAGGGAGAAGCAGGCTCCCCGCCAAGCAGGGAGCCCGATGCGGGACTCGATCCCGGGACTCCAGGATCATGACCTGAGCCCAAGGCAGTCGCTTAACCAGCTGAGCCACCCAGGCGCCCTGGCTGGTGCAATTTCTTATAAGAGGAGGGTTTCTGGAACAAACTACAACCCTGACTATAACAGGGGGGTCCTGAGGTTATGATAAATACAATTATGCCCAGGATGAATTGTTGCTCTTTCCAGCATGAAGGGGGTCTGATATAATCACTCAGCCACCAAGTAGCTGGTTGGTTTTCTCAAGGGGTTGCGGTGTCTGGAGACCTCCATTGCTCTTCATTCCTGGTGGCTGGAAATGTGGCGGCAGCAGTAGCTAGATCAGCTTTGAGGGGAGGTAGCACGTACTATTGAACTCACCCAAACTCCCCATCGCGGCCACCACAGCTACTCTGTTCAGAAGCCAGTTGTGCAAGGGCTGGTGTGGCTGAGGATCGAAACTAGCTGGCATCTGCTGAGTGACTCTTCCGGTCCCCTGGTTGGTCAGTGCCTTGTCTGTAATAGATAGGATCTGGCAGACCTTAACAAATGCTCTTGCCACATCCACTAATCCACTCACACGCTTCTCTAGACCTACTTCTTCATGATTTTCTAATCTTGCTCTTTGCCAGCCCACTACCTGACCAGTCAGGCCATTTGCCACTGCCCGTGAATCTCCACGTAACCTTTTGGGGGGGGCCATTTTCTCTCCACACAGAGTAGATACCCAGGAGCACCGAAGTAGATACCCACTGGCAGAAATTGTTTCCACCACCATCTTTGAGCCCAAGTGGGCTGTAGTGTGGTAGCAGCCTATTAACCTGAGGATTCATCCTCCTCTATCAGCTGGTCTTAGGGAACCCTCAAGAAGCTAGGAGTTCAAGGAAAAGTTCATGAAAGAGATGGGAGAGACATATCACCAGAAGCACTTGTTTGTACAGTTTACTCACAACCTGGGGACCTGCGTGAGCCCAGTCTCTGACATACTGTTTCCATCTGATGATGGAATGCTGCTGGTGTTCCCAGTCTCACGACGAGGTGTGTCTGAACAAGCCCAGCTCATGGTGGGCAGCTCTAATTGCATAACTGCTTGATGTCTCATACTCAGAGAGTCCCTTCCAGGTCCCAAAGTGTGTCAGAAGCTCTTACGTGAATGGTGTATAGTTCTCGGCTGCAGATGGCATGGCCTTGCCCAAGTACCCTACAAGTCTATCCTGCAACTGTCCCATCTGGGCGTCCTGAGTATTTCACACAGCATTTGTATCCACCACAGATCAGTCTGCTACCCTAGAAAGCTTCGAGTCATATGACCCAGAGAGCAGTGTTTCTTATACTGTCACCCAGATGACGACAGAGCCCTCTTCTGCGCTGAGTCTCATCCTTCCTCATCCCCCATAAGCAGGTCAGAGCCGGGTTTCGCAAATGTGATAAACACTACCTCCCAAATGCTTGCAGGCTCTGTGCCTTTTTTAATGGCAGGAAACCCAAGGCACAATTACTTGTCCTTTGGCAGAGAAGAGATGTCCTGGCATGTCCCAGAACACTGTGCCCCTAAAAATGTTTACATGATGGCAGGCTCCTTCATCTTTTCAGTATTATCTTCCACCTTCTGAAGTGCACGTGTCTTGCCAGCATCCCAGAGCACTTGCCAGTTCCTCCTTCCCAGATTCACTTAGTGTGACATCGATATGGTTGACTAGTGTGAAGTTCTGTGGAACGTCCACACAATCCAGGTCCCTTTGGACTACATTATGATAGAGCAGAGGACAAGTGAAGTAGCCCTGGGGCCAGGTCACGAATATATTCTATTATCCCTTCCATGTGAAAGCCAACTGTTTCTGATTCACCTTCCGGATGGGTCTAGAAAAGAAGTGGTTGCCGGTTACAGCTGCACGCCACATTCCAAAGTCTATATTAATCTGTTTTAGTGACGATACCATGCTCAGTCAAGCAACTTTGGTTGGGGCTCCTAATTGCTTGAGTTTCTGGGAGTCCCTATTATCTGCCACAATTCATCTAGTTTTTGCAAAGGACAAGCTATTGAATTAAATGGCAACTACGTGGGAACTATTCTCTGAATCCTGTAAGTCCTTGAGGACGCTACTAATGCCTACCATTTCCCCTAGGATATAATGTTGTTTTCACACTACGGCTGTTCATTTGCTTGTCTTTATTTTTAACTTTTTATTTTGAAGTAACTACAGGCACAAGAAATTGCGAAATTGGTGCAAGCAGTCCTGTGTACCAAGCTTCCCGTTTGCCTGAAACGTGTGAAATGCCAGAGGCATTGCATGATTTAATGCAGTCTCTCTCTCTTTTCTATTTTTAAAGATTTTATTTATTTATTTATTTATCAGAGAGAGAGAGAGAGACAGCGAGAGAGGGAACACAAGCAGAGGGAGTGGGAGAGGGAGAAGCAGGCTTCCCGCGGAGCAGGGAGCCTAATGCGGGGCTCGATCCCAGGACCCCGGGATGATGACCTGAACCGAAGGCAGACACTTAATGACTGAGCCACCCAGACGCCCCTTAATGCAGTCTCTTCTACCTGTATTTTGTCCCAGTCACCACAGGTGACAATCTCAGTGAGCGCACCCTTCCAGGAAGTCAGACTAACATTTTACCGTCTGACAATGATGAGGTTCACATTGCCATCTAGTGGTTGATTTATCCAATCCCGAATTCTAGATCTCCGCTTCCTGGGACCACTGCTGCACCAACTATCTTACAATATGCTCCCTGTGAACAGAGCCTCAGGTGGGAATCCCTGCTTCAGTGATCCTAAGGAGAGTGAAAAAAGTAGCAGACAGGGACGCCTGGGTGGCTCAGTCGGTTGAGTGACTGACTCTTGGTTTTGTCTCAGGTCATGGTCTCAGGTTATGGTCTCAGGGTCATAAGACTGAGCCCCGCATCAGGCTCCCCGCTCAGCACGGGGTCTGCTTGAGATTTTCTTTCTCTCCCTCTCCCTCTGCCCCTCCCCCACTTGTGCATGTGCTCTCTAATGGAATAAATAAACTCTTTTATTTTATTTTTTAAAAGATTTTATTTATTTGTTTGACAGAGAAAGACACAGCGAGAGAGAGAACACAAGCCGGGGAGTGGGAGAGGGAGAAGCAAGCTTCCCGCTGACAGACAGTCACTTTAAAAAACTGAATGAGGAGATGGAGTGAACCGTGTGCAGCTCTTGGGAAGAGCATCCCAGGTAGTTCTGAGATGGGGCAGCATGTCTGAAGTACAGAAAGAAGCCCCACGTGAGTGGAATGTGATGACAGAGGAGGGGAGGCAAGAGACGGTGTTTGGGACTCAGCCAGCGCAGCAGGACAAAGGTTTTTACTCTGATTACCACTTCCTTAAGACACCCTATCTTTAAAGCTTGGCGATAACGTTGTTTCCTAAATAAATAAATAGTGCACTCCAGGAATGACTTTCTTTTTAATCATTGGAGAAACAGGAGCTGGCGTGATTCGCCATGAGGAAATGTGAGTTAGTGACACGGTTAGCAAGGTTACGCCTGCTTCCATGAAAAGTGCACAGCCACACATCAGCCCGGAGCCCGTTCAGAACGCATCAGATCTGAGGTTCCGCCGCATTCAGGCATTTTCATAAGGTAACCAAGCAGGTCCGACCTTGACCTTGGGTGCCTTACCTATTCCTTCTTAATTAGGCTGTACTTAAATGAACCATCTCTGAAAGGGAAAATAGATTAGTCACACTAAATGGCTTTCTTAAAATACTTCACCATAAAAAAAAAAGCACCACACCTCTTGCTACTTTCTATACTGCACATTGATTTTTTTTTCCTTTCTGTATTCTCATGTTTTTTAGTTTTATAACTTTTCTTGGAGATTATGATGGCTCTCTCTAATAGTGCCTTACTGACCTCATTTATAAAGGTGACTACCAAGTGCAACGAAGTTCTTTTCCAGTACAGGTAGATCCTGTCTCTGCATGCACAGCCTCTCTCGTGCACTTCATCTACACCAATATAAACTGTGGAGAGGCAGCTCCCTCGTCTCCATTCGCATGGCTTTGATCCTAATCTGGGCCTTCTCACCTGGATGTTTTTCCAAACAAGTGTCCCCATCTCTTAATCTCCAATCCATCCTTTGAATTATTGACAGATATATTTTTCTGAAGCCCTATTTTGATCATTAACATAACTCTCCATAGTTATCTATCTTATCTATCATTCGTTCTAGCCACACATAAAGTCCTCAATAAGCTGAATCCCTTTTCCTAAGATTCCCTTTTTTTTAATTCCCTAATAGAATATTGCTCTGCCCGGGACATTCTCACCATCCTGTAAACACAATGGCTTTTTCTTTCCTCGTTGCCTCTGTTCATACTTTGCCGCATGTGGAAAGTTCTTTCTGGTTCTTCTCTGCTCACATTTCACCCATTATTCAAACCTTGCAACTCCTGTAAGCAGAGAGAGTTAGGGGTCCCCAGAAAAAAAGAAGCTTTTTTGTCATAAGAAAAGTCATTTTAGGCCACCAGCCATCTTGGGAAAGAATGTAAGAACCGCGACCTTGACTTGGACTCAGTCACCTTAAGATGACTTTTGCCCCAAATCCATGCTGCATTCCCCATTGTGCAAGTTCCTTCATGAATATGTATGCACCCTTAGCTTAAAACTTCCCTGATTTTGTTGTTTGGAGAGACCCTGCTTTGGGAAAGATTTCTGGTGTTCTCCTTTACTTGTTGCGACTAAAATCCTTCATTTTCCTATTCTTTGGCATGGTTCTATCTTTTGGCTCTACATGCACCAAGAGGCAAACCCAGTTTTGGGTAACAGTCCTGGAATTTGTCCTGATTTCTTTCACTCTATAAAGCTTATCGCTCCCCTGATAGGTGGCACCAGTCAAGGACTGCTCACCTAGCAATCACTTAGGATACAATGCACATGTAATTGTTTGAGAAACATAGAACAAGACCATGATCTTTGTCTTCCAATATCAGGATGGCAACGAGCCTTGTGGTACTTGCAAAGAATTCTTTTAACTCCCCAGGAACACCAAAGGATGAACAAGTTTGTTATCCGGAGCAAAGAAAAAGCAGAGTTGCCACAACTCATTGCTGGGGGAATTAAGCATGGCCTATGTGACTCCACAGCAAGAAGACTCTTGGAAACTTGTGCCCACTATCCCCATGTGCCGTTTCCCTTCACTGATTTTGCTCTGTATTCCTTTGTAATAAATTACAACCATGAGTATAACTATACACTGTTTTATGAGTCTTCCTAATGAATTACTGAACTTGGAGGTGGTCCTGGGGACTCTTCATGCAAGCCGAAGGACAGTTAGTGGAGGAATGGATAAAGAAATTTGGTGCGTCCATATGCTGGACTAGCACTCAGCAATAAAGAACAATAAACGACTGATACATGCAACGAATTGGATGGATCTCAATGGCATTACACTTAGAAAAGCCAATGTCAAAGGGTTGCAAACTGTAGGATTCTATTACTAGGACATTCATAAAGTGACAAAATTATAATGTTGGGACATGGACCCGTAGTAGTGGATCCAGGGGAAAGGTGCAACTATCAAGGGTTAACAGGAGAGAGTTTCTTTGTGGTGATGGAACAGTTCTGCATGCTGATGGTCATGATGGTTAATTGATTTCACAGAACTCTATACCCCTCCTTGTCCCCTCCCAAAAGGAGTGCATGTGAAAAGTGGTGAAATCCTAATAAATTCTACATCTCCATACCTGAATTAATAGTGTTTTAACAAAATCAGTTTCCTGGTTTTGACCAATTATTATGGTTATGTAAGATATTATCATTGTGAAAGCTGAGTGAAGAGTGCATGGGAACTCTCTGTACTGTTTTTACAAATTCTTGTGAGTCTGAGATAATTTCAAAATATAAACGCATTAACAGAAGAGAGAAAGAGAAAGAGAGAGAGAGAGAGAGAGAGAGTGTGTGTGTGTGGGTGTGTGTGTGTGTGTGTGTGTTTTGCCCAACTTTGCCAGAGGAGACAAGAAGTCTGTAGAGAATAAACAGCATACTTTCTCCTCATGCTGCCAGAAAGCAGAGAGGACTCCCTTTTGTTTCACACCTGTTTGTCTTTTGTTCAATTTTAAAATTGAATCGCTAATTAAGGGTAGCAGAATATGCCATTCCCAAATATGTCACTTTGGCCTAAGGATTATTTTGAGCTAAAGACAATTGAGAAGATGTGGATACAGGAAAAGCTCTCTGCCTTCCTTCCACTTGCCTAAAACAGGAAATCCATTTGGGGAGGTGTCCCCATTTCTCCTCTCTACCAGGGGACAGAAGTTAATCATCAGAGACAACTCTACACCCTTATCAGCCCAGAAGAATCTCTATAACAAACCTTTCTTAAACTAGCCTTTATCTACCACTGATTTCTCCATATATTCTCTCCCCCAATCTGCAACTTGTATAAGTTCTAAGTCCTTTTGTTTGTTTTGTCAGTTCTGTACAAAATTATTATTATTGTTCTTCCATTAAGATGCTGTAAGATCCAAGTTTTAACACTGTTTTGAGTTACTCATCACTGGGTGCTCCCATTTGTATGCATGAAGCATATGTTAATAAACTTCTGTTTGTTTTTCTCTTGTTAATCAGTCCTTTGTCAGTCTAATTTATATGGGCCCAGAAGAAGATCCTAGGAAGATTTGTGAAAAAAGTTAAAAATTTCCTTCCCTACCCTCATCTTTTTCTTATTGATTTGAAGAAGCTCTTTATATATTCTGAATGGAAGCCTTCAGATTTATGTATTTCATCTTCTACCAATCTGTGACTCTTTCCTTGTCCACTCTTTTAATGGAGTCTTATGAGGAAAATAAGTTTTTAATTTTAATGAAGTCCAACATTTCAATCGTTCCTTTATGGTTAGAGCTTTTATATCCAGTTTAAGCAATCTTTGCTCACTCCACGTTCTTCAAGTCAAAGTTGTCTCTGTTTGCCCCAAAATATACTCTCCACGACCAGCTTCTGGTCCAGCACTGAAGACTCAGCACTCCATATTTGGTGGTGAAGAATGGCTCTTCTCTCACTGTTGTTAGTACATTCTGTTTTCAAAAGACAGGTCTGAAGGCTTTAGGAAGGGATGATGATGACACTCATTAACACACTGTATAGCACTAAACCCATCCATCAGAATGGGCCCTGACGGTGAGCAGCCTGAACTAGTGATAGCAGAAGCATCATCCCTGCTTGTAGGGAGTGAACGCCATTTACCGGTAATCCAGATCCTCTAAATCTGTTTCAGCTGTGTGAACGGTGGCTTTGATTACCTTTGGACCAACTATCACGTTGAAGGATGGACTGGCTATAGCAGGCTTCTTGCATAGCAGCCCTTTCTACAAAGATGCAGTGTTATTTAGAGTGTGGTCCACGCAACATAAGCCTCACCGGGAAGCTTGTTAGAAACTCAAATTCGTGGGCCCCATCTCAGACCGTCTGAACCAGAATCTCTGGATGTGGGGCCCATAAATCTGCGCTTTAATAGAATTTCCAGGCAATTCTGAGGTATGCTAAATTTTAGGAACCATGGCAGAATAAAATTTCTTGTAGAAATCAGCCAGCAACTTGACATTTATCCCCCAAATTAAGTACCTGGCACGTAATATAGGCTCAAGAAACATTTGACGAACAAAAACAAGAGTGTATGAATGAAAGCAAGAGCCCGAATTAAAGACAGCAACCACATTTAATCTTCTTGCTATTCATATACACTAACTTGCCAACATGGGCTCCCCATTCTCCAGTCATTAAAGCGTAAAGCAAAGGTCTGTGAAAAAAGCAATTCTAGTTCACTTGTAATTAATCCTTTTTTTAAAAAAATAAAAGAAATTACAGATTTAAAGTGTGATAATTGGTTGGAATATTTTAAGGTCTTTGTGAGAAGAATGCCGTTTTCTGAAATAGAGAATTCACATTTATATTAGACAAAAAGCCCAGTCCTCAAAGAAAGTTCTTTGTCTTGTGCTGCTTCATCCGAGAGAACAGCAGGTGGCAGATGACCCTGGGCGCTGCAGGAGGGCCAGTGGTCGGGGCTTGGGTGAGGCCACGGAGCTTTCGGAGGCAAGGCCGAGGACAAGGAGGGGATCCCCGTCACCAAGCTGGGCTGCCTGGCCAAGGACATGATGATCAAGTCCCTGGAGGAGCTCTATCTCTTCTCCCTGCCCGTCAAGCCATCTGAGATCATTGACTTCTTCCTGGGGGCGTCCCTCAAGGAGGAGGTTTTGAAGATCATGCCTGTGCAAAAGCAGGGCCGTGCTGGCCAGCAGACCAGGTTCAAAGCATTCGTTGTCATTGGACATTACCATGGACACGTCGGTCTGGATGTCAAGTGCTCCAGGGAGATAGCCACCGCCATTCTGGCCAAGCTTTCCATAGCCCCGTGAGGGGAGGCTACCAGGCGAACAAGCCCAGCAAGCCCCACGCTCTGTGCTGCCCCCAGAGGCACGGACATGGTCTCAGCCCCTGTGCCCAAGAAGCTCCTGAGGATGACTGGTATTGACAACTCTACACCTCAGTCAGAGACCCTGCCACCCTGGGCGACTTTGCCAAGGCTACTTTGGATGCCATCTTAAGACCTATGGCTAGCTCACCCCTGACCTCTGGAAAGAGACGGTGTTCACCAAGTCTCCCTATCAGGGATTTACTGACCATCTTGTAAAGACCCACACCAGAGTCTCCGTGCAGAGGACCCATGGCTCCAGCGGTGGCCACCACATAGTTTTATACAAGAAAAATAAAGTGAACTGAGGCTCTTTGTCTTGTGGTTTTGTTTTCTTGCTATTTAAGAGTTAATTTTTTTCCTCACGTAAAAATGGCCTTTTAGGAGCACCTGGGTGGCTCAGTCGGTTAAGCATCCAACTCTTGATTTCAGCTCAGGTCAGGATCTCAGGGTGGTGAGATCGAGCCCCACGTTGAGCCCCCGTCAGGTTCCGTGCTGAGCGTGGAGCCTGCTTAGGATTCTCTCTCTTCCACTCCCTCTGCCCCTCCCCCAACTCCCTCTCTTAAAAAAAAAATAGCTTTCTTTTCCACTATGGTTAGGAAGTCCAGAGTCCACTGTTAACCCAGACAAATCATTTACAATGAAGTTATATCTTTATAATGGAGATGTTGACATAATATTAACTTCTGGCAATGCTGCAGGAGAAGTTATATCAAGGACAACCACATATTCTTCCAAGGTTACTTTCCTGGAAGGTAAAATATCGCTTAGCAACAACTTACTGAAAAGATAATGGTGCATACCCATGTACAGTTTTACCAAGATTAGTTGATTATCTTAAAAATTATGTCCTTAGACCACCCAACAGCAAAACACTGCCAGGGCATCCAATATATATATCGAGTTAGAGATACAGAATATTCCTTTGCTACAGGTTGTTATGGGAATCTAAGGAAGATGGACTGTGAATCCATTACATTTTGGCCCCACAATTAACATGAAATTTCATAATTTGGAATTTAATGATTAATGAAATGAAGCAGGAAAACTAATATTCCCAAAAAAGGGGCAAAACAAAATGTGTTGCATGAAAGCTACATAAAGCCCTTTGAATACTGGTGGGGATGGGGGTGGGGGTTGGGGGGCTTAGAGTCAGATGTGACGCAAGGCTCTCCCAAGATCCAAGGTACCCTTTCCAGGGCCTCCTTAGGTCTCTCGCTTCAGCCATTCAATAAACATTCACTGTAAGTCTGCTCTGTGCAAAGCCCTGAAGTAAAAGCAAGGGGAAATACCAGGAGGATTAAGGAATGGTCTCCATGCTTCAGGAGATTTATGCAGGCAGAATAGTAATATAAAGAGCCATGGAAGCCCAGAGCAAGGGAGAGATATAAGAGTGAAGGCTTCATGGACAAGATACAGTTGAGCTGGACTTTGAATGGTTAGATCAGTACATGGTTATATTAGACAGGGTGGAGACGGGGAGAAGCTGTATCCAGGACAAAGCACAGACCATTCCCAGCAACGGTGGAGGGAAGCGACCTCAGAGAAAGGACAGTGAGTACAAGTGTGTGGGGTGGTAGTGCACCTGTCCTGGGCAATAAGATAACCACCATCGCTCCTTTCACTGTCCCAGATGCCAGACACTCTATCGATGAAAATGATCGGGCTTGGATGGTGCTGGTCCTTATATAACATCATGCTCTGGTCTTCGAATCATTAATGGTTGTGTGTGTGTGTGTGTGTGGTCAAGTAGACATATCAGAAAGCTTACCATTTCAACCCTTTTAAAGTGTATAGGTCCAGTGACATTGAGTACATTCACACCGCTGTGCAGCCATCACCACCAGCCAGCTCCAGAACTTTACGTGAATGATTTTTGAGCAGGAGCATGAAAGAGTCACAGAGGGCATTAGCAAAATTACTCTAGTAGCTGCTTGCAGGACCGCCTGAGCTGTCCTCACATGCTTACGGGGAAGGTGAGAGAGAGGACAGGGAACATGTGAGGAGGTTATTGTAAGTCACTTGGTGCGAGGAGGAGAGTAGATCCTCCCTGGGAAAGAAAGAGGGGACAGACATGTCTACACCACTATCCACCTACAAGGACAGATGAGACTGAACGGTTTGGTTGGGGAGGGGAGCAGGACTCTAAAGTGATTTCTGAGACCCAGAAAACTGAGAATATGGGTGTATTATTCATTGATGGTATTTATCAATATTGGCTAATTTCAGAAATAGGCAAGGCTGGGAGAAAAAAATAGGCCCAAGAAGAAAAGAGCAGGGAAGATGAGAAGCTCCTCCGATGAATTTGAGACTCTCGGTGAGATAATTATTTGAAACATGCAGCTTGGAGTAGGAATTCCAGCTTAGCCTGTAAAAGAGATCAGAGGTGTGAATTTTTTGGTTTTCTCTGAGGCGAGAATATTTGAAGCCAAAATGGCATGTGAAATATGTTCCTCTTCTTGGGGGAAAAAAAAAGAAAAGGAAAATGTTCCTATTCTCATTTTCAGGGAATTTCTATTTCCTGAATTCACTATATTCTTCCTCCCAGAAAAAGCTACTTTGCAACTAAGTCAGCCATAGTTGCTAAAATTTAACTGGCAATCTAACCCGTATGCCCATCCATAGGCCTAAGAAAAATATGTAAGTGGTATTTTGTGTCATGCTAAGGACTTTACAGGTAATCTAATAGACTGTTTACAACAACCCTCTGAACTAGCTATCACTAGCCCCATTAGCTTGCTTCAAGCTACACGGTAAGTAGCAGAGTCAGAATTTGGTCCAGGTCAGCCTAACTATAAAGCCCATACCCTCTGAGGCACTTCCCTGATGGTTTTTAATTTGTCCCTAGAAAACATACGATTTCCTGTTTAAATGAGTACTCCCTTGTTCTCTCTTTTTCTACTTTCAATTTTTTACATAGCAGATAAAATTCTTCTGTGACCCTGCAAAGTGCTAGGTACTAGTGGGGTTAGTCCTCAGGGTTCAAGCTCCCCTTTGTTGATAAAATAGTTTGGAAATTTGTTAGTTATGGAGACACTGAAGAATTTTTCTCTTGACCTTCTATAATATTATAATCTCTCCAACAGTAAAGACAGTTTTCATTCATTAAATAAACATTTTTTTTTAATTTGTTTTTCTTGAGCAATGCAACAGAGACCTCTCCTGGTCAAGAAGCAGAAGTCTTAGGCACAGAACCAACATGGGAAAAGTGAAGGCGGAGAGAAGATGAAACATGAAACAGGTTTCGCCTAGGAGTTGACATTGACTTTGGGGCTTGAACTCTGACAAGCAGAACAGAGAGAGGGATGATCCCACACATAGGGAGCAGTGTGTACAGGAGTGGAAGGGTTCTTTCTTTTCTGATGATAAAATACAGACTTCGTGTAGATAATTTATAAAGATACAGGATGTAAGAATCATTCATAACTCTACCATCCAGAAATTATACTATATAAATATTCTGGTGCATGGCTTTCTGCATTGTTTTCTGGTGACATACATTCTTTTTTGTCCACAAAACTGCATAAATCCTGATTTTTCTTTCTTTTCTTTTCTTTTTTTTTAATAAGATTTTTTACTTATTTACCTGACACAGAGAGAGAGACAGTGAGAAAGGGAACACAAGCAGGGGGAGTGGGAGAGGGAGAAGCATGCTTCCCACTGAGCAGAGAGCCCGATGTGGGGCTCGATCCCAGGACCCTGGGATCATGACCCGAGCTGAAGGCAGACACTTAACAACTGAGCCACCAGGCGCCCCTGATTTTTCACTCAGTGTTTTATCACACCCATTTCTCCATATTCTTTTTTTTTTTTTAAGTAGGCTCCACTGGGCATGGTGCCTAACATGGGGTTGAACTCATGACCCTGATATCAAGACCTGAGCTGAGCTCAAGAGTCGGACGCTTAACCAACTGAGCCACCCAGGTTCCCCTTTCCATATTCTTAACAGAAGAAAAAGATGTATTCTGATACCCAGGCTTCTCTTGGTAAATCATGTAAAAGCCAGAGGAGTTTCAATGAATACTTCTATATGATCTCCATATTGCCAGGACTCCCATTAATGCACGAAGAGGCACACAGCATGGTGAGTGGATTGCTGGCTACGTTCCAACTCCTGCTCATCTTCTCAGCCAGACTCCCCTTCTCTGCCAGACCTGCACTTGGTGGCCCCTCAGCCTGTCAGGAAGCTAACTAGTAAAGGTCAAATATGATCACCAACGTTCTCAGTATGTGAAAAACACATACTGTTGGCTTTTTTGACCTTGGAAATCCCAGAGATTTCTAGGCCCAAGATGGAGCTGCTCCAGCCCAGGATGTCACATCAGCAGAACAAAACTTTGATAACTGTCAGGTGCCTGAAAATGCTCTGCCTGATCAGAAATGCAGTATATCCCAAGCCAACTATGGATTGTGTACTTCCTTCCTTGTTTCTTATTCTTATTTTTTTTTTAAAGATTTTATTTATTTGTCAGAGAGAGAGAGAGCACAAGCAGAGGGAGGGGCAGAGGGAGAAGCAGAATCCCTGCTGAGCAGGGAACCCGACATGGGACTCGATCCCAGGATCCTGAGATCATGACCTGAGCCAAAGGTAGACGCTTAACTGGCTGAGCCACCCAGGCGTCCCTGTTTCTTATTCTTTATCCTATAAAAGCTTCTTGCCTTCCACTCCATTCTGTAGTTCTCCTAGTAGAAGCAATCCGCTTAAAGTGTTAAACAAAGTTTGTATCACCTAAACCGTCTTCATAATTTTTAACACCCTGTATATATACTTTTTTTTTACTTTATTTATACTTTAGTGATCTTTAAATTGATGTCAGATGGACATCTTTGTCCTTTTTTATAACAGTTTACTTCATGTGGTAATCATATATGAACACTTGGCTGGGTGAAGCATGGCTTAAGACCGATTATGATCTTTTTTAAACTGTGGTAAGGGACGCCTGGCTGGCTCAGTCAGTAGAGCGGGTGACTCTTGATCTTGGGGTTGTGAGTTCAAGCCCCACGTTGGGTGTAGAGATTACTTTACAAATAAAAAGAAACTTTAAGAAAATTGTGGTAAAATATACATGACATAAAATTCACTTTAACCCTTTTTGAATGTACAATTCAGTGGCAGTAAGTACATTTACCTTGTCCTGCACCTGTCTCCAGAATTTTATTATTTCAAACTGAAACCCTGTACCCACTAAACAGAAACCCTATTCTCCCCTCCTCTGCTACCTTTGGTAACTATTACTCTTTCTTTGCCTAGGAATTTGATTATTCTAGGTATGTAAGAGGAATTATACAATTTTTGTCCTTTTGTGGACAAATTTAGCACAATATTTTCAAGATTCCTCCATGTTGCAGCATGTATCGAATTTCAGGACATTTTGTGGCTGAATAATATTCCATTGCATGCATATACCGCATTTTGCATATGTATTCATCTGTCGGTGGACACTTGAGTTGTTTCCACATCTTGGGTCTTGTGGAAATGTTGTTAGGAACACTGGCACACAAATATCTGCTCAAGTCCCTGCTTTCAAATCTCTTTTTTTTTTTTTTAAGATTTTTTAAAAGTAATCTCTACACCCAGCATGGGACTCGAACCCACAATAACCCCAAGATCAGAAGCTGGACATTCTACCACCTGAGCCGGCCAGTTGCACCCTCCCACCCCCACCCCTCCCGCCTTCAATTCTTTTGGGCATATACCTAGAAGGGGAAGTCCTGGATCATAAGGTAATTCTATGTTTAATTGCTTGAGAAACCACTACACGCTCGTCCCGGGTGATGCACCATTTTGCATATGGTCATTTTTAAATTACGCTCATCCATTCTTTCCTGCAGGAATACAGTGCTTGGATACACTGAACCAACACAAAAAATACGCTCCAGCTGAAATCGTGCGGTGTATCACAGAGGTATCTGCCAAACACTTCAAATTACCATGTGAAACCGTTGCCAGGACCCACGGCCTTGGTGGGGAGAGGTGTGTTGGCGAGGTGGGGCAGAAAGGTGGTGCTGGGGCAGGCAGAAAAGCAGCAGAAATAACTCCACATCCTGTCACTCTTTCTCAGTGAGGCTCCTCTGACCCTGAGTTTTGGAGCATGATGAACAACAAAGGAGCGAGGAGAAGGGCAAGAAGAACACAGTGAAGATGGATGGTTGGATGGGATCCATCAGTTAAAAGTCTTAACTACTGGGCGCCTGGGTGGCTCAGTTGGTTAAGCGACTGCCTTCGGCTCAGGTCATGATCCCGGAGTCCTCGGATCGAGTCCCGCGTCGGGCTCCCGGCTCGGTGGGGAGCCTGCTTCTCCCTCTGACCCTATCCCCTCTCATGCTGTTTCTCTCTCTCTCTCTCAAATAAATAAATAAAATGTTTTTAAAAAAAAAGTCTCAACTATTGGGTATGAAATCAGTTTCACTGAGAGTATGCCTTGCCCCCTCCCCGCCGCCATCAACTCCGATGTTCTCAGAGCCCATTTGCTTTGAAAAACTTGTATAATGGTTCAAGAGTACAGCTGACTTGTAGCCTTTAAACAAGTTGAAACTGTAGGGGAAATACAATGGTACAACGGGTTTAAATTTGTGGGGAGAGAAAGAGATTGAGATTGAAATACTCGGACACTTTTTATTCTTCTAGCCTCAGACAAGTCGCCTCCTGAAGCCATGGGAGATCACAGTGCTTTGGTATCTGGAGAGCGGTGAATGCAGAGGCATATCTGCAATTTTTATTTCTGGTGGACCTTTCTTCAAGACAACTTCCCGATCTTCCCCATGGCAAAGTCTTTCGCTGTGATTCAAAAACAGAGAGTCTTCTAAAGGGCCAGCGTGGATCCCACACGCTTCTGCGTGCTAAGGGGGGAAAAAAATCCCACCATGAATCACACCAAACAGCACTTGATTAGACGAGGATGGAGATTCCTCAATGGTTTTTCCTAACTACCCCTGCTGAGAAGGAAGGTCTAGGGGAGCCCGGATGGCTGCCCGTTGGCAGCCTGGATGGCTGCTCCTGGCTTTCAGCTCAGGGCCTTGGGGTTCAGCCCCGCGATGGGCTCTGCCCTCAGAGTGCAATGCGGGGTCTGCTTGTCCCTCCCCTGTGCCCCATCCCCTTCAGCGGATGCGCGTGCGCTAGCGCTCTCGCTAATAAAGAAATAAACAAAATCTTTTTAAAAAATTAAGGAAGGTCTAGTGGACAGAGCACTATAACATCCCTTTTTAATTTTAATTTTTTTTTTTTAGATTTGTGTTTATTACTTATTTGAGAGAGAGAGAAAGAGCCCAAGCAGGGGGAGTGGCAGACAGAGGCAGAGGGAGAAGCAGACTCTCCGCGGAGCAGGGAGCCCGACCTGGGGCTCGATCCCAGGACCCCGGGATCATGACCTGAGCCGAAGGCAGACGCTTAACCAACTGAGCCACCCAGGCGCCCCTACATTTTTGTTTTTTTAAAGGCGATGATCTCTAGCTCGTGCTTGGACCCCCAGGAAGAGTGGTGTGGACTGCTGACTAATCATGTAGTTCTTCACAGCTTGTGGGACCTTGTACAAGTCACTTACCCCGCTGTGAGACCCGGTTTTCTCAAATATGAAATGGGTATTAGTCAAGGATTCTTTGAGTGTTGAATAAAACATTGTAGGTGAATGAAAAGACTTTGGCCAACTTCAAAGTATTAGATCAATATCCACTATGCTGCTGCCATGGCACCTGGGCCTGGAGAAATAGCAGGCACTTGAGCTACTGTCTTACATATGCATCTATTTCTGTGCTGAATCGCACTCTGGGGGGGTCTTGGGGTGCAGCCCCATCTCCACTATGCTGTGTTCTCACTGTGATGTTGCCTAGTTACATCCTCTCCAGCAGGAAAAATGGTAAAGGTAAATAGAAGGAAGGAAAACGTAGCTGGCATTCACCCAGGCTACATTCATTTCTTCTCACTTAATTTTCTTTTCTTTTCTTTTTTTTTTTTTAAAGTGTTTGTATTTAGGGGCGCCTGCATGGCTCATTCTGTCTTCAGCTCAGGTCATGATCCCAGGGTCCTGGGATGGAGCCTGGAGTCAGGCTCCCTGCTTAGAGGGGAGTCTGCTTCTCCCTCTCGCTCTGTCTTTCCCCACCTCTCTCTCTCAGATAAATAAAATCTTTAAAAAAAGAGTTTGTATTGATTTATTTGCGAGAGAGAGCAAGTGCATGCGTGCGTGTGCATGAGTGGAGGGGAGGGGCAGAGGGAGAGGGAGAGGGAGAAGCAGGCTCCTGGCTGAGCAAGGAATCCCAGGACCCCAGGATCATGACCTGAGCCAAAGACAGACGCCAAGGAGGCGCCCCTCACTTAATTTTCATTTTTACTCTGTCAGGGAGAATTTCCTCTACACCAGTCTCTAATATTATTTTTTAAATTGTTAGGAGTGCTGTCAACTAAATTGCACAAGTGAAACACAAGAGAAAATTACGCTGGATTATAGCTCTCAAGAGTGAGGTCAAGATGTATTCAAAACAGTTTTTCGTTGTTGACTTCAGCTCAAAGTTTATATACACTGTAGTTCCGGCAAATGGGAAAGATAAAGTCAGTACTAATATTGTCACCATGCTCAAGCCATTTACGACACGAAAAATGACCTGACAAGCCACTGAATTATAAGAAGTACAGTTCAATATTAAGACTACAGAGAAGTCTTAATACAGGTAAATTTGATATGTTGAGTCTAGATTTCCTCCATTTTATATTTGTTTCCAAAATATCAGACAAAAATACATATAAAATAATCATCTCAGGGCTAATGGCAGCTTCATTTACTATATTGTTTGTAGTTTATAAAAAAATAAGTAAGCTATATTTTTTATATATTTTATATATCATATAATATTCATATTTTATTATGTTATCTCTTGGTAAAGTATATTCTTATTCAAGCTTAATTGCTTAGCTGTTAGAAATTTACAAATTTATGCAAACCCATTTCTTTCTAGGAATCCTAACTTGAAATCTCCTATTATAGTCTGATTATTACAATAGATTCTATTCTACTTTTTAAAAAATATTTTATTTATTTATTTGACAGAGAGAGTGAGTGAACACAAGCAGGGGGAGTAGCAGAGGGAGAGGGAGAAGCAGGCTTCCCACTGAGCAGGGAGCCTGACGTGGGGTTTGATCCCAGGACCCTGGGATCATGACTTGAGCTGAAGTCAGATGCTTAACCAACTGAGCCACCCAGGCGCTCCTATTTTACTTTTTTTTTTAAGATTTTATTTATTGTATTAGAGAGAGAGAGATCTCATGAGCAAGGGGAGGGGCAGAGGGAGAGAGACTCCCAAGCAACTTTGCACTGAGCAGGGAGCCTGACGCAGGGCATGATCCCAGTGGTATCATGACCTGAGCTGGAGGCAGACACTTAACTGACTGAGCCACCCAGGCGCCCCTAAGTTAATTCATAATTGCAAGTTGCCATTATGTGGAGAAAGGTAGACAGAGAGTTCTGAAAACTTTGGGTGTAGTTTGTCTTTGGACTCAAATACTTGAATAGATGTTGCTATTTAACTGTTCTTGCGAGTTTCTGTGAAAGTACATCAAATAGTTTATAGTTTTTTGTCAGACAATAGAATGGTGGTTACCGGGGCTTAGAGGAGGGAGAAATGGGGAGACCTAGGTCAAACGGCATAAACTTTCAGTTATAAGACCAAGTTCTGAAGATCTAATGTTCAGCCTAGTAACTATAGTTAATATATGTGCTGCCGAAGCGAGCATAAGCCTAGTAACTATAGTTAATAATACAGTACTGTATCGGGGCGCCTGGGTGGCTCAGTCGTTGAGCGTCTGCCTTCGGCTCGGGTCGTGGTCCCGGGGTTCTGGGATCGAGCCCCGCATCGGGCTCCCTGCTCCTCAGGAAAGCCTGCTTCTCCCTCTCCCACTCCCCCTGCTTGTGTTCCCTCTCTCGCTGTGTCTCTCTGTGTCAAATAAATAAAATCTTAAAAAAAAAAAATAAGAACACTGAAAATGTTAATCTTTTAAAAAAAAAATAAATAATACAGTACTGTATCCTCGAAAGATGCAGAAAGTAGATCTTAAGCTCGCCAGAAGAAAAAATGAGTTAACACTGTGAGGTGATGAATGTGTTAATTATCTTGATCCTGGTAATTATTCTACAGTATGTATGTTTATCAAGTCATCACGTTGTCTACTTTAAATACATATATTTATTATTCCCAATAAAGCTGGAAAAAATAAATATAAATTTAAAAATAGCTTTTGCGTAGTTACATATTTATTCATGGGTATATTAAAGTATATTATTTAACTATGAATTTTTTATTATGAACATTTATAGGAAAATACCTTCAGATTCACATTCCTGAATTTCATGTTTTCTTTCCAAGGCATAATGTAACGTCTTGGGATCATCCCTTGCTTTAATGAAAACCGTGGCAAATGAACCTCATTACACCTGAAGATTAGGAAGGCAGGAAGGAAGGATATCTGGTGAGTTCAATACAATCGTTTTAGCGTTATTCATGTGTTGTGTCCATGATGTTTGAACCCCCCCAGCTGCAGGACGGAGAGCTATGGCATTGTCTGAAGCTCATCTAATATTGAACCCATTAAAACTCCAAGTATCACCAAGATCAAGAGTACGACCTGATTATCTGTACCTCCAGCTGCATGCTATCCTTTACAACTTGCTTGCAGTGTTCATGTAACCTGATACTAAGGGAGAAGGCAGCCCACCATGATTTGCCGCAGGCCCACCCGTGGCCTAAAGAAGTCTCTGACCAGGTACAAACAACAGCTTCTGAATTTAGTACCTGCTTTTTATACTCAGGGCAGACTTGCTTTCCCTGCCCACCCATTGTTTCCCTCTGGAACATCAAGCTTTCTAGACAGATGCCAAGGGAAGCGCAAAATGTTTGTCCTCATCTGTGTGTCGCTCCCGGAGGGCAAACAAAACAAAACCGAACACAAAACCCCCAAACCCAGAACCCTCAAGTCCTCACTTATTAGAAGGCTTATATGAACTCTCCTCGCAACAGCTGTTGGTAAGCTTAGGTAGGATAGGACAAGTGTCTTTCCCTGAAGCCATCGCTGCCAGTAGGGAGAGACTTCTCCTCTAGAACTTCACTCACTCACTCCTCTGATTATGATGACATTGTTGCCTCAGACAGAACACTGTCTTGCTAACTTCACAGTAACCCAGAGCAGTAGTTACCTTAGCAGGTGATTAAGAACAGAGAGAGCTTAGGGGTGCCTGGGTGGCTCAGTCGTTAAGCATCTGCCTTCGGCTCAGGTCATGATCCCGGGGTCCTGGGATCGAGTCCCGCATCGGGCTCCCTGCTTGGCGGGAAGCCTGCTCCTCCCTCTCCCTCTGTCTGCTTCTCCCCCTGCTTGTGCACACGTTCTCTCTCGGGCAAATAAATAAAATCTTAAAACAACAACAAAAAAAGAATGTAGAGCTTAAAGGGTGCCTGGCTGGCTCAGTTGAAAGAGCGCATGATTCTTGATCTTGGGGTCGTGAGTTCAAGCCCCACATGGGCTATAGACATTAAATAAACAAAACTTGAAAACGTATTTTTTTAAAATGTGGAGCTTAGGGCTATTTTCAGTGGGTTTTTTTTTTATATCCCTATGACTAAAACATCATTCTTATCATGAACAATTAAAAAACTGAGAATGCTTGCAGATGTATTACAAATTTGACACAACCATCCTAGGTAACATTTTGGACTATGCAACTATTATTCACAAAGTAGCCGTTCACATTAATATTCTGTATTTGTCCTTAGCTGATTGTCCTCTATTTATATACCGCACATGGTGGTTGTGTCTCATTTATGTTTCACCATCTGTTGCTTAGATAAACCCTTTAAGAGTGGAAATCAAATATATTTAAACCCAAAACCATACCAACCCATTTTATCCCCAAGGATGTGAGTTCCATTGCAGAGTATTTGAGATTATAAAAACTCGTTTTAAT
Organism: Zalophus californianus; assembly: GCF_009762305.2. NCBI lineage: Eukaryota > Metazoa > Chordata > Mammalia > Carnivora > Otariidae > Zalophus > Zalophus californianus. The sequence continues at coordinate 20,939,973 of NC_045599.1, read as the reverse complement.
ACAGGGAGTGTGTCTTGCAAGTGAGAATGACACCTAAATTACCACGAGAAGTGGAGGGCTAGTCATGTCAATCCCATAGTCAGCAAGTACAAAGAAGCTAGGCTGAGCAGCAAGAATTATTGCCAGATAGTTTGGTAAGAGTATTAACTGAATATAGACCTGACAATAGTTTGGATAGACATTTTTTTTTTCTTTACGTAATCTCCTCGCCCAACGTGGGGCTTGAACCCAGGATCAAGAGTTGCGTGCTCTACCACCTGAGCCAGCCAGGCGTCCCTGGATAGAGATTTCTAGATCTAGATGGGCAGAAAGAAGAGTAATTTTAATGGATAAAAAGTAAAGAACCTTAAAAATTGAAGTGTTGGGGAGGACTCCAGGCTCTGGTCTGTGCCCCATTTGGGACCCTCACTCCATTCAGACCAGGTTATCTTGCTTCTGGAGCATGTCTTGGAGCAGAAGACCGTGAACCCCCAAACTCTGCCAAGTCTTGAGAAGACATGCCACCTCCCCCAGTAGGATGCAGAGGTTCGCTATGGGTCATGTGAATCGTTTTTAAGCAAAAGTACAGAAAAGTGTACAGAGATGTGGCGAAATTCCTTCAGGGGATCTGGCCATGGGCACACACCTCTATGGGGAGCTGATGGTGAGTGAGGACGCAAGGCGGCCGGGTCACCTACAGATGCTTTGAGTAGCCCGAGGAGCAGATGGGTAGGTCCTCAGTGGAGGTAGTGGCCAAGATGCTATTTTAAAGAGGAAACATCGGGCGCCTGGGTGGCTCAGTTGGTTAAGCGACTGCCTTCGGCTCAGGTCATGATCCTGGAGTCCTGGGACCGAGTCCCACATCAGGCTCCCTGCTCGGCGGGAAGCCTGCTTCTCCCTCTCCCGCTCCCCCTGCTTGTGTTCCTGCTCTCGCTGTGTCTCTGTCAAGTAAATAAATAAAATCTTTAAACAAAAAAAAAGTAAAAAAAACACAAAAAAACGAAAGTAGCAGTTAACTGAATGTTATCTTTCCCAGTGTATTACACCTTTAAAATCACCTCTCGTGAATAATCTCAGGAACAATATTCAGTTACCTATTTAAAATACTTTCTTCCCTTGATTATAGCCATTTTATGCAAGAATATCTGAGATTAAAAAAAAATAGCCCCTTGAGGGGCACCTGGCTGGCTCAGTCAGAGGAGCATGAGACTCATGATCTTGGAGTCTTGAGTTCAAGCCCCAGGCTGGGTGTAGAGATTACTTAAATAAATAAATCTTTAAAAAAAAAAGTCACTTGAAGTGCATTAAGGACTGCCCAAAATCTAATTTTATTTTTGCATTCTTTATGAATAAAAAGCAACCAATAACCACTTTCCTCTTCTTTTCCCACTGATATTCTTAGATCCAACTTTGGTGACTATGTATTCCAGGAACTACAGAAAGACTTTAAATACTGTCTGTAAAGAATAGTTTATAATTGCTTCCTACAGATTTTTGTTTATTTTGTAAACCATAGTCAACCCTTAGAACACCTTAACTCCCCTTATTTCCTTCAATAAAAATGAGTAATTTGACACTTCAGGCAGATGTAACATTTTTAATACCCAACTTCCTTAACATAAGGTAAAACAGTCTTAGGCAGGCAACCACTGTGAATTTTGTAAATGTCCAAAGTAATTACACAGGTATGGATCATATTCTAGTATTGAGTGTATGATCGAGTAATTAGAAAGAAGTAAAAAACAAAGTTAAAGATAAGAACCAATATTTCTTTGAAAAGCTTCTGATGTTAATTTACTTCTGGACAAATAAGTGGTTAAGAGCCATCAGTATAAACCTATTTTTTTAGTCTCTGTCCTTACAACTGCCTAAAAGTTCTCAGAACCCAGAAAAACTAAATTTGAATGCATTTATAACAGCTTAACAATGTATGTGCCTTATTAGGATCTTTTAATGGAATGTTTTGAAACCAATCATAATTCACTGCAAGGATAAATCAGAAAAAGAAAACAAATTTTTAAATGGCATGTTACAACGACCTGGACAAAAGTAATTATCAACTAGTAATAACTAACACATGCAAGAGATTGAGAAATTAAATCCTCTGCTATATATACTTGTAAGTATTTTGTCAGACATGAGAAATGTTTCTATCAATAACATTCATCTCCCCACAGATTCAACTTTATTTTAAACAAGAAAAAAAAGTTCTTTCTCTCCGGATTTTTACGTGTATCAGTGCAAAGTAAAACAAAGCAACTTCAGTAGAAATGGCTTATTACAAGGTTATTCTAAAAAGGCTTATTCCTCCAAATGTACTAAAAGATGTCCAAATCGTGCGAATGATCCACCTCGATGGCTTCCTCTGCATCCAGCTTTGTCTCTCCGTGGCCTTCCTGCGGCTCGTCAAGAGAGGCCAGAGCCTCGTTCGTATCACTTGCGAAAGTTTCTCGCGATGTATCATCATCTTCTTGAAAATTTAGATTTTTAATAGCTTGTTTCATCTTTTTCCCCAACACTTGTGTTCTCCTCTTTCTAGCAGCCTTTTTATTTTCATACTCCTTTTGATTTTCAACGTAGAAAATGTCCTACAATAAAAGAACGACTCGGACGTAAAAACTGCCATTTACTGAACGTTTATTAGAAGGCTTCCTTTACGTTATCTTCATTTCTCACAAAAAACAAGCAAATATTATTAGACTCTAAGAGGACACAGAGTCCAAGATAGCAGGGAAGACCCCACTGCAACCAGAGGATGAAGCTGTAATTCAAACTTAACCTCATGTTAGCTCTGGGGCGCACGCTTATTCAACCATCACATACCATCTCTTTAGCCACAGGCTTCCTAAATGGGAAGATACGGTAGAAAAATCATGTTGTTCAGGATTTAAATAAAATCTATTCTGTCCCAAGAAAACAGAAGTCTTTGGAATAAGGGTTTACTAACTTTGAAATGGCATCATAACCATATGTGACTGCACATGCTAAGAAACCAAGCCATGCCTGAAGGGTGTGACTAAGTATGATCACGTAACCTACACAATGGAAAAAAATCCATCCTTTAAAAAAATGTTACTGTAATTAGCGTGAAGAATGTAAATCTGTCATGAGGCATAAAAATAATATAATCAGCATTGGGATATATTCCAGGATGTTAGAAGAGGGATTTTGTAACAGAAAAATATGAGATTGTTAGTACAGGGCTTCTCCACCTGGGCAATCCAAAACCTCCAGCTCGATCTCTGCTGTATGCCGGAGGGTTAGCAGCATACCTGGCCTCGCCCCATCAGCACAGAACCCCGCCATCCCCAAACTGAGACAACAAAACACATCTCTAGGCACTGCCCAACGTCCTCCAAGAGGCAAAATCACCAGCAGATGAGAGCCGAAGGAGAAAATGTGTTTCATTCAACTACTACATGGGAAAACAAAATAGCACCTGGGAACCTTGATGCACATGGAGAAGTGTAGTTTCAGAGGCTACAAAAAGAAAAGTAGACGAGGAATCTAAAGAGAAGGCCAAAAATGACTATACTAAAACAGAGAAGGTTCCAAGGTCTAAAAGAGAAGTTAGGATAGGCAGGACACACTTCTGACACCCTCTGATCTTCTGGGAAGGGACTACTAAAAGCTATAACCAAGTCACTCCCTATTATATTCTTAAAGTGCACAAATTACAAATCCCCTCTTGTTTATAAAAAGTACTATGGACGATGGTGAAATAAAGGAGGCCCTCTCCTAATATTTATGCTAAATAGTTACAAGCCGCACAGAGAACTAGCAGAGGAAGGAGTAAGGAGCCCTGAAATTAAGGCAACAAGGGAAGGCTTCAGAAGGTGAAAGCTTTGATGGAAAGGAGGAATTAAAGTACCTGCTAAAGGAATGACAAGATTGGGGGTGGAGAAAGAGGGTACAGGTGTAAGAAGTGGAAGCAGGACCAAAAAAAGTGACTTCAGATAGGTACCATTTACTGAATGAGCACTTTATATGCCAGGTATTGTGCTAAGGATTTTTCATTGTCAGCAGAACCTTATGAAGTGGGTATTATCCTCTTCAGATGAGGAAAGCGAGAGTGCCCACTTCGGCAGCACATATACTAAAATCAGATGAGGAGAGAAGGCACAAGACTGCAGAGCCAACATGTGAAGGTATCAAGTGTAAGCTCGTGTATTCGTTTTCCATATTCGCATCCTGAAAACCCATGGTGTTGCCTTCACAGAAGTGTGACGACTCACAATTTTTTCAAGGGTCTGCTTCCCCGCCAAGGGCAGAGATAAAGAGCAGCTGCGAGGGGAAGGATTCCCATTTCATGGGAAAGCTCATCCAAGCATCTCGAAAAAAACAAGTCTGAGGAGTACAGTGCTTGGCAACACCAAGTAAAATGATAGTTTCCCTTTTGCCTCCAACACGTGAAAAAGGAATGATATTCCATAGGTTACGAATGTGGCAGAACCAACAGGGCAATGGCCCAGGGAAATGCCGCTGTAAACTGTTGTTCATGTTGTTACAACAAATGCAGACAAGGGATCATCCACCAGGAGCTTTTTCTCCTCCCTTCCCTACCTACCTGCACAGAATTCATTTTACAAGTTAAGAACCTAAACGGTACACTATTTGCAGAGGGAGACCAGTAGAGCTGAGCTTTTTAAAAATATAGCAAATTAACTTTTTAACTACTAATCTTTTTTTCTCTCACAAACTTTGTATTTTCCAAAACAAAACTTAAACAACTACAAACCAAAACAAAATGGTATGTCATATACCAAAACGAAATCAAATAAAAAAACCACAAACAAGCCCACTCAGTTCGGTTCTGGCTTCCAAGTTCTACGGACTGATTATTAGCATTATAGTGATCAAAACAGTAATTATAACATGATCATTTAGATGATTTGAAATTACCTATGATGAAATTCTATTTGCTTTAGGTATTTTCCTCTGATAACAAAAGGACTCAATCCATGCACATGCAGAAAATTTGGAAAAACACAGAAATATCTTAAAAGCCAAAGCATTTATAATCCTCTGGAGCAGACCAAATCATTGGTAACTCTTTGGTGTTTTACATATCAATTAATTGTCCCATGCCTCTTTTTTGTTCTAAATTTGTAGTTTTTGCCTTTTTAAAAAATTCGGTATTACTTCATTTTTCTCCTTTTCTTAAGACGCTTCACAAAAATGGAGGCTACAGCATAGTCACTTTAAAAATGTCCCTCTGGTGCGCCTGGGTGGCTCAGTTGGTTGAGCGACTGCCTTCGGCTCAGGTCATGATCCTGGAGTCCCGGGATCGAGTCCTACATCGGGCTCCCTGCTCAGCGGGGAGTCTGCTTCTCCCTCTGACCCTCTCCCCTCTCATGCTCTCTATCTCATTCTCTCTAATAAATAAAATCTTAAATAAATAAATAAATAAAAATGTCCCTCTGGGTTAACACTCTTCTATTATTAGATATTTCAAATGTTTGTTTGTTGTTATAATGCAGTGTTTCTGGTAGCTTAACATAACCTACTAACATTAAAATCTCTTTCTCCACAATGAGTTAGAACTGAAGTTCGAAGACGTGATTCAGTGAAAACAACCAGTTTCAAGTCAGTATTCTGCGGGATCCCAGGAGGATCATTTTTGTTACTTTTCATGTCCATACCATGGTAACATCCACTTTGATAGAACCTGGTACAGATTAAGTCCTATAAATATTTGGCCTAGTGCTGGGAACATGGTGAATAAATGTTATTTTCTTCTCTTCTGCTTGTGGAAATTGTCCAAAGTTTAGTTACCTACAAGAAGTTTTTCCAGAAACCACTTTATTTAATCCTTTTAGAGCTCTATTCAAAAGGCAGGACACTTACTAAAAAGTCCCCACTTTATAACTGAGAAAACTAAGGCTGAGGGAGAGTAAGTGATCTGCTCAGTCATATAATTACTAGATGGCAAAATTAAGATTAAAACCCAGATTTTGAATGTGAATGTTAGAGAATTCTTTTTATCACATCATGCTATTCCTCTGACATTTTACTATCAAACAATGTTTAACGTTCCTTAGAAGGATGTTCCTTCTCAGTGTACACCTTTTGTCAGGGATCACAGTGGGGGAGGAGGGAGAACATAAGCAAAAGCTCTGCTCTACTAATTACGTAATTAGTAAGGAAAATTACATTGTTACAAATTTATCAAAGTCATTGTTCCAATGAGGAAAAAAGGCAGTTATGGACAAGAGATTTCAAATGTGCGATAACAGTAACGTTTCCTGTAGGAATTTCAACAATAGATTTTTAAAAAATAACTGGAAGTGGACAGCCAGAAAACTTGAGGAAAAAAAATCTAACACTGAGCAGATGTAAAATAAACTCACAAGGAGTGGCAGCTCCAGAGAAGTGACTTTCACTTATCTGTCTTCATTAGCATTATAAATGGCTCAACCACATTCCTCCGACCTGTATTACCCACTGTTACTGTAAAGAGAACACAAAGCTGCTCAAATACACCATCTGCGTTGCCTGTGTACCTACCACCTCTTTCCTATGCAAGAAGCAAGTTCTCCATCTTGATCAGATCTGCTAAACGTCATCATGTTCCTTAATTAACAAATTAAAAGATAAATTCTGAGCTGTGAAAATCTCACATGGTAAAAGAACTTTCCATATCCTATATGCATTCTAGTAATGCAAAAATGATTAATACTGAAAAGCTTAGATTCTAGTTTATAAGAATTCCTGGAGACAGAATGAATGAAACAAATCCACGAGGAGACAATGACCAGAATGTGGTATGTTCTATTAGATAACCATCTCAGACTCTTCAAAAGGTCTAAATCGCAAAAGAAAACGTGGAGTTAAAACGAGCAAAAGAGATACAATGGAAATCTAGACAGGATCCTGGTTTTGGGGGCGGGGGGAGGTAGACAATACATTCTTGGGACAATTCAGGAAATTGGAATAAGGTCAAGATATTGGATGATACTATGAAGTTGTTTTTCCTTCTCTAAGGCAAAGCTATGTAGGAAACTGTCCTTATTATTGACAGATGCTCATTGAAATAATTAGAGCTGAGTGTCACGATGTTCACTACTTATTACCAAATGGTATAGAAAAACAACTGTAAGGTAAGAATCTCAAAATATTAATAACCCCTAAATCTAAGGGTAGGAAATTCATCCTATTATTCTTTCATCTATTCTGCACGTTTGAAATTTTTCATTAATAAAAAAAGTTGTAGGAGCGTAGAAAAAATAATTACGTGCTAAAAGGCCAGGAAAACGACATAACAGAAATTGTGACCTTGGCTTGGAAAGGGAAGAAGAAGAGGAGGCAGTTTACAAAGGCACATGTTTTACTTGAAATGAGACACCGACAGAACTGGTCAAGTTAAGGCAGAACAGGTGATGGGGATTAAGAGAATATGAAGCTAGAACTCAAGTAGAAGTGAAATTATGATAGATCTTAAAAGTCAAGGACAGTATAATTTTTACCTTAATTTGTTCCTCACTGATACTAGGAGTATTTTTCAGGAGATTCAGGAAAACTCCACCTGGTGTTCTTCTTCGACTACCATTCTACAAAAAGAAAGAGAAAAATGATACTGTGTAGACTGTTCCTATGAATGGCCTAAAGCATCTTTTAAACAGAAAGGTAGCTAAAGAAATAAAAAGGTCTACCCTGATCACCACAGTTTAACTGCAATGTGCTCCTCTCTTCTCCATACCTCCATACCTCTATTTCTTTTACCATAGCATTTATCACTTTCTAACATACCTGAACATATATTTATTCTTTACATATTGTCTCCCTCCCACCCCCACCTACAATGTAAGATTGCTGTGTCTACAACAGTGCCTAGTACACAGCAATAAATAATCGTACAAGAAAAATGTCCATTAGGGCGACTGGGTGGCTCAGTCAGTGAGGCGTCTGCCTTCGGCTCAGGTCATGATCCCAGGGTCCTGGGATCAAGCCCCGCATCGGGCTCCCTGCTCAGCCAGGAGTCTGCTTCTTCCTCTCACTCTGACCCTCACCTTACTCGTGCTCTCTAATAATTAAATAAAATCTTTAAAAGAACAAAAAAAAAGAAAACTGTCCATTAAAAGAAAGTGAATTTGGACTTGCATCTTTCCAACAACCAGGAGATTTTCACTAGCTCACTACGATATAAACTTTTATTACTACAGTATTAAGATATTAATGAATCTGTAACTTTGGGCTCAACTAAAAAATCCAGGTACCTCAGCAGTGACAAACAATGGTGCCAGTACATTCATGATTATTGTAATTTGTTTTGTCATCAAGTTCTGTTTTGACTTCCATAATCTATATTCACACGCTATTTCCTCAGCCAATGTTATCAATTCTCACTGGTTTCCTTTCTCTCCATTTCCACAGCATAATATTGATTCACTCTCATGTGATGTTACCATTCAGATTCATGAGGAGCAAATAAGAAGGAGCCATTCAAACTTCATCCTCACCCCGCGGTGAAAGCTGAATTAAATGAGATCTCCAAAACCATATGGGATAAAGTACCACTGCCTGTGATCGGGCCCTTAACCAGAGTGGTGCTCTTTTTGCCATTCTCAAGCAGTAAAGTGTTCCTTACTTCACATCTGTCAGAATGGCTAGTATCAAGACAACAGGAAATAACAAACGTTGGTGAGAATGTGGAGAAAAGGGAATTTCTGTGCACTGTTGGTGGGAATGTAAACTGGTACAGCCAGTATGGAAAACGGTATGGAGGTTCCTCAAAAACTCAAAATAGAAATACCGTATGATTCAGCAATTCCACTGCTGGGTATTCAACCAAAGAAAACAAAAACATGAATTTGAAAAGACATATGGACCCCTATGTTTACTACAGTATTATTTAAAACAGCCAAAATATGAAAGCAACCTAAATGTCCAATGATGGGTAAAGATGATATATATCTCTATATGTATCTCTATACATATGATGAAATATCACTTGGCTATAAGAAAGTATGAAGTCTTGCCATTCACATCATGAATGGACATAGAGGATATCATGCTAAGTCAGAAAGAACAAGCCAAATACCAGATGACTTCACTTATATGTGAAATCTAAAAACCAAAACAAACTTGTTTACCAAAAAACTAGAAAGAGACTCATAAATACAGAGGACAAACTGGTGGCTGCCAGAGGGGCAGGGGGTGGGGAATGGGCAAAATACGTGAAGGGGATTAACAGGTACAAACTTCCAGTGACACAATAAAGTCACAGGGATGGAAAGTACAGCATGGGCAATATAATCCATAATATTGTAATAACTTTGGGGCGCCTGGGTGGCTCAGTCAGTTAAGCATCTGCCTTCGGCTCATGTCATGATCCCAGGGTCCTGGGAGAGAGTCCTGAGTTGGGTTTCCTGCCTAGCAGGGAGTCTGCTTCTCCCTCTGCCCCTCCCCACCGCTCGTGTTCTCTCTCTCTAATAAGTAAAATCTTAAAAAAATATATTGTAATAACTTTGTATGGAGATAGCTGATAACTACACTCATTGTGGTGAGCATTCTATAATGTTTATAACTGTCAAATCACTATGTTGTATAGCTAAAATTATTTTTGTATGTCAACTAAACTTCAGTTAAAACAACAGAAAACAAAACGGTAAAGTGTGAAGAAAAACAAATACTAAAGTGTTTCTCAAGTTTTTTTCACTGTTGCTTCCCCTACCCCACCCCACCACCCATGGGACTTTAATATTCACCGATACACTGTGTATCTACCTGTGTTTTATACCTATATATGTGGGTTTTTGTTTTTTGGTCCCAAGAATCAATTTTTAAGAATGCATGAATTACACAAATCCAAGCAACATGTTACCAAAGCAACATGTCTGTTCATCACTGCCAACTAAGGGCTGGGCACACTGTGGTAAATATTTTATGTGCATCATCTTGTCCAATCCTTGTAACATAGGATGAGTCCCCAATCTGCACCTGGGAGAAAGAGGCTCTGAAAAGTCAAATAATTTAGCCACATCTCACACCGATTAAGTTGCAGACCCAGAATTCAAAACAAGGTATCCCAAATTCTAAAACCTGTATTCTTAAAATTTGAGTTTCCAAGTTCCCTCTAGATTGTTTTCTTAAAATTTCAGCCCCTACTCTCACTGAATCCTATAAGAGATGCGTTGTTGACTGCACACTAACAGGATACAATTTATGTATGGTTTTTTTTTTTTAAGATTTTATTTATCTGACACAGAGAGACATAGCGAGAGAGGGAACACAAGCACGGGAAGTGGGAGAGGGAGAGGCAGGCTCCCCGCGGAGCTGGGAGCCCAATGAGGAGCTCGATCCCAGGACCCTGGGATCATGACCTGAGCTGAAGGCAGACGCTCAACCACTAAGCCACCCAGGGGCCCCTATGTATGGTTTTTGTAAGGAAAGTAATAATTGCAAAAACTAACTATACATAACTTTTAAATTCAGTTTTTTAAAATCTGAGCCACACTGTAATATACTGATAAATAAGAAATCCAACAGAGACAAGTTTATTTTGTAAAAAAAAAAAAAAAATCACATGAAACACAATATAAAATAGAAATAACAGAGCAGTAAGTCTTACCATTATAAAAAGGCCACCATTTTGTTCAACTTCAGCAGTTTCCATCAGAAGTTCAATTGCTTTTTTGTTCCCAATTATCCTCACTACTCGCGCTATCAGATCTTTCTTTGGTTCCTGCAACCTGATAAGGAACAAACAGAATAAATATTTGCTGTATGAAGTTGAAGAAACGTACCTTTGTCTCCAGTTTAATCCCCAAGTAGGATCAAAATCCTATTCTGGTAACATCTGCTTTTGGCAATCTTCAATATTTAACTTTAGAATCACTGACATACCAACACTACTATCTTGGGTCACCCAAAGAGATAATAAACTCAAGGTTCCATCTCAAGTCTCAGAACTGGCCTCTTCATTTTGCCTTAATGGATTATGGTGAATTTCAAAATAAATGTGCACATCCAGCAAGGGGAATGCAAGCCTAAACTCTTGTCAAAACAAGTAACAAACATACACTATGCTTTCAATTATCATGCCTACAAGTTAGCTCTAACTCCAGAGATGTGTGGGAGCTTTAAAGTGGATAGGATCTTCCTCTCAGTCTCTCTGCCTCAGAACAAAGGCCACAGCTAATATTTACTGATGACTTACTATGGGATGAGCACAATCCTAAAAACTTTGTATGCATTATCTCAATTAATTATCTCAACAACCTTATGAAGTAGATACTTTTCATCTTACCACTGAGAGGTAAAAACATAGGAAGTCTAACTAACACTTCTCACGTCACAGTCCACACTCTATAGAGATGAATGAGGATTAACATGGAAGTTCTCTAACTAGACCTGGTTTTCTTGCTCCTTCTCAACAAGAGGCAGTGCATTATTGAAGAAAGAGCACTAGGAACAAAGCAACCAAGGTTTAGTTCCAAATCTGACACTTAAAACTGTGGCTTTGGACAAGCCCTATTAACTACTGGGTCTGTTTCCTTATCCATAAAATGAAGGCTGTGGTTTACAAAATCTCGAAATTCCTTTCCAACAGTCAAATTCCAAACTCACTCTGTAGGTTAAAAGTCCAGTATTAGCATTATTACTCTTGAACCATATCTGTTTTAAAATTTGTGACACTGTTCATTAATCACTTAGAGATAAGAAAGTTAAACAAAATCTGAACTTGTTGAAAATAAAATGAAGTATCAATTTACCATACACCAAGAAATTCTACTTCTAGGTGTTTACCAGTAAAAATTAAAATACATGTCCTAAATATCTGCATGTCAAAGCTCATAGAGCATTATTCATGATAGTCAAAAAGTGGAATAGCAATATGGATGTTTGTATATGTACAGAAATTAAGAAATTAAGTGTTGATGCCTACTACAAAATGGACCAATCTCAAAAACATTACACATACAGACCACACACTGTATGATTCCATTATTATGAAATGTCCAGAAAATGCAAATTTATGCCAACAGACAGTAGACCAGCAGTCATCTGGGGTAGGAACAAAGAATAACTTTAGGGGCGCCTGGGTGGCTCAGCTGGTTAAGCATCTGCCTTCGGCTCAGGTCATGATCCCGGGGTCCTGGGATCGAGCCCCACATGGGGCTCCCTGCTCCGCAGGGAGCCTGCTTCTCCCTCTGCCTGCCACTGCCCCTGCTTGTGCGCACTGCGCATGAGTGCTCTCTCTCTCTCTGTCAAATAAATAAATAAATAAAAATCTTGAAAAAAATACCTTTAAATGGGCACATGGTAACGATGGATATTAGGGTGGTGTTTTTAAAAAAGTGATTTATGGTGATGGTCGTAAAACTGATAAATTTACTAACCAATCAACACCCAAAATGGGTGAATTTTATCATGTGTATAATATGCCTCAATGAAGTTATAAAAGGTCAGGAATATCTGAAAATACTAATAACAAACAAAACAAAGCAAAAACCAAACACCCATGATTTAAAAAGATATGCTTTGATCTAAAGAGCTCCCAAGCACTAAATGGCCAAAGTCATTAAGAGTTCATAAAAGCAAAAAAAAAAAAAGTTCATAAAAGTTTACAAAATTCATTATTTTATCAGACCTGTCCATTTAAGGAAACACAGATATATTCCTATAACCAAGGAAGCCCATTCCTAGAATTAAAAAAATCTCAAAAGAAACATCATCCTTAATGCATTTGGAATTATTTCCCATAAATGGAAGACAGTAATTGGTCAAGTGCTCCTCTGCAGGCCACATTTTAATGCTCACCTGAAAGAAATTTCATCGGCGACTTTCTCTTGCGAATCGTCTTCTGTGATCTCATACCGGCCTTTGTAGTTCATTTCCAGTCTGTCCCCAAGTCTGTCTTTGACAGGTCGTTTCCGTTTGGGATGACCTTGCCCATTTTCCTCTTCCTTTGATCCCATTCTTTTGCCACCATGCATATATTCATCTAGCTCTTTGTCCAATTCTTTCATATGTTCTTGGGATTCCCTCTTAAGTTTCTTAGCAAGTAAATAATTGTAAGTCTCGGATTGTCTGCTTTTGTCAATGGTACCCTCCATCCCCAAGATACCAAGTTCAGTGGCCACTGCATCTTGATTCTGTTCTTGTAGCACAGCACCCCATATGTTGTTAACCTTCTTTCCTCCAGGAACAGGTGGTTTCTGGCTGCTCTGGCCAAACTGAAAAGGCTCTGGCTTCGGAGGAGGGTTAAAACATTTCTGTCGCTTGCGTTTCCAAAGGGAGCTATCATCATCTGAATCAGAAAAACTCTCTTCACTTGAATCCACACTTTTAACAGTCCGATAATGTGATACCGGCGCACATGGTGTTGCAGTACCCTGGAAGGGCCTCACTGTGCTGTCCCCACTTAGTGTTTTCTGCAAGTGAAAGGAAATACCGTCAATTCCACCAAACACATTAAACCTACCCACCATGTGCTATTTAAAAAAAAAAAAATATTTAGGGATTCAGTTGGCCCACTGAAGCAGAACAATCCTCAATGAATCTCTGAAACCAATCCAGTCCCTACTTTTCTAAAGTTCCACATGGAATTTGCCAATTTTAAAACCACAAACTCGTTATTTCTAAAGCTAATACAGAACTTAGTTCTAAAGCCTATTTCTAAAAAGCTCTTTAGAGGCACCTGGGTGGCTCAGTTGGTTAAGCGTCTGCCTTCGGCTCAGGTCATGATCTCAGGATTGAGACTGAGTCCCACATGGAGCCCGCTTCTCCCTCCCTCCCTCTCTCTCTCATGAATAAATAAATAAAATCTAAAAAATAAAATAAAATAAAAAACTCTAATTCCCACGTTAGAAGATTTTCAGTTATTGTCAGGATGTTTGAAAATGACATGCACAATAACTGTTAGTAGCAGTTGTGAAAATTAAAAGGAAAGCTCACTAAACTGGAGTCAGGAAGCTTGAAGGGGGAAGTTCTCACGTCCTATCAAAGGAAAAGACGTGAGGTTTCACCTCCTACAGGAAGAAGCCTATACACCTTACTAACACAGCAAGAGGAAGATTTTTCTTCTTGCCTGGCAGCAGCCCAGCCAATGAGACTGTCCCAACTCAGCCAATGAAATGCCACTACTTTTTTTCTTTTTAAAGATTTTATTTATTTATTTATGACAGAGAGAGAGAGAGAGAGAGAGAGAGAGAGAGAGACAGACAGACAGACAGACAGACAAACAAGCAGGGGGAGGGGCAGAGGGAGAAGCAGACTCCTCATGGAGCAGGGAGCCTGATGTAGGGCTTGATCCCAGGACCCTGGGATCATGACCTGAGCTGAAGGCAAATGTTTAACCGACTGAGCCACCCAGGCACCCAAAAAACCACTTTTAATTCCCAGTTTACTCCAGTGGACTTTTTTACAGCCCCTCTTAACTTCTCCCCTTCCTCTATAAAAGAGCATTCCTCTCTGTTTCCCACTTGCCTATGGTTTTGCCCTAGCTTGCTTGTTCAGAGTTGTGATTCTCTGCTGTTCCAGAATAAATCCTTTTTTGCTGGTAAGATAACTGGCAAGTTTTATTTTATTTTATTTTTTTTTAAGATTTTATTTATTTATTTGAGAGAGAGAGAGAGAGAGAGAGCACGAGAGGGAAGAGGGTCAGAGGGAGAAGCAGACTCCCTGCTGAGCAGGGAGTCCGATGCGGGACTCGATCCTGGGACTCCAGGATCATGACCTGAGCCGAAGGCAGTCGCTTAACCAACTGAGCCACCCAGGCGCCCTGGCAAGTTTTATTTTAAAAGCTTAACACAGTTATAACAGAATATGTTCTCTTTCTTTCTGAACATGTTTTTTTTTTTTTTTTTTGCATTTGGACACATCCAACTTCCTTTATATGGTTTAGTGACCACACTCTTTTGAGATTAGATAGTAAACTCCGATGGGGAAGAATCCCTGACATATTATTAAAACTGCACAGTCCATGGCATTAAGTTTACCAAGTAATGGGTCAATCTATGTAAAACCACCTGGAAAAGATTGAAAACCTAAACTGAAACCTTCGTATCAATTTCCTAAGACGTCTATATGCAAAAGGGAACAACTTGGGGCATCTGGATGGCTCAGTCAGTTAAGCAGCTGACTCTTGGTTTGGGCTCAGGTGATGATCTCAGAGTCCTGAAATCAAGCCCCACCGTGGGCTCCACCTCAGCACCTCAGCACTCAGCTTGGGATTCTCTCTGCCCAAACCCCATCTCTCTCCCTAAAATAAATAAAATCTTAAAAAAAAAAAAAAGAACACCTTTGTGTTTCGTACTAAATTAAGTATTAGCTGAGCTTCCCAGTGTTCAGCCCTATGACTTATTATATATGATAGGTGATCAAGAAATATTTATGGTGGGACGCCTGGGTGGTTCAGTCGGTTAAGCGGTTGCCTTTGGCCCAGGTCATGATCCCAGAATCCTGGGATCGAGTCCCACGTCGGGCTCCTTGCTCAGCAGGAAGCCTGCTTCTCCCTCTCTCTCAAATAAATAAAATCTTTTAAAAAAGAAAAAAAAAATCTATGGTTTTGGTTTTTTTTACATAAAGGGGATGTTATTTGTGCTATTATGTGCTAGAAATGGCGGCAGGAGGGGGTGATTTAAGTCAATAAAGAGGCAGTCCTCCCATCTTCAAATAACCACAGCATCTAAAATTTGTCAGGCATTACTGTTCATTGAATCCTTACAAACACCCTATCACTGGCGTGTTCTTATCATTCCCATTATACAAATTGGGGCACTAGGCTAAATAACCTGCCACTGGTCACACAGCGGAGGCGCCAGTTTTCGAACGCAGGCAGCCTGGCGCTAAGCCCGCTCAAAAGTGTCTGCTACTTAGCAGGCAATCAAGACAAACTCCCATTTAGAAAACGGGGAGGTTAATACAAAACCCGGTGCCACATTACTGCATGGCGAAACTAGGTCCGACGGAGACATGGAAAACCAGGCCCTTTAGCAAATGATGCACTTCATTCCCGGTTTTCAGTCTCCCCATCTGATCAAGGCGAAAAAGGAGCGCCCGGGGATGTTTCTGCCCGCCGTCCCCAGGTGCCGGGCGGGGACACTCCGTTAAGTTCAGAAAACCCAGAGCGGCACGCCGCAGGCGGAGAAGAGCCGGCCGCACGCCCGTCAGCAGGAGGCCGCAAGCCTCGCCGCCCCGCTAGGCAACGAGACGCCGGGGCAGGGTTCGGACGGCCCGCTGTCGCGTCCCCGCCCAGCGCCTCCCCCGCGCCGCCAGGGCCCGCGTGCCTCCGCCGGGCCCGGGAAGCCGGCCGGCCAGCTGCTCACCCCCATAGCCGCCCGCCCCTTTCCGCAGTGCCGGCTCCGCACGCCCGCCCCTCACCCGCACCGCCGCCCGCCCCTCTTCTCAGCCCGGGCTGCGCGCTCCCGACTCCGAATGACCCGCCTGCCCTTTACAGTCACCGGGACCTGCAGCGGCCTGTCGCTGGGTGCGACCGTCATGTCGGAATCCGAGTCGGAAAGCTGCCCATCTTCCATGTCGCCGGCGTCCTGCGCCATCTTCCCGCGGCGTGGCGCGGCGGGTCAGGAGAGCACTTCCGGCGGCGCGGCGGGAAGGTCCGGCGGGCTGCGGGTGCTCGGGCGCCCCCGCCAGGGGGCCGCTCCCGCCCCGACGGCGCGCGCGGGGCCTTCTCCGCCCGCCTGGGTGCACGTTGACGAACATGCATAATCGTGACAAACTGTGCACCACTTGCACTTCCGGGGAAATGAATCTCCTGTTTCCCCAGCACTTTGGCGCGTTTTCTCCCGAACTCTGTTTTCGTGCAAATCTAAAGTTGTGCCTGGACAGCGGCCGTCGGGGCTTCCTCCCATGGCCTCACATTCCTCACCAAGGTGCTCTGCACAGGCCTTCTTGCTCCCGTTCTTGCTCCTGCACAACCCACTCTTCTTGTAGCTTCTTGCAGAGCCTTTCAGGCAGCACCGGAGGTCATTACCCAGCTCAGACCTTCCAGGGACTTCGCTCCACACAGTTAAGTTCGGAGCTCTTAGCATGGCGGATGCAGCCGTCTGTGTCCTCTCTAGCTCTGAAGAGTCCTTCTTCGACCACCCTAACTAAAACCAGATCCACTACTGTCACTCTTGAACGCTTATTTTTCTTCATGACATCAAGAGTCATATCTGCATTTGTTTTATTTTTTGGTCTTCGTTCTCCCCTGGGATGTTTGTTTTATTGACTGTCGTTTGTCCCCAGTGTTCAGCCCAATGACATTGTATATGATAGGCGATCAGTAAATATTTATGGATTCTTTTTTACATAAAGGGAATCTTATTGTTTTTACCTTTTACTATTCTATAATCTGATTTTATTTTTTTAAGATTTTATTTATTTGAGAGAGAGAGAGCGCAAGCAGGGGACGGGCAGAGGGAGAGGGAGAAGCAGGCTCCCCACTGAACAAGGAGCCGGATCGGGGCTGGATCCCAGGACCCTGGGATCATGACCTGAGCCCAAAGCAGACGCTTAACCGACTGAGCCACCCAGGCGCGCCTGTAATCTCATTAAAGCAAAACAAAACAAGACAATAGGGGTCCGTGGCTGGCTCAGTCCATAGAGCATGCGACTGGATCTTGGGGTTGTGAGTACCCGCCCCACTTTGAGGGGGTAGATTGTACTTACTAAAAAAAAAAAAAAAAAAAAAAAAAAAAAAAAAAACTTAAAAAAAATCTTAAAAAGAAACACTTTATCCTGGACACCTTTTTGTACCAAAATAGAAAGCTCTAGCTCCTTTTTAAGGACTACCTAGCATTCGGTTGCCTAGAGATACCATCACTTACTTAGTTTCTGGTGGTGTCCATTTAAGCTGTAGCCAATTTTGCAATTAGCACATATTTTTTACAGACTTGTTTTATTATTTCCTTGGGATAAGTTTCTAGACTGCATGGAAAAGAATGCGTATACATTTTTTGAAACGTGAGTTTAAGATCTAAGAGCTAGTCCAGTCCCATTTTGTCAATGAAAAGGGGTTACACAGCTACGCTATTTAAACTGAGTCTTGACTCCAGGTCTCCTCTAACTCTTACACAACTTTATTGTTTTATCTTTCCTACGTAGAATTGCAATCCCCTTGGAGCTGATCCTGTATGATGTGAGGTAGGAGTGAAATTTCAGGCTATAATTAACGTTTTACTATGTGGTATGGGATGCAGCTAAATATTATAAAATGCAGAGAACACCTCCCCATCCTAAAGAATTTCTCCATTGTTTTCCTCTAGAAGTTTTAGAGTTTTTGTTCTTACTTTTAGGTCCATGGTCCATTTCGAGGTAATTGTTGTATAAAATGTGAAGTGAAGGTCAAGGTTCATTTTTTTTAGCATGTGAATATCCGATTAATATAGTACCTTTTGTTGAAAGGGCTATACTTTCCCCATTGAATTTCCTTGTCACCTTTATTGAAAATTGACTATGTATGTGAGAATCTATTTCTGGGTTCTCTCTTCTGTTCCATTAATCTTTATGTCTGTCTTTACACTAATGTGACACTCTTGATTATGTAGGTTTATAATAGTTGTACAATTGTATAATAATTATTAAAATTAGGTAATGTAAATTTGTTCATTTTTCGCAAAATTGTCTTGGCTGTTCCAGATCCTTTGCATTTCCATTTAAACTTGAGATCTGCTAGCCAATTCTGGTATTTGATTGGGATTGCATTGACTCTATCATTTAATTGAGACACTGGGGAGACTATGTTAGCCTGATGCTATTAAAAGCTGGAATCGGGGGCTCTTGGGTGACACAGTCGGTTGAGCGACTGACTCTTGGTTTCGGCTCACGTCATGATCTCACGGTCCTGGTATTGAGCCCAGTGACGGGTTCTGTGCTCAGCGTGGCGTCAGCTTGGGATTCTCACTCTCCCTTTGCTCCTTCTCTCTCTCTCAAATAAATAAAATCCTTAAAAAAATTTAAAAAAAAAGCTGGAACCATATATTATTAATCAGTAACTCTCCTGATGCTGGGCTCATTAAACAACCAACTAGGTAGTTTGTATCCTGGGAGAGAATGCAGTGATTATAGGATGTGAATTGTTGGTCCTTTCTGAAGATAATTTTCCCTATAAAATAATATGCCAGCATTGTAGTTGTAGCATCATTTCTTTGTGAGCTTGATTAATGAGTTTGCCCAGAGCAATAGCGTCACTTCGCCACACTCTGACAAATCAGGTTTTGCATTTGCAAAAATGAAATTGTATCCTGGGTGGTGGAGATTTCTCTAATGTACTGCTGCCTTGGGGCAAGCATGTGTGTTTAGGTCACATCCCTCTGCCTCCTGGTAGCTATCTTTGAAGAATGAAGACTTTTAGCATTCACTGAGGACATCACATCGTAAGCACTGTTCATTTGTTACAAGGCTGTGACTCCAGAGTCCTTGCTTTAATCACTATGCTATGATGCCTTTGATAAGTCATTTGGAAAGCAGGATTGGCTCTTTGCAGACTCGCCACTTCTAATACAGAATACTTTCAAGGTGCCCTGAGTTCAGTCAGTACATTGACATTTCTATGAGGCTTTGCAGTTTTTATATATGCTTTTATATATGATTCACTTAATTCTTTTTCATATATGAAATGTGCTCTCATGAATCATTTAATTCTATCTCTTCCTGCTCTGCCCCATCAAAATTCATTGCTTCTAATTTTTTCCTGACCTCCTATTGGACAGGGATAAGTAGTTTTGAAAAACGGAGGTAGAAGAAAGAGACGTAATCTCCATTTCAACGTGTCTATTTTTGCTATAACTGGTTTAGAGAGACAGCCATGAACTTCTCTACTTGACATAGTGAAGAGAAAGAATCTAACCTTCCTCAAGGGCATTATGTATCGCTCCTAAAATTTAGTGCATCTGTAAATGTCTTCTGAATTAAACGGAGGAGAAGGAAGACTGTGGTGTTGGGATATATGTATATGGAATCTTGCTAGCAGCCAGAAAGTGAGAAGAATTAAATTCTCAGTTAAATGTCTGAGGCGGAAAAAAGAGCCTGAGATTTAGAACTATGGAAATTAGGGCTTCAGTCCTAGGGGTAGACGAAGATAGTAGCTGGGCTGTCGGTAAATTACCAGTGCTGGACAAGGTGTCTATGCCTTCTGCTCCTCAGGTGTATGCGTAGGTTCATTTGTTCATTCATTCATGTAAGTGCATGGTGAGCCTGCTACAATGCTGAGATTTGCGGAGCCATGCAAGGATGAACAGGTAAAAATGAACATGTATAAACAGAAACATCATTCCTGTATATCCAGCCCATACTATACTTTCTGGTAGGTGTTTGATATGCCAGAGTATTTGTTGAAATTGTTTGAGCCGTAACGATGGAACAGATAAAGCTCAAGCTTGAATGCAGAGGTGGACGTTTCACAGGTGGAGAGAATAGCAAAGGACAAAAGCACAGTGGGAAGAAAACAGGCTTGGCATAGAAACAAAGTAACTTAGTGTGTTTGGCTGCCATGTGGAAGGCCACCAGCAATTAGAAGGAATATTTTTAAAAGGTATGTTGGGAATCACTGAGAGACCTATTAACTCGATTCCAGAGTGGGGTGTGTGTGTGTGTGTGTGTGTGTGTGTGTGTGTGTGTGTATTTTTTTTAATTTATTTATTTGAGGGGGGAGGAGGGGCAGAGGGAGAGGGAGAGAGAGTCCCAAGCCCACTCCATGCTGAGTGCAGACCCTGACATGGGGCTCCATCCATCCCACAACCCCAGATCCCAAAACCAAGAGTCCGAGGTTCAACCAACTGCGCCACACAGAGAGTGCATATATATATATATATATATATATATATATACACACACACACACACACACACACATTTAAATATTTATTTGTTCGAGAGAGTACTCGTGCAGGGGGAGGAGCAGAGGGAGAGAGAATCCTAAGCAGACAATCACCCCCCCTCCGGACCAGCTGGGAGCCCCACATGATCTCAGGGCTCCCAGATCAGGATGAGAGCGGAAATCAAGAGTCAGATGCTCAGTGGACTCAGCCACCCAGACGCCCTTGCCTATATATTTTTGACCCACATCCAAATCATGCTGATAGAGATGTTAGTATTTCCCTTATATAGGGTAGGCTTAGTTACTGTGGAATGAGATGGGAGATGGGATGGTTAAGCGTGGAGGGGGGAGGGGGGAGTGGAAAGGCTATTAGAGGAAAATTGAAGTAATGGAGAATGAAGGGGGGAATTGATCAAAACTGTCTTTATTCATCAAAAGCAAGAATATACCCTGGCAGGATATTGAGAAGGCAGTATCATCACTTAACCTTTTTCATTAATTAGAAAACTCGAATTTGTATTTTAACGAGGCAGTGAAAACAACCCTCTCCCTCCCTCCACCAAGAAACCTCCCTTGGCTACTTCACGCACACAGCCGCGTCAGCATCACCTGGAAGCTGGTTAGAAACGGCGATTATCAGACCCCAGGCCAGAGCCACCGAAGCAGAATGATGGCCAGGTGATTACATGCATGAGACAGCCCGAAAAGGCCCGCTCTAAGGCTAGGGTACTTTAGAACCAGTGTTTTGCTGAAAAGAATTTCTAGCCGGAGCCGCGCTTCGCGGCCTCTTCCACCAGATGGCAGTAGCCCTCTCACTTCCTCCTAGCGGCACGCCACTGTTCCAGGCGTGGGCGAGCTCCGCGCGCCTCCGGAGGACCCAGGCTGGCCTGGGCCGGGGCGGGGGCGGGGGCGGGGGGGCGTGCTCCGGGGGGGCGGGGCCCGGCTTGCCCAATGGGCTCTCCCGGGCGGGGGGGTGGGGCGCTATTTCAGCCGCTCCCGGGAGCGCGCGCACGCCGCGCTTCCCGGGCTCAGTATGTGGCGCGTTCCCCGCCAGCTGTGTGTGCACGTCGCGAGGGGAAGCCAGCTTTCGGGCCCTTGGAGTAGGCCTGCCGCCTTCATGTCCACTCTGCTCATCAATCAGGCCCAGTACGCTTGGCTGAAGGAGCTCGGGCTCCGCGAGGAAAACGAGGGCGTGTATAATGGAAGCTGGGGAGGCCGGGGAGAGGTATGCGGGCGTGCGGGAAATCTGTGCGGCCTCAGTGCGGTCCCTGCCCAGCCCTGCCCCCCCATCTCCGCTGCCGCTGTGCAAGGTTGTAGTGGATGGCAAGTTTTGAAGCCATATGGTAAACGTGTGCTTGTGTAGGGCGCTTTAAAAAATGCGTTTAGATTATTAGGTCTTTTGTGTGCTGTGGAGAAATCAGTGTCATTTTGGAGCTGGAAGGGCTTGAACTTCCCACACACGCTTACAGCCTTATGGCAGAGTTCTCCCGTGGGTCGTGAGGAGTGCCACACGCTTAGCGTTGGGAAATTATCTCAATTTTGTGCTTGACTCTGGCTCTTCTGATGTGACGTGTCCACAGGTAATGTTCTGCCTTCGTTTTATACTGTCTTTTCTGAAATCCTTTGTCGGAGTTTGCAAGCCCGGACTTGCTGACATCCTGTTAAAATTGTTGGGCGCTGAGCTTCCTCGAGGACAGGATTTTCAGCGTTTCTTTATTTCCAGAGCCACACACCGTGACTGGCACTCGGTGAAAGCGCAATTAAGTGTTTTACAGAATAGGATGGAAAAGTAAGGTTATTACCGCTCAGATTTTTTTGAAAGCTGCGTACAAAAGAAAGCTTTTATGAGAAGATGTTATAGAAAAACACAAAAAGGAAATGTTACATAACATGCCACAAAGTTTGTCGAGTGTGATATAATGAACTTGCTTTGTTAGAGGAAACAGTCCTTTCGGTTATCTGCGACTGTAGGAGATGCAGGTGCTTTTAATTATTCTCTAAATCCCCTCTTCTGTTGGCACTTGGAGCCCGTTTTTCCTGTGGCATGTCATTAGGTTCCTGGTTAAATTACTTTCTCCTGAAAATCTAGCTATGCCTTGATTTTTTTTTTTTTTCTTTCTAATCTCTGCCGTTTGTGTGGAGATAGGCCTTTCCCATAGTTGTCCACTGTTGGCTCTTTCACCTTCTGACCAGGGCAGAGTAAAAGCCAGAAGAGTAAGTGAAACTCGTCAGTTTGGTCTGTTCCTTGTGGAAAAAGAGGTGAAGTAACGGGTTACATCAGACTACTGCTTTTACGCCTAATGTTTAGATGGCAAGGCTGCGTTTTGCAAAAAGTGGTTCTGAATGTTTAGGTCCAAAAATGAAAGCTCTGTAAGCGACCTATTTGTAATAGAAGTTAATGTAAAAATTCCAAGTTTGGATATGGTATCTAAGTTTAATTTCTTCCTCTTTTTTTCCCATTTGGTCTGTTCCCCCATTTTGGAAGGGATTTCATTTTCTATAGATAGCATTCATTTTCTTTTTGTTTGAAGGTTATCACGACCTATTGTCCGGCTAACAATGAACCAATAGCAAGAGTCCGACAGGTAAGTTTTTTGGTTTTGCTTTTTTTAATACAAACTGCCAGTGGAGTTTGTGCCTGTGATGAAGAGCAGTATGGAGTCGCACAGTCCAAGAATAAAGTGTTTCTTTTTCACAGGACATTTAAGAATGTCTGGGAGAAACTGCCCACTCTTTAGGTTGGGTATCCTAGAAAAGGGGAAACAAAAGTCGTGTCGGGGGGTCCATTTAAGGCCATGTTTCTGAATCACCTGTTATTGAGCGAAGACGCTAACCTGTGAAGTCTGGGTTGGAGCCCACGGTTCTGAATTTCTGACCTCTCAGGTGTTGTCCCCAGATGAGGCTGATGGACCTCGCTTCTAGGGGCATTGTTTTAAAAACCACAGCTGGATTCTGAGCTGTTTTACTGGATTCTTACAAGTGTTTGGGAAGCATAGGCTGTGAAATTTGTCCTAAACTACAAATCTGAGGGTCACCTAGAGATACTCCCATTCTTCTCCAAAAATCTTGGGTGTTCTCAGAAGGGGATCCTCACTGCCCTTTGTTTTTCCCTTTGTCTCCCCCCTACTTGCTAATTTAGGCCAGTGTGGCTGACTATGAAGAAACGGTGAAGAAAGCGAGGGAGGCTTGGAAAGTCTGGGCAGAGGTGAGTGTGAAGGTCATGGCACGATGACCTATGGTAACTGCAGAGAGAGAAGAGAAAATCTAAAGAGCAGTCAGTGCTCTCTGCAGTAGGAGTTGCTGGGGGCTGTGATAATCTCCTGCTGCTGTAGTCCCAGGTAGTGCCTTTTCCATCTTTGGCCTTCAATAAACGGTGATTTTAAGTGGATTGAAAGTCTGTACTGACGTAGCATACACCTCAGCTATGAACACTATTTCCAGTTGGAGTTTAAGTTCCTAATTGGGACTCTCTGCTGCAACACCCTTTTGCTGCTTCTCCCCCCGCCCTCCTTCCAGTCAGCTTTATGCAGGGCTGGGGGCTGGGGGTGTGGGAGGGAGTATCTCTGCAGTTGGTTGATAGTCCCAGTTCAAAGGGCAGGGCAGGGCGTCGAGTTCCTGCAGTCTGATCAGGCATTGGAGCGGGTGGTGTGTCCCGCCCCCCGTCTGTCTCTGATGTAGGAAAGAACGTTGGGTTCGAAGCCGACAGCCAGGAAAGAATTCGTGAGATGTCTTTGGTGCAAAAAGGTGGTTTTATTAAAGCCTGATCCGTGGGCAGAACGAGCAGCACCGGGGCCATGAGCAGTGGCCCGTTGTATACTTTCAAGTTGGGAGGGGGTTAGGGATAGCGTGAAGTCTCGAAGGAATTTTGGAAGCAAGGTTTCCAGGACCTTGAGTGTGTTCCTATTGTTGGGGAAAGGTCATTTATTACTGTCTAATAAAACCTTAGTCATGAGACCCTTCAGGTGTATATCGGTGGGCCATATGCTTGGGGGATGATTGCCAATACGTATCTTGGGGGGGTTTAGAGATGAAGGAAGTTTCCAAAGGAATTTTTATACGTTAGACTTACAGGATCCTGGTTGGGAGGAGGGTCGGGCTAAGATTGCCTTTTGCCCTTAGCAAAGTATTAACATCGAGGCGGTTGAATCCCTAGAGGAATGTCACTCTGCCTCTTTCAAGAACTTGTGAGTGGGCTCTAGGTAGTAAGGAAATTTAATCATTTTTCTTCTGCCTTTGTTTCCCACATCATCTCCACCTGGGGTAATACGAGCCAGTGTAGGAGCTGGGCTGGGCCACAGGGAGCTGTCCCTAGGTGAGGACTGGGCTCTGGAGAAGAGAGGGAAGAACTGGGGTAGCCTGCGTTTCCCAAGCCGCCCTCCCCTCCCCCACTCCGAATAGCCCGTTCGATCTATCACCGAAGATTATAGGCCTGAGGGTAGAAGAACATCCTGAGGGTTTAACCCAGTTCTACCCTTGGGTAAATGACTTCCCTTCTGTGTGCTTTGTCTTGTAAAAAGAGGAGACCAGGCCTGCCAACCTCCTGGGGTTATGGTGAGGGTTAAATGAGTTAATCATTGGAACTGCTGCCGAACCAGGCCATTGCAAACCTCCATACCTGAGCTAGGCACCCACGTGCTGCTGGGTTTGGGACTGCTGAGCCAGTGTTTTCTCTGAATCAAAGATTGCTAGGGTGACTTGGGGAGGGGCAAGCTCTCCCAGAGAGCCCTGAGTTGGATGCCCCTTAGTTGTCAGCCAGGAGGCTGCCTCTGTGCAAACCAAGAGGAACAGAACATCATTCCTGTACTTGAACCAAATCTGGCTGTAAGTTGGCGTAGCACAAAAAAAATATCCTTGAGCAGTAAAACGCCACTTCCAAAAGTAAACTGTGTGCTTAGTAAATAAAGTTCATCCTACTTAGAGAAAAATGTCCAAAGCAGTGTCATTCACTGTTTGCAAAATAATTTTTGTTTTCTTTTTGATCATAAAAGTGATACGTATTTGAGGCACCTGGGTGGCTCAGTTGGTTAAGCAGCTACCTTCTGCTCAGGTCATGATCTTGGGGTGGGCTCCCTGCTCAGTGGGGAGCCTGCTTCTCCCTCTGTTCCCCCCACCCCCTCATGCACTCTCAAATAAATAAATACAATCCTAAAAAGTAATATTTACTCAAAATTGGATGAAACACTAAGATAATCACATTGAATCCCCTTCCCTCATCCTCTTCTATACAGAATGGATATTGGAGTTAGATTTTGTGGATTTCCTTACAGTCTTTTATGTGTTTCATAGTTGTGATTATTATACGAGGCATGCGTAAAATTTTGTGACCTATCGTGGCACTGCATCCCAGCCTGAAGTATTTACAAAAAAGTTCATTACACTTTTTTTGAGCAGTTTTAGGTTTATAGTATAGGAGAGGAAAAATCTTTTGCTTTTCACTTCTCTGTTCTGTGGCTGGTCCAGTGATTGGCAACAAAACAGATTCACAGGAGAAAAACATTTTAATTTCTCCTGTGGGGCGGGGAAGGGGTGGCAGTGAGGAAAGACCCAAGACCCAAGGGCAGCCAGACTCTAGGCTTCCCTGCCTCCAAAGCTCTGGGGCTCCTTGGGGGGGGTGGGGAAGGCAATTCACAGGAAGGTGAGAGGAGCAAATGTTTGGTACACAAATGTTTTCCTCGCCATGCAGCTAGCTCTCTATCCTTATAAAAGTGATCTCTGGTAATAACTTGCTTCTTGGCACAGATCCCCTTCGTAAGTTCTTTTAGGCAGTTAAGGGGGAGGAGAAAAGCTTTTCCTGAGTCTGGTGGCCTTGGTTGCCTTCAGATCAAAATAATCCTCATGCTGAAGTGGCACGTTCTGGCTCAGTCCGAGCCCTGTCAGCAGAGCGATGAGCAGCAAACGGGGTCCCTGTACCTCCTCATCACACTTAGCACGTTTCCCTCTTAGCACTGTCTTTATATTAGTGCCATACATTGGTTACAGTGGGAGAGCTAATGCTGATCAATTAAAGTCCATAATTTGTGTTAGGATTTGCTGTTTGCATACGCTGTTTTGAATGCCAGGGAAACCTGTGACCAGAAACGTCTCTAAAAGGTGTGTGTGATTCAGGATCTTGCCTTTCCCGAACTGGTTTTTAGATCAGTCTTGGCTCTGCCCTAGGGCTGGCAGCTGACATTGTGATGCTTCCCTTAGTAGGGTGCTTTACTTTTTTGTTGCTGCTATTTTCCTGTTGAGGATTGCATTTGGCAGTCTGCTCTCACTGAACGGTGCCCACCTCTGCACCTACCATGCTTTCTCCTACTTCCTGGACTGTTTAGATCTCCCAGTAGAGTGAGGTTGCCAAGTGGGAACGGGTTGTTGTCCTGGGTGATAGTGGAGTCAGTAGGGGATCCCACTTTTGAGTTCAAAGTTGAGCGAAGTGGCAGAGCCTTTCCTAACTGCGCCTCCGGGGCTCCTGCCAATGGGGCAGTGACTTAGAGGCTGCTGGTGCCTCAAACAAGAACAGAGCAAAGCTCATCCCCTCCTGGTCTATGCACTTACCTTCCGGGCTCCTTACTCACGTGGGGCTGCTTCTGCTTGGCCGTGATGGGTTTTGGCCGGCCTTGCCTGTGTGAGGATAAACCACCGTTTCAATGAGTTCATTTGCGTTAGGCCTGGAATTTCTCAGCGGGAACGTTCCTCTTTAAGGAAAAAGTATAAAATTATAGGAAGATAGATTATATACGCTGATTTGTTTTCTCCTCACTATACCTAAGCACAGAGAATCTGGACGGGAATACTGGTTCTGCTGCTCTCTCTCGGGAACCGGTTTCAGGCCGGAATGCCACCGATTTAGGCTCCTCTGCGTCCCCGGTGTGCCATTTTTCCCATCCATCTCTGGTGAGGAAGAGCCAGAGTGAGAGCAGGCAACTGTTAATGGGCCATCTGTAACTGAATAAAGGAATACCATTTACATGGAAGCTCTTCAACATGGGTTTCCTCATATTATTACCCCAAAGGCTCAGCTAATAATTCTCTCAGCGCTGGTAATTCCTTCCTCGTGGCTATCCGGGATGCTTTTTCTAAATGTGACTTTACAGGTGCAGTGTGCAGGGATGAGGACTCTGGTTGCCCATCTCAGGAGGGCATGAGGTTATGAATGGTCTGTTGTGCTGGGACCAGTCGAGCTCACTTGGGAGATGGGGCTATCTTGTTGCCTACTCTGCCTTCATTTCATTTCCCTCTCCCCAGACCTAATTCTGGCTTTCTCAATTCTTACTACTCTATCCTGTCATTTGGGAGGCTGGAACAAAAATGAAGAGGCTCTACATTTGAATGGTCTTGGACGGAATCTAGCCCAAAAGTTTTAGGGGTGGTGATTCTTCTATCTACCCAGGGTTGAGAATCCGTCAGTTACCGTTTGTCAGTTAGCAAGTCTTGAGTATTTGAAATTACATTTATCTCTCTTGCTGTTTTTGGAATTGAGACAAGTCACCATCCTTGTCTTGCCTAATGGTCTTCCTGGGTGAATCTTGTCTCCCTCTGATCTCTTTTCTAGACCATAACTGGAGTGATTTTTTTTAAGTAAGCTCTAAGCCCAACGTGGAACTTGAACTCATGACCCCAAGATCAAGAGTTGCACGCTGTATGCACCGAGCCAGCCAGGTGACCCTGGAGTGATATTTTAAAATGCACTGTGGGGCGCCTGGGTGGCTCAGTTGGTTAAGCGACTGCCTTCGGCTCAGGTCATGATCCTGGCGTCCCGGGATCGAGTCCCGCATCGGGCTCCCTGCTCAGCAGGGAGTCTGCTTCTCCCTCTGACCCTCTTCCCTCTCGTGCTTTCTATCTCTCATTCTCTCTCTGAAATAAATAAATAAAATCTTTAAAAAAAAAAATGCACTGTGATTTCCCCCCTACCATTTAACACCCTCTAGTGATTTTCCCAGTATTTTTTGGAGGATCCTTTATAAGGTCCTTTGCATTGTGGCCCCTAATTTTCTCTCTTTCTTTTAACAACCCTTTAAATTTTCCAGAAATCCTCCATATTTTCTCTTGCCTTTTGGCCTTTGCATATGCTGAGTTTCCTGTTGCCCATAATTTTCTTCTACTTTCTCTGCGTCTTTACCTGGCAAGGACCAATCATGCTTGAGGTCGTAGATCTCAACTTTAAACTTCTTCAGAAAGCCGCCTCCTTCCCCACTCGCTAACCCCAAGCACCACTAAGTTAACACTGCTAGGTTCTCCCCTTGGACAGTCTGGCTTCTCCAGCACAGCACTCACCACATGAGATTGAAATCACCTGTTTCTCGTCTCCACCACCCCATTGGGTTGTTGGTTTCTAGTAGGCTAGAATTGTAGCTGTCTTCCCTGGTATCCCTGGCACATAGAAAGTGTGCAATAATGATTGGTTAGAGACCAAATAATATATACACAGAATACAGTGTAAAGGGCCATATGTATTGGCCATTCTGGTTGATACTAACCAGTTTGCTAAACTTAGAAACCTGTATGCTAAACTTAATTGAAACATAAAGGAGCCCATCCCATGGTCTAGGAAGTGTATAGGATCTGTGCTAATTCAGGTAACAGCAATTTTTGTTTCTTGTTTTCAAAAGAGTGCATATATTGTAAAAATGGCAAATGTTGTAGACATAGAGAATGTGGGGAACGGAAGTCTGTTATAATTCCATCCCCCCAAAAAGTCCCATTCCCCAGAAAGGACCATTCTTAACATCTTGTATATTTCTTCAAATATAAGCAAAAGATTAGTTATTGTATGCATTATTTTGCTATTTTCTGTTCTCCAGTTACAACTCTTGAAAGTTTTCCCATATGAATCTACCTTACTCTTTGCAGAGTGTGAAGTATCCCATTTTATAGCTGTTCTGTAATTAACCAGTCATGTGTTGATGGACATTAAGATGGTTGGTTTGTCTCTGCTAGAAAAGGGCATGTGATTAAGTGTTGGGCCTTTACTGTTGTACACTTATGTATATGCTTGATATCCAGGAATGGAATTACCTAGTCAAAGGGTAGGAATGGTTTAAATGTTAATGGTATGCCAAGTTACCTTCCAGAAACGCTCTATCTGTCACAACCCAGTGATCTATTTGGGAAGAACAGAGCGAAGATGAGCCCTGAGTTCTGGGTCAGGCTCTGGGAGATGGTGGCCCTTGAGCAGTGAGCAGTGCTGTGATAGCGCTCTCTTAAGCGGGTGCGGGACTGGCTCCAGCCTGCGGGAAGCCATCCTTAGAGTTGCCTCTGAAGAAGAGGCAGAGTTAATTGGGAAGAGCTGGAGGGGAGTGATGATCACAGTTGAGGAAGTCATGTCTCCACTTGTGAATCACATCTCAAACTTCATGTGGCCCACCTGTATGTACTCTTTACCTCCATAAACCCCTGACGCTTCTGAGTCTTCCTTGTCTCAGGAATTGTACTTCAGGCCAGAGACCTGGGCTTCATCCGTGGTTCTTGCACTTCCCTCATTTCCCACACCTATTCCATTACTGTGTCTTGTCCGTTCTATTTCCAAAATAGTCCCGAATCTACTTTATAGTCTCCCTTGCTTCAGTTTTACAACTAAGTTACTGTAATCTTTGGCCTAGGCTACTAGAGTATGTTCTTAATTGGTCTCCCTGCTTCTACTCTTTCCCTTCTGATATATGCTCTACCTACCCCACGTTGATTTTTTTTTAAGATTTTATTTATTTTAGAGAGAGAAAGAGAGTGGGGGCGGGGGAGGAGCAGAGGGAGAGGGACAAGTAGACTCCGTGCTGAGTGCAGAGCCTGACATGGGGCTTGATCCTAGGACCCTGAGATCATGACCTGAGCCGAAATCAAGAGTTGGACTCAGATGATTAACTGAGCCACCCAGGTGCCCCCTGCACAGCGATCTTAATAAAAGGCAAAGCGGGGGCACTTGGCTGCCTCAGTTGGTGGAGCATGCAACTCTTGATCTTGGAGTCTTGAGTTCAAGCCCCAGTTTAGACCTAAAGCTTACTTAATTAAAAAAAAAAATCTTTGGGGGGAAAAAAAGGTAAAGCAAGTCATCTCCTTAAAAACCATTAAAGACTTCCCATTGCACTTAAAGTAAGATTCAGTAAGATTATTAGCTCCACGAACGCCTC
Organism: Zalophus californianus; assembly: GCF_009762305.2. NCBI lineage: Eukaryota > Metazoa > Chordata > Mammalia > Carnivora > Otariidae > Zalophus > Zalophus californianus. Next base: position 20,909,128 of record NC_045599.1, on the reverse strand, counting down.
GTTCATTTTTGCCCCAGTGCCTGGCATTATTCCTGTCACATAGTAGGTGCTCAGAAAATAGTGAGTGAATCATAATTTGAATGGGTTATGGAATACTGTTTTATCAGCTGAATCTAGGATTTGGCTATGCAGTCAGTTTGACCCATAAGAAAATGTCACTGGGAATCCTAAAGGTTTACTGGTATTTAAGGTATTTTAAGCTTTTTTAGAGTCATTGTGTTCAGTTCCAGAATTTCTCTCTGTACTTGGCACAGACCCTTACTCTCCAAAAACCTATCATCTGGATGATGTTTTCTGGGGCTCTGGGATTGGTGTTAGGGATATGCCATAATTACAGTTTCTGTGATCAGAAAGTCATCTGTTGGGTTTGTATTTAGCTCTCTTAGAGCATGTTTGTCGAATACTATGTTGCAGATACAAGTTTACACTTTGAATCAGATGCTAAGATTCCATTCTCTTCTTAGGTTCCTGCTCCGAAGCGAGGAGAAATAGTGAGACAGATTGGGGATGCTTTGCGGGAGAAGATCCAAATACTAGGAAGTTTGGTAAAGTATTTTCATAGTGAATAGACATTCCTTTGAATTGGGGAATAAGGCTGCTAGGCATTTGTGTTTAAGATTGTAAGAACAGTTCATACATTTAAAAAATGTCTTTAAAGATGAACAAGATGAATTGGGAAGAGTAAAGACAATTTATGGATTTTTAAATTAAGGTAATAACAGACTTTCTGAAGTTTATACCTCCACAAAATAGACAAGAAATGCAGTTTGCTTCCTTCTGCACCAGCTCCCCCACCCCCCACCTCATAAATTTAGTATTTAAAACATGAATTGTGTTGCAAAATTGCTTCTTGGCTTTTTGGTTTTTTAGGTGTCTTTGGAGATGGGGAAAATCTTAGTGGAAGGTGTGGGAGAAGTTCAGGAGTACGTGGATGTTTGTGATTATGCCGTTGGCTTATCGCGGATGATTGGAGGACCCATTTTGCCTTCGGAAAGTAAGTTAAACTAAGACTTACTTTAACTGAAAGTCATTTAAGCTGAGACTTCTTTCCTCTTAGGCCATACTCCAAAAAAATGCCCTTGCTGTGAATGGTTTTCAGAAGAGGAATTTCATGTAGCATGTAAATATATGAAAATGTCTTTAGTATCTGTACTAACAAATGTAAATTAAAATAGGTGAAAATATCAGATCAAGATACTTGTTAAATTTTTCTGTTTTTAAAGAGAAAACTCCGTTTTGGGAAGTCCGTGGGTGAGATAGCCACTCTTTTATGGGGACTTTTGGTAACATGAATCACCAGTCCATCAGGAAAACAATTTGAAAATAAATCCAAAGGGCCCAAGATGTTTAATACCAGTTTCAAGACTAATTTGAGTAAATACTCTGAAATATGACAAAGGTTTATATATAATGGTATTCATTATAGTATCAACAGGAACAATTTGAAATGACCTAAATGCCTTATCATATGACAAATGTTAAGCTAATTTTGGTAGTCTATTAATACATTTAAAAAGTCATACTTAGTGGAGATTGCTTTCCCCTAACCCCACACTTTGTTTTTTTTTTTTCTTTTTTTAAGCTTTTATGTATTTATTTGACAGCACAAGCAGGGGGGAGCGGCAGAGGGAGAGGCAGAGGGAGAAGCAGGCTCCCCGTGGAGCAGGGAGCCTAACATGGGCCTCGATCCCAGGACCCTGGGATCATGACCTGAGCCGAAGGCAGATGCTTAACCAACTGAGATACCCAGGTGCCCCTAACCCCACACTTTATGAGAAAGTTGTATTTTTTTTTTTTAAAGAATTTATTTATTTATTTTGACAGAGAGAGACACAGAAAGGGAACACAAGCAGGGGGAGAGGGAGAAGCAGGCTTCCCGCGGAGCAGGGAGCCCGATGCGGGGCTCCATCCCAGGACCCTGGGATCATGACCTGAGCCGAAGGCAGACGCTTAACTGACCGAGCCACCCAGGTGCCCCGAGAAAGTTGTATTTACTTAAGTTATTTTAATGTTTTTTTTTTTAAGAGGTGATAAATTCATATCACAAAATTGGAAAGGAGTAAAAAGGTAAAGGATGAAAAAGTTTTCTTCCTACCTCCCTGGATACTCCCTAGTATTCCCATGGAAATAGTGAATGTTTCTGGTTTCTTCTTTATCTTTTTAGAGGTTTTGCAGGCAAACACGTGTCCTTTAGGAACACCAACATTAGCAAGCTATATGGTCTGTTCTGTACTAATTTTTACTTAGTGTGTCTTAGAGATTGTTGCTTATTATTCCAGTAAGGGACTTCATCTTTTTTTATGCCTTTCTATTGTTTGTGAGGACACTTAATTTTTTAAGCCAGTTCCTAAATGATGGATATATGTAGGGCATTTCCAATTTTTTGCTGTTACTCTATGTTGCAGGGACTGACCTTGTACTCGGAGGAGGTTTCAACAGTGAGGATAAGGGTTTTTGTGATCTGTAACGTTGGCAGTGTTAATGGAGCAAAACAGGCGACTGCATGTCTGCAGAGAAAGTACCAAGGGGGGCACCTGGGTGGCTCAGTCGGTTAAGCGTCTGCCTTTGGCTCAGGTCATGATCCCGAGGTCCTAGGATCGAGCCCCACATCGGGCTCACTCTCATCAGGAAGCCTGCTTCTCCCTCTCCCTGTGCCATTCTCCCCCCGCCATTTGTGCTCTCTGGCTCTCTCTATCTCTCTGTCAAATAAATAAATAAAATCTTAAAAAAAAAAGAAAAAGAAAAAGTACCAAGGGGTGCAAGTCAGCCAGAGCAGTGACTGGTTGTCTGTGTGTAGCAGAATTATTGATGGTTGTTATTGTCTGTTTTTCTCTATTTTCAAAAACTTCCATGATGTTATATTACATTTATAATCAGGAAAGTAATATATTTTTTTAAAGAGCACATTTTCCTGTTTTTCTTGGCATATTTGGCAAATTTCCTACTGGTGGAAAGAATTGGAATTTTTTTTTTTTACTGTCTTTAATTAGGTATATAACAATGATTCCCATTATCCAAGGTGAATTTTATGTTACTGATCATTTTTTCTTTTTAAGATCTTATTTATTTGAGAGAGAGTGAGAAAGAGAGCACCAGTGGGGAGGAGGGACAAAAGGAGAGGCAGAAGCAGCCTCTCAGCAGGGAGTCTCAGCCTCAGACTCTCAGCCTCTCAGCAGACTCTCAGCAGGGAGTCTCAGCCTCTCAGCAGGGAGTCTCAGCCTCGCAGACTCTCAGCAGACTCTCAGCCACAGGGAGCCCCAGGTGGCGTTGAATCCCAGGACTGTGGGGGTCATGACCTAAGCCAAAGGCAGACACCCAACCGACTGAGCCACCTAGGTGCCCATTACTAATCATTTTCAATAGGCTTTTCTAGTTAAAAAAGTAAATTGCCAGTTTGGAGAAGTACCCATGGGCAAACAAGGAACAGAATTCTTTGATTTATACCTACTGAGATGTCTGCCTCACCAATTAAAATCTTTTTCTGTTGTTGGCACATTTTTTAGAAGAGTAGGTTATTCATCTATCTATGCAGAGGCTTTTCGGGTAACTTTGATTTCATTAATGTAGTAAATGCTTACTGAGTGTGTACCAAGTGCCAGGTGAACTGATAGTGATACTTGATCAGTAAGGCATTGTCCTTGTCCTGAAGGAATTAATTAATTGATTGAGAGAGCAAGCAAGTGTGCATATTAGTGGGGCAGGGGGAGGGGGAGAGGGGGAGGGAGGATCTTAAGCAGACTTCATGCCCAATGCAGAGCCTTACATGGGGCTTGATCTCACCACCCTGAGATTATGACCTGAGCCGAAATCAAGAGTCAGAGGTTTAACCGACTGAGCCACACAGGTGCCCTGTCCTGAAGGAATTTATAAGTTTCAAGGTATCTTATGTTTTAGGGTGGGAAGCAAGTGCGAGACAAGGAATGGGATAATTGTAACAGAGCATGGTAGGTACTGTGACGGGGTGCCGGGGAGGGTGGTGACCCTGAGCCAGCCTTGCGAGGCAGTCAGGAAGCGCCCCTAGGAGACAGTAATGCAAGGTCAGGCCTCAAGGAGGAGATGGGTGGGGTGCTGGGGCAGGGGTGCTCTGCCACTGGGAAGAAGTCTGTGATTTAAGGTGGGAGGACGTGGCTTACTTGGCAATTGCCTTGCTTCAGCATAGCTTGAGGGCACCGTGTGAGGGGAGAGACAGGGTGGTGATGGAGCCCCGGGAAGGGACCCGTCCTGGTGAAGAACTTGGATTTTGTCCTGTGGACAGCTACAGTAGCCATCCAGACACCACAGGCTTGTAAGCAGGGGACGGAGGGCATCAGGGCTGCGCTGGCCTCCTTGCCGGGGGGGCGAGGATGAGGGGAGGGCCGGGAAGAGGCTGTGTCAGCACATCATCTCTAGGGGGATTGAGTTCAGCTAAAGGGGGGCCTGGGAGGGAGGGCAGCTACTGCTGGGTTCTGTGTTCCCACAGCGAGAGTGTGGCCAGAAAGATGGACGGCTGGGAGCCCCACCTTCCCAGTTTGTGGTTTTAACTCTGTGAGCTGTCACCTTACTGTTCCAGTTCACTGCTCCGGCTGCCTTAGATTAAAATACGCCCCTTGTGGGATGGTGGGTGATGTTACATTTAAAATTTGTATATAAGATACATATTTTTCTTTTTTTCTTTTTATTATTATGTGGGATGGTGGGTGATGTTACATTTAAAATTTGTATATAAGATACATTTTTTTCTTTTTTTCTTTTTATTATTATTTTTTAAAGATTTATTTATTTGACAGAGAGAGAATGAGAGAGAGAGAGAGAGTACGTGAGAGGGGGGAGGGTCAGAGGGAGAAGCAGGCTCCCTTACTGAGCAGGGAGCCCGATGCGGGACTCGATCCCGGAACTCCGGGATCATGACCTGAGCCGAAGGCAGTCACTTAACCAACTGAGCCACCCAGGTGCCCTTTTTTTTTTTTTTTTTTTAAGATTTTTATTTATTTATTTGAGAGATAGCAAGAGAGGGAGGAGGGTCAGAGGGAGAAGCAGGCTTCCCGCTGAGCAGGGAGTCCGATGCGGGACTCGATCCCGGGACTCCAGGATCATGACCTGAGCCGAAGGCAGTTGCTTAACCAACTGAGCCACCCAGGCGCCCCAAGATACATATTTTTCTAATAGGTTTTTTTTTTTTAAGATGTTATTTATTTGACAGAGGGAGAGACAGCAAGAGAGGGAACACAAGCAGGAGGAGTGGCAGGGAGAGGGAGAAGCGGGCTTCCGGCCGAGCAGGGAGCCCGATATGGGGCTCGATTCCAGGACCCTGGGATCATGACCTGAGCCGAAGGCAGACGCTTAACGACTGAGCCACCCAGGCGCCCCATAAGATACATGTTTTTCTTTCTATTTCTCATTTTCTTATATGAACATAAAGACTTATGCACTTCATTTAACATGCATGTAATTCTTAGAGCTGTTCTTTTTTCTTATAAATGAGCCACCTTGTGTCTCTTTGGAGAGGTTGGCCAAGGGCTTTACAGGCAACGTAAAGACCAGGAGTCACAGGTCCTGGGTCATGCCCTTGGCATGCATATCATCTGGGGCACCTCTCATCGCCTATTTGAAGTTTTCTTGTCTCCCAGATGGTGCTGATGCTGCCCTGCTCCACACAGGGCACCTGTGAGCATCAGAGGCATAATGGTATCCGTACAGTGTATAACCCAGCATAGTAGTAACAGCTTTATTGTATGCTAATTAATGTACCTGTGTAAAGGGATCCATTGCAAGGCCTCTGAATCCCCACTGGGTCTGGTGCACCTTCTTTCTCTGAATGATTTCAGACTCTGTTGTTATTATTACCATCAAATGCATTAAGATAATGGCTTAAGCATGTTCTGCCCCATCCCGTGTCCTCAGGACCTGGCCACGTGCTCATTGAACAGTGGAATCCTGTAGGCCTGGTTGGCATCATCACTGCGTTCAACTTCCCGGTGGCAGTGTATGGCTGGAACAATGCCATCGCAATGATCTGTGGGAATGTCTGCCTTTGGTAAGACCTCACCTTCTTAGGCAGTAATAAGATGATAAAAGTAGCCGTTTTCAGGTACTGCTCAAAGGATTTTAAATGTATCGAAATGTTTTCTAATATCCGACTCTTCGATGAACATGTAAGTCACACCTGCTAGTTGTACAGTGCTGATTTTTTATTATGTATTTTGCCATTGGTGGAATTAATTTTTTTGCCTTTTTTTTGGCAAAGGCTTGTGCCCACTCTTGTTTCCAGCTCTTTCCACCCCAAGTGAGTATACTGTAAGAGTTAAGTGTCAGGCTCTATAGGTTTCAGGGCTCAGTCTTCCCCAAGGCTGTTTCCACTTCAGGTAAAAGCCACAAGTGTCACCAGGACACCTGCAGTTCTGGCCAGCCTTGTATAAATTGGGAGGTCCCCACAAATCCTCAGTTTCAATAATTCACTAGAATGACCCACGGAACTCAAGACAATGCTATGTTTAATGATTACAGTTTTATTTTAAAAGTCTTATACTCTACCAACTGAGCTAACCAGGCACTTGATTATAGTTTAATTTTAAAGGTAATCTTAAATTTAACAGTTTTGTTTTAAAAGTCTCATACTCTACCAACTGAGCTAACCAGGCACTTGATTATAATTTAATTTTAAAGGATACACATAGGGTAAGGTGTAAAAGGGAACCAGATGCAGAGCTTCTATGCCTTCTCCCAGTTTAGCTGGGCATGTCACCCTACCTACCAAAGAAGCTGCACTGATCTTGGTGTCTACAGTTTTTCTTGGGATTTCCTTACAAAGGCACAGTTGATTAAATCGTTGGACATGTGATTGGGCTCTCTCCGCCCTCCTCCCTTCCCCATAGGTGGAGGGAGTCAGGGAGGGCTGAAAGTTCCAACCCTCTAATCACATCCTTGGATTTTATGGTGACCAGCCCCCCCTGCCCGGCAGCTGGCTAGCAACCACCCCCCTCAAGTCACCTCGTTAGCATAACAAAGACACATACCCCTCAGGAAATTCCAAGGGGTTCTGATGCTGTTTCAGAAACTGGGAACAAAGACCTGGATGTATTCTTTATACCCCACTCTAGGAAGAAGTTAAAAAGTTGGAGAGACAAGAACTTGGAAAGAGCCACAACCTTCTTTGTGAAATTTGACTCCCCCGCTCTCCGCCCATGAAAATTTCATAGTGATTCTGCAGCCCTTGGCCAGTGTTCCCATCGCTAATTAACTTCTACATCTTTATAAAATATGTGATAGTAGAAGTTAGTTGGGAAATGTCTATTTTGTAGATGGCAAAACACTTCCCTGTTTGTAGCTTCCATGGTGAGATCAGGAAAGCCAGGAAACTTGTCTTGGCCTTTTTGGCATCTGTCCCACTTACTCCCTTAACCGTAATGTTGTATTCAGTTGAATATATTCACAGACTGTCTACAAAAGCCAAGCATCATTGGGAGATTAATGATTTGGCACCATGGTGCCAAAGAGACCCACGCTTTCCGGTATTTGAGTCCATAAAGACTAGTCGTATGGCTTTTCTCAGCCCTGTGAGCCTTCTGGGGAACTTCGGAAGTTCATGTTGCTAGATGTCCATTTCCATAATTGACAAAGGTTAATGTAACAGTTCCTGTGTTCAGTGCAGCAAGCAGGTTCAAAATTGTCATTTTTATGTTTCAAAATTTTATAGTCCCGTGGGTCCCAGGAACACAAAGCTGAAGAAGGACAGATTCTGATTTCAGTTACTAGGCTCCGTGGTCTAACGGGACAGAACTTGTCACAAAGACTTTTGGTTCTGCTTGACAGTAAAAGGTACTTATGATTTCCACCAAATTAAGTTGCCTTTTTTTTTTTTAACCCTCTCAAGGAAAGGAGCTCCAACAACTTCGCTCATTAGTGTAGCTGTCACAAAGTAAGTATGTGTGGCTTTCTTTTTCCTGAGTGTTGAATAATCTCAAAGGGTGATCAGTAGGCCCTGGTTTTTAATTCAGTGTGGAAGGGTCACATTTACTTAAGCATGGAACTTGGATAGCCTCTTTCTCCTTGGATTGTAGTAACATTTTGATAATCATTTTACAGCATATGGAGCTCTTTCAGAGCCATATCATTGAACTCTTTGGAAACATGCCAGATATTGATTAACATGTTGAAATTGAGCTCTTATAAACCTTTATGTCACTTGGCAAATAAAAACAAATCCAGGGGAAAGGAAGTCATGCAATTTAGGAGCTGTATTTAGTAACTGCTGAACGTGTTCATGGTTTTGACTTCTACCCAGCTACTGCATTTATTGCTTTTGTTCAATCAGTGGTTAGCAAAACAGAAAGAAATGACAACACTGTTCTACTGATTCTAACAATGTCTGAAATGTACTTCATTTTTGGATTACAAAAAATTTTTTTTCATTTTTGAGAACTTGACAAATCTGATTAGGTCATAAAATCAGTGTTACTGTTCTGTCATTGTGGAATTTAGAGCCTGTATAGAGGAGGGTGCCTTCCCATGTAGAGTGATGATTGTCGACAGTCCTTGATGTTCCGTTGGTTGCATAGTCTGCCTTCTCTGCTAGAAGAATTGCTCATAGGAAGCATGTGGCGTCTCTATGGAAGAGGGTCCTTAATGTTAGAAGTTCAGTTAGGGACAGTGGCTTAGGAATTGAAACGTGGGCTGAAAAAGAGAGTAGTGTGTGTTAGTATTTGCTTGAAAGGAATATGTGATATTGAGGAAACTTATCCTCCAAGGCAAGATAATTAAATCGAATAATTAAATTATTATTAATTAAAATTTATCATTATAATTATACTTAAATTATAATTAAGTAATACAGACAACTGTAATCTGCAAAACACATGAGACATGAGACAGGACACAGCTATAAAAATGATGATGTTCCCAGGCAGTTTTTTTGGTTTTTGGGTTTTTTGTTGTTGTTACAGGTTTTTTTTTGTTGTTGTTTTTGTTTTTTCTGGGTGCGAAAAGGTGGTTTTATTAAAGCACGGGGCCAGGACCTGTGGGCAGAAAGAGCTGCCTCCCAGGCAGTTTAAAAAACAAAAAAACTCAAAACAGTTACTCTTGATATAGTAAACAGACTTGCCAGTTGTTATTAAGCAGCTGGTTTAAAATACCTATTTTGATAACAGTTCCAAATGTTCTAGGTGATTGCTGCTTTGAGCTTATTTTTGTATTTGCGCTAAACAGTCTGAGGGGGGCACCTGGGTGGCTCGGTCATTAAGCGTCTGTCTGCCTTCGGCTCAGGTCATGATCCCAGGGTCCTGGGATCGAGCCCCACATCGGGCTCCCTGCTCTGTGGGAAGCCTGCTTCTCCCTCTCCCCCTGCTTGTGTTCCCTCTCTCGCTGTGTCTCTGTCTGTCTAATAAATAAATAAAATCTTTAAAAAATAAATAAATAAACAGTCTGAGGATTTGAAATGTTCATATGGGAACATGGCCGACTCCAGATAATTTTTTTTTTTTTAAGATTTTATTTATTTGACAGACAGCTGACCCACAGTACCCAAAATGTCTTGGAACAATTCCGTAGGCAGAGCTCTTAGCTACCCACAAGGGACATGAAGTTCCAAGAGTCCCTGTGCTCAGGGACGACCAAAAAGCCTGAGGTTCCCATTTCCAGTTCTCCCGTTGTCATCCCAGTCTAGGTGGAGTTGACCAGTTCAGGGGTCATGTCTAACGTAAGTCATGCTGTGTCTCTGTAGCCTTGTTGATATTCCAACATTTACCAGGCAACCAGGGCAGCACAACCAGAGAGTTAACCTTCTTCAGAGAGGCTCATGCAGTACGGGAGATGGTTCGGTGAACGCCTAGGTGCAAAGCAGAATCCCCACCCTTGAAGAATAGTCTGTCTCCTTACGCAGACAGTAGATATACCCTAAGTCCCTGGAAGAAATTGTACAACCTGACATCTCGTCTCAAACACGACTGCTGCATGTGTGATCCTTGATGGACAGGAAAAAAATCGCTATCAAGGACATTTTGGGGGACAGTTGGAGAATATATGTATAACAAAGAGATCTTTTTTATGGAAGTGGGTATAGGATTTAGATTTTTTGGTGAAATTTAAATTAGAAAGTTGCTGGAAGGTTAGGATGATAGATGAAAAGAGCCTTGGCTCTCTCTGGGCCTGAATGCCTCAGGATGCTCAAAATGAATGAAAAGAACCCAACGTCAGAGAAACCAGGATCACTGGAGCCCTTTTTTACAGCTCATTGTCAGATTTAAGTGGCATTGAACTGTGTTTAACTCAAATAACGTAAGTTGTAGGATAATGTTTAAGAAAAAGCTCTGCTGGCCCACAGTGCTCTAGCCTGCAGGCTGCTGATACTTCTGGACTCAAGGATTTGGTGCGAGGCCAGTGGGCACTAGTCTTGAACTCACTTAGGTGCTGCCGGCAGGTCCAGCCCCCTCTACTCTGTCTCCTCAGTGGCTCCTCTAAGTTTGAAGCCCGTTCCCTGTTTCATCCTCAACCACTTACCTGGCTGTGGTATCTCTTTGCAGCGACGTGTTGAACCTTCTCATTTGCTGATGGGAACCAACTTTCCTTTTCTTCGTTTTTCTAGGTTATGGTCCTTATTCCTTTTTATGTCTTTCCCTCATTTTAATGGACTTGGGGCAAGAGACCAAAAAAATGCCCTAAGATCAGCCTGCCATCTTGAATCCAGCCATGTGTTCAGAGTTGGGCAGAAAATCTTTGAAAACAATGAACACTTGAGCTACCTGACCAGTGCATTGTGTCTTTGACTTTTGTGCATGTATTTTTCTTTTTTCTTTTAAGAGAGAAGTGGTGGGGGGCGGGGAGGGACAGAGAGAGGGGGAGAGAAAATCTTAAGCAGGCCCCACACCCAGTGTGGAGCCTGATGGAGGGCTGGATCTCCCGACCCTGAGATCATTACCTGAGCTGAAATGAGGAGTCAGACGCTTAACCGACTGAGCCACCCAGGTGCCCCATGTATTTTTCTTCTTAAGATTTTAGGGAAAATAAGTTGTGTTTTTAAGGTGTTGGAAAATCTTATGTCTAATATGTCAGGTGACATCCAGGCCTGCGTGTTTGGGGTGGGAGGTAAGGGAAGGGGGGAGAGAGTTGCAACAGGAAAGTCAGGTGGTGGGAAATTATTCCTAGTTTAAAAAAACCCTTAGAAATGAAATTGTTCCCTTTCTTAGTAATTGTTTTTCCCTTTCTAGGATAATAGCCAAGGTCCTGGAGGACAACCAGCTGCCTGGTGCGATCTGTTCCCTGACCTGTGGTGGAGCGGACATCGGGTAGGTCAGTGGGCCCAGAGCAGCTCTCTGTTGAAGGATTCCGGGTCGATTGGTGAGGATCATCTTTATTAGAGTAATGAAATCCAGGACAGCTGAGGAGGGGAGAGGGACTTTTTTCGGATCGTTATTATCACATACCTCATTGGGCTTTGCCTTTATTGGAGGATGAGTAAGAATTATCTTTTTAATTGCCCAGAGCTAGTTTTGTGAGGTGTTTATAGCCTAAAATAAGAAACTCCTGTAACTTTGGGAAGTGTGTGGCTTCCTGCCACTTAGTTCGTAGAGGTGCTTACTTAGAAAGCCAAACCGTGGAATTGGATGGAGTCTGGTGTCTCACCCCTTCAGCTGAGAACCTGTCCTGTTGTCTAGGTTCCTCAGCTGAACAAAAAAGGGACCTCTGGAGATATGGCATCTTTTTAAAATATGTATTGTTTTTAGAAAATGGCTGTATAAATCACATACTGTAAAATTCTCTCTTTAAAAAGGTACAATTGAGCGGTTTTTAGAATATTCACAGTGTTTGCAACCATCACCATTATTGTCTTCGAGAACATTTTCATTATACCAAGAAGGAGCCTTATCCCCATTAGCACTCACTTGGCATCCCCTCCCTTCCCCCCGGCAACCACATTAGCACTCACTTGGCACCCCCTCCCTTCCCCCACCCCGGCAACCACTCATGTACTTTTTGTCTCTCTAGATGTGCCTTTTGGGGGACATTTCATGTAAATGGAATCCTACAACATGTGGGCTTTGTGTCTGGTTTCTTTAACTTAGCGTGGTATCAGAGCCTCTTAAGCTGGGAGCTATAATTGCCCTGATCCATGATGAAAGTTGAAGTTACTACTACTGGCCTAGACTTCAATTAGGTGTGCTCTCATCAGAGTCACAACCCACACTGGTTTTGTTGAAACATTGGTCTCCCTCCTTCACTTACCATGCTACTCCACTTACTGGTCAGTCTCAAAAAGGAATAATACATTTGTCCTTTTGATAGAAATGAGAAAATATTAGGAAATACAACTTCTACATGTAGAGTACCTAGTGAAATATCATCTACATGTCATTTACAGCATTGTAACAAAAGACCTAGTCTTTTGTGCTCTTTGAGCATCCAGTCCTTCACATGGGTCTTGGACTAGCTCAGATGGAGGAGTGTTTGCAGGCGTGCCTTAAGTAACAGCCACTCTGAGTATCAGTGCTCATGTTTGCTGGGCTGAACCTGGGGACATCTGCATGCATTATCCCATCAAGCTGTCCCAGCCCAACGGTTAGTCTCATGCTGTGGCTGATCTGCTTGGCCCATACCAAGCCCTTTGAAGCCCAGAACCCAGAGCCAAGATATTCAGAACTATAGGGTCTGGTCTATATTTCTTAGAGGTAACTAGAAATCCTAGCACAGTCTTTATTTAAAGTGAGCTTCCAAGAGAGATACTTAGGATGTTTCCCTATAGTGTTCAGACTTTTAATTTTTTTTTTTCTTAAGATTTTATTTGTTTGACACAGCACAAGCAGGGGGAGTGGGAGAGGGAGAAGCAGGCTCCCCACTGAGCAGGGAGCCCGATGCGGGACTTGATCCCAGGACCCTGGGATCATGACCGGAGCCGAAGGCAGCTGCCCAACGACTGAGCCACCCAGGCGCCCTTCAGACTTTTAATTCTTAAAGGAATTAATAGTTTAGGAGTGTGCAACATAATTGGGGTGCTCACCAAGGAAATACTAAGGTTATGATGTATAGGAAAGACTTTCATCCTTTATTTTTTTATATACTTATTTGAGAGAGAGAGAGCACTCAAGAGTGAGTGGGAGGAGGGACAGAAGGAGGGAGAATCCTGAAGCAGACACCCCACTGAGTGTGGAGCCTGATGTGGGGCTAGATCCCAGGACCCTGAGATCATGACCTGAGACAAAACCAAGAGTCGGCAGCTTAACGAACTGAGCCACCTAGGTGCCCCAGGACTTTCATCCTTAACAGTGTCCTCAAGGTGATTTCTGTGTACACAGAGCTCCCAAACCAGGTGAGCCTGTTGGACTGTATGGTTCTGCTTGTGAAAATCTAGTTCATTTTCATGAAGACCTTTCCTCGCGCTCTTGGGATAGACTTGTATCGCGATGAGGAATCCTGTCAGAGTGCTCTGGCCTGGTGCCAGTAGGTGGCGCCATTGCTGGGCTTCTCTGCCTGGGTGACCTTGTTTGTTCCCCTGCAGCACAGCAATGGCCAAAGATGAGCGGGTGAACCTGCTGTCCTTCACCGGGAGCACCCAGGTGGGAAAACAGGTGGCCCTTATGGTGCAGGAGAGGTTTGGTAAGTGTTGGCTTTCTCATGAGCATTGCTATTCCCTCAGCTGTGGATATGAAATCTCAAAGTTGGGTTTTTCTCCTTTCAGTGGGGACACCGGCCATGTTTGTTTGAATGTCCAAGTAAAAGAGAAAAGGGGTACAGTTATGAATGGGGAGACTGCAACCTTAAGAGCATAATTTGGGAAGGCATGTCATTTTTCCTCTAAACGACCAAAGCGAAATCCTATCAAATACATTTCTTGATTTCTGTCAGAAGTGTTTGGCAAGGATAATATCGACTGTCAGTTTTTGGCGGTTTTGCTGAATTTTGACTAACCCTAGCCTAAAGTGAGACTTGACTACTAAATCTGCCAGGTGTTTTGCTATAAAGGTGTTGCTTTTATTTGTTTATTTTCCCCATCCCGAAGGCATTGCCTTTAATTAATTTATTAAAGTAGGCTCCATGCCCAGCACGGAGCCCAGTGCAGGGCTTGAACTCAAGACCCTAAGATCAAGCGTCAGATGCTTATCCAACTGAGCCACCCAGGCACTCCAGGTGTTGCTTTTAAACAGGAAGTTTACAAGCCATTAGAGCTATTCAGTAAGGTCAGGTTGCAGGATTCATGATCACTATCCAGAAATCATTTGTATTCCTATACCTTAACGATGAACAGCCTGGAAATGAAATTCTGAAAAGACAATTGCGTTTACAGTAGTGTCAAAAAGAATAAAATACCTTTTTTAAAGAAAGATTTTATTTATTTATTTATTTGGGAGAAAGAGCACAAGCAGGGGGCAGGAACAGAGGGAGAAGCAGTTTCCCTGTTGAGCAGGGAGCCTGATGTGGGGCTTGATCCCAGGACCCTGAGGTCATGACCCGAGCTAGCTGAAGGCAGACGGTCAGCTGACTGAACACCCAGGTACCCCTAAAAGAATAAAATACTTAATAATAAATTGAACAGGGGCACCTGGCTGGCTCAGTAGGTAGAGCATGCAACTCTTCATCTTTGAGTTGTGAGGTGGAGCCCCACATTGGTGTGGAGGTTACTTAAAAATAAAATCTTAAAAAAAAATTAAAAAATCTGTGTGAAGTCTTTCACACAGAATACTACAGAGTATCGTTGAAGGAAATTAAAGAAGCTCTAAGTAGATGTAAAGACGTCCCATCTTCACTTTCTGGAAAACGGTATTGTTACAGCCTAAGAGCAATACTGCCCAAGTAATCTACAGATTGATTGCAGTCCCTTTCAAAGTGTCACCTGGCTTCTGTGCAGAAATCGACAGGCTGATCCTGAAATTTAGATGAACTGTGGAGGACTCAAAGCGGCTGAAACAGTCTTGAAAAAGAACAAATTTTGAGGACCCATACTTCCTGAAAACACAACTTGGTACAAAAATACAGTAATCAAGATGATGTATTGGCATAAGGCTAGACGTCAGGATCAATGAAATAACTGAGTCCAGAAATAAACCCTTCCAGTTATGGTCATTTGATTTTTGATAAGGGTGCCAAGACATTTCATTGGAGAAAGAGTAGTCTTTTTCAACAAAGGGTGCTGGGACAACCAGATATCCATGTACATAGGTATGAAATTAGACCCCTACTTCATCTTACACATAAAAAATAATGTTCCGAAGACCTGAACATAGGAGCCAGAACTGTCAAACTCATAGAAAAAAACGTAGGAATAGTCAAGGCAGTGGTTTCTTGGATATGACACCTAAAGCACAAGCAACAAAAGATTAAGTAGACTTCATCAAAAATAAAACTTCGGTGCTTCCAAAGAAACTTAACAAAAAGGTGGAAAGAGAAACCTACAGAATGGGAGAAGATATTTGCAGATCCTTTATTGATGAGAGATTTGTATCTAGAATAAATAAAGAACTCTTAAAATTCAACAATATGAAACACAACCCAATTAAAAAATGGGCAAAGCTTCTGAATAGATACTTGTTCGAAGAGCCACACCTGGCCCAAGAAGCTTGTGCCGGGGTGCTCAAGATCCTTAATCCTGCTGCTTCCACGAGCAGATTCAGCTCTTCCTTCTTTCCCCTTTTTCTTACTCAAAGCTGTAGTTGGTTATTCTCTTAAGTAGTAGTTTAGTAGAAGGATTATAGTCTTTAGAAACACGTATCCGTCTGCTGTCAGTTACAGGTTCTTTTCTTGGAGAGGGTTGGTGGTTATGAGTCTAGTTAGGGAGCACGTAGAGGAGTAGGAGGGTACGGAATGTGTAGGTCCCTTCCCTTGAGGCCAGGCCACAGGATCCCATGTTAGGTGTAGATTCCGCTGTTGCCTTCCTTTTCTTAGCAGGTAGCATTGTCGTCCTCTGTAGCCAGCCAGGCTATCATTAAATCCTCTGTTGTAGTAAAGACTGCAGCTGATAAGTAGCAGTGACTTCTGGTCACGACAGCCGCATCTCCTTATATTGTCCCCTGGGTGCTTAACTGTTTCAGAGCATTGGAGAGAGAACATATTCTCCTGCTGCCACAAGTGCTCCTGATATCACAAATAAGTAGTAGTTATTTACGTAGAAGCGGATTTTAAAGGGCATTTGAGGAAAGATATTCAAAAGATCAGCAGTAAACACGGCTCTGAAGTCGAGGCCAATCTCTGTTCTTTATTGCTGAGGTGTGTAAGGTAGGAATGGTGTTCGTAGCCTGCTGTGTAACTTTCCTGGAATGTAAGTTGGCATGTTTATCAGGAGCTCTAATAGACCTACCCTTTGGCCCTGACTGAACTAGATAATCAAGAGGTTGATGATCAGTGATCAGTATTATCCAACACGAGAGCAGGAGCTAAGTAAAATTTGTTCCATAGTATGCAGTGATATTTTTAAACAGCTCTTAACAACTTAGGAGAAGGTGTAAGAGCAAATTAGTTCCTGTGATGTCAAGAAAATATAAATGAACAGGAAAGAGATTTGAAGGCGCTGTATCAGATGATGAGGAGAGATTTCATGGTGACTCATGAGCCATAGCTTTCTGCCTATTTGATACTTTCTGATTTAAATTTTTTTTTTAATTTCTTAACTTTTTATTGGGGTAAAAGAAATGTGTCTGTATTTATATATTTATATATATAGTATATAACAAAATTTATCATTTTAACTATTTTAAGTGTGTACTTCTGTGTCATTAAGTACATTTTCATTGCTGGGCAACCGTTACCACCATCCCTCTCCAGAACTTTTTTGTTTTCCGAATTTTATCCTCATTAAAAACGAACTCCCCAATTCTGCCATCCTCCAGCCCTTCGCACATCATTCTGCTTTCTTTCTTCATGGATTTGACCAGTCTAAGAACCTCCTATGAGTAGCATCACCACCCAGTATTTGTCCTTCTGTGGCTGGCTTACTTTACATAGCATGTCTTAAAGGTGGTGGCATGTGTCATAATCTTCCTTTTTAGAGCTGGATAATATTTTTGTTTATTCGCTCATTTTTTGATGGACCCTTGGGTTGTTTCCACCTTTTAGCTATTGGTTAAGGACCCAGAAGTGGATTGCTAGGTCATATGGTAATTCTCTGGTTAATATCTTGGCAAATTACACAATTTCGCAGACTTACAGTTTCAGGGGGTATAATTTCACAATGAGAGAAAAGTTACAAGACTAACACAAGGAATTCCTATATACCTTTAATGAAATTCACCCAGTGGCTTCTGTGTTGCCCCATTTATCATTTTCTCTCTCTAGCAACATGCACGCATGCACATAAACTGTGGGTGCTTATTGGTTTATTTTTAACCTTTGAAGAAATGTTGAAAACATTGTGTTTCTTTACCACTAAATATTTTGGTGTAT
This sequence comes from Zalophus californianus, assembly GCF_009762305.2. NCBI lineage: Eukaryota > Metazoa > Chordata > Mammalia > Carnivora > Otariidae > Zalophus > Zalophus californianus. The sequence continues at coordinate 20,891,791 of NC_045599.1, read as the reverse complement.
ATCTTACCAGTACAGACCTTGTGCCATATAAGCACGGTACAGTTATGAAAATCAAGAAGTTTGACATGGATGCAATACTCATGCTACATTTGGAATCTGAAAATAAATTAAGAACGTGATTGAAATAGGCTGTGATTTCAGGCTGTCTTGCAGTGTGCGTTAAATACTAAAATGGGCTTTAATGTGTGTTTGTGTTTTTAAAGGGAGAAGTTTGTTAGAACTTGGAGGAAACAATGCCATTATTGGTAAGGCTGCTTTTCGTTTATTTTCTGTTCAGAATAGCTTTGGTAGCCACAGTGAACATAAAGAACTCTCATAGAAACTCATCCTGCCTCTGTTGTGTCCGTCTGAGACGTAATTTTGGCTTTCAGGATTTACTTGTGAGGCAGGACACACAGGTTTGAAGGCAGAGATGACTAGGGAGGACAGGTGTTCATGTTGGAAAATGCTACCTGGGGCTTAGAGCTTGTGCCCGAGACTTTCTAGTATGGCATGATTTCTTACTTTACCTTCTCCTGCTTTCTGAAAACTGCCCATATGTTTCTCTAGAATAAGTAATTCTTACCCAACTTCCTGATTCCTTTATATTTTAAAAAATTAAGTTGTCTGTAATGAAATAATTGAGTGCTTCTATACTGGAAGGAGCCCTTCCTTAAAGCTTTGTATCGTTTACCTGTGGGCTTGGAGTTGACCTGATTCTCTTTTTCGGTTGTTGGGCACAGAAGGAAATAGGCTACGAGCCTCTTCTGGATAGTGGACATCAGTAGGGTGATTGCTTGATAGAAGCATGGATTTTGTGATAAAAAGCAAAATTTGGTAATTTGCATATTGCCATCATTATCATCATGTGTAAATGCCTATGTATTTCTGGTGTACACCAGAAATTTAAAAAGTCTGTGGTGATGGCTTTATTCTGGTTGAACCCATCTGGTTAAAGAGCGTTCGTTCAAAAATATAGTTAGCATTTAGCGAGCACTGAGTATTCACAGATACTGTGTTCAGCTCTTTGGTCTGAGTTATTTCCTTTAATCCCCACAGTAATCCCATGAGGTACATACCATTATTAATCTCCTTTGACATCTGTACTGGGGTAAAGACCTTAGAGCTCATTATTCTGCTCTTATGTAATCCTTCCTGGAAAGAAAAGTTGCCCCCGTGATGTGAGCATGCTTCTAGCACAGGGAAATGCTGATAGTCTCTTACTGAGCTTTCAGGGGCATCACTTAGTACCAGTTAGCAAGTCTACTTGGCAATGCTGATGGGTATCTTTTGTCTCTCTAAGCTTTTGAGGATGCGGACCTCAGCTTAGTTGTTCCATCGGCTCTCTTCGCAGCTGTGGGGACAGCTGGGCAGAGGTGTACCACCGCGAGGCGCCTGGTGAGTGTGTCTGCGAGGGCACATGACGTCGAATGACATCTTCAAACCCCACTTAGGATCACATTGTACTGTTAGGATATGGTGTAGAAGTACTGCTAGAAAAATGGATTCTGCAGACGTGGTTGGCACATCTGTGGTCCTGTTACTCTCTTTCTTGCTCAAGGCAGATGGTGCTGATCAACCAGGGACTCTGCCTCACCCTCCACCCCAAACTAAAAGTGGATTCACGCTCATTGATTGGAGTTTGACTGGGGAATGAGAGCTGTTTTCAGTCTTAAACCTAGAACAATATGGACAAAGTCCAATGTCACTTAGAGAATAAAATCAGCTAAAAGTTTGGAGAATTTGCAAATCATTTGCTAAAAGATAGCCTTGGTTTTTTCATAAAAACACTTTAAGTAGTAAAATATTATTAAGATTTTTATTTTGGGCCTTTTAGTCTGGTATTAGATCTAGACTTGATATGGCATGGTTTATTGAAAAGCAAATGACTGTATGTTTGTTGTCTCTGTATGAATGCATAGTCTGCATACAAATGTATAGAACACATCCGTATTAAGAGCATATAGGGAGGATGTGGTTTAGCATCCGTGTGTGGGGTTTGGAAGGTTTAATCTCCATACTTAGATGTGAGCTAGATTTCAGTTTTGTGTGGGATACAACCCTGATGTTCATGACTTTGTGTTTTTATTCTCACCGTAGTGAGAATGAACCAATTCTTATAAGGTTGACATAATATAAATTAGAAAAAAAGAGATCTGGAAAGTAAGTCTCCTTTTTCTGTAACTTTTCATATTCATTTTTCATGTATTTTACAATTGATTATCTGTATTTCCTTCGTTGTTCCATAGTTGAAGCTCTCAAAAAAAAATCTGGGATAGGATGTTCATAGAACATTTACAATGTACTGAATTTGTTTGCTTTAAACATTTACTACGCTAATGCTAAGATGGAAATCAGTACTCCAAAAGATAATCACATGGTAAAATTTGAAGTGAGATGGAAGTCAAGCATTTGTCTATTTGGCTGAGTTTTACTTTTCCTTTGTGTGTTGGGGCAAGTGTACATAATCAGGCTTTATATTTACTGTTAAATGTTAGAGGATGTCATTAGTCACTGCCCAGATTGGTTTCCATAGGGACAGTTGGTGTTATGTAGAAAAATCCATTCCAGTACTGTGGACTTCTCCATGACTGTCAATCCATTTGTTACATGGAGACCAACCCAGAGAATGGATGGCTTGACAAGTTCATCTCCATCGGTGGGTACAGATCATGGAACTTAATATCCTACCTGGAGTGAGTCCAAGGGCAATCTTCCTGGTTGAGACCTCCCTCCCCGAGCCCTGCTTGGCCTGAGGCTAAGGGCGTGTTACACAGCATCAGTAGGCTGACTATTCTGCTGTGGTGTCTACTCACCACAACTGGGACAGGTAAACCTGAGGTTCTCTGGTAATTAAGATGTCAAACACGTTAGAACAAAAACAGGCTTAATTGATGTGTGAAGCTTGGCCAAATAGGTCCTTAGAAACTTGATAAAGGCATGGCTTAAAATTTTTTTCTAACATCCACCAAGTGGAAATTATTGCCTTAATGTAGTTAGAATTAGAAGTTATCTAATACTTTGCTTATGTTTTTAGAGGTCATAGTGTTTAAAAACCATTATGAGTTGTAAATCAGTACAATTATGGGAAATTGCACACTGTTAACAAATTTGTACTTTTGACTATTCTCTTGAACGTTTCTTTTTTCACTTAGTTTTTACATGAAAGCATCCATGATGAAGTTGTAAATAGACTTAAAAAGGCCTATGCGCAGATCCGTGTGGGGAACCCATGGGGCTGTGAGTATCTAGTTTATTTCAAAGATGTTCGTTTTTAACAACTGGTCATACCAGTGTTTCTGATCTTAGACTTTCTGTTTTTCCTTTCCTGAGAGGCCTGAGGGCATAAGAAGCAGGGTTATTGGGCACTTGGGGTATCACATCTGCTCCTAGCTTAGGATCCTGAGTGCTTAAGGTCAGCTGGTGGGTGAGCTTAGGACGTGGTGTTCAGATGGGATGACTCGGATGAGCTTTTCTCTCTTCACTTTTAAAATGCCCGCGCAAGCCACGAGCATCCTTGTGGAAGGCTGCGGGAGTCACCCAGCTGACTTGCCTGCTTCCACTTCTGGCTTCCAGAGAAGCCAGAGTGATTTTTTTTTTTTTAATGTAATTAGATGACAAATAAATCGCATTCCTGCTTCCTACACTCCAGTGACTGCTAACTGCTCTTCAGCTAAAACCTGGATTCCTTCCCAGTCCCTGTGGATCCGGCTCACAGTCTCTCATGATGGGACCTCTGCCTCCCCCTCCTACCCACCCTGACTTCCATGTACCGTTTGCTCCTTTGCTCCCTGAGCTCCAGCTTCTCCATCCTCACAGAGCTCCAAGTGTCCCAGGCTCCATCCTGCTGCCCTTCCCGTTGGAAATGCTCTTCACCCCGCTTTTCCCATGCCTGGTGCTCTAAGGTGCCACCTCCTCACTGAGGCATACCTGAATCCCCTTCTCTGTCCCCTGGTGCCCTTTAAGGCTCTGGATTCCAACAGCATCCGTCTCTTCCTGTTGAATTCCACAGCAGCTCCTGAGCCTGTGAAGTTTTGAGAGATTGATCTCATGGTCATGAATAAACGGAGCTTACGTTTTTTGTTTTAAAGATTTTTATTTATTTGAGAGAGCGAGAATGAGAGAGAACACATGAGAGGGGAGAGGGTCGGAGGGAGAAGCAGACTCCCCGCTGAGCGGGGAGCCCGATGCGGGACTTGATCCCAGGACCCCGGGATCATGACCTGAGCTGAAAGCAGATGCTTCACTGACTGAGCCACCCAGGCCCCCCGGATCTTAAATTTTAATGCAGTGCTCTGATTCTTTGATAGCCATTCCTTTAACCCAGGGGTTGACAGATTTGGCCTGCCCCCTGTTCATGTAGAGAAACTTTGTCAGGACACAGCCCCACCCCCTGGTTTCCATGTCTTCTGTGGCTGCTTTCGCCCCCCCCTCGCAGAGATGAGTGGTTGTGGTAGAGACCTTATGTCCTGCAGAGGATTCAGTATTTCCTGTCCTTTTACTGGGAAAGGTTGCGGACTCCTGCTCTACACTGGGGGGCTGTATGAAGAGATGGGGCTGTTCATTGGGAGAGCTCGTCTAACAATAAAATGATGCCATTCAGGGTGAGATTAAGAGCATTCCTTTTTCTCTGCAGCTGATGTTCTCTATGGGCCACTCCACACCAAACAGGCAGTGAACATGTTTCTGGGAGCAGTGGAGGAAGCAAAGAAAGAAGGTGGCACCGTGGTCTATGGTGGCAAGGTAATGACACCTGGGCTTAGTAGTGACACATTTTTGCTTCCTTAGGCACAAGCAGGGCTGTGGGCAGATGGGTGAAGGGTCTCCTGCTGTGTTTTCTTTTCTCCATCCATTTTATAAGGGGGAAATCAGTGTTTTGGTGAGTGACAACATAAAATGCATGGAGCACTTCTGGAAGGACACACAGGAAACTCAGAGCCGTGGTTGTTGTTGAATTGAGTCCCTGGGAATTGGTATGGAAGGGAGACCTCCTTTTCCTGGGACAGTATAAGACTTTGTATTCAGAGCAGTCAGAATCCGTATTTAGTGGTTACTTTTAAAAGGCAGGGTATCAAAAATGGGATCCTAGGTAGTTTGGCCATAATAGGCATCTTTGCTGCCAGCATTTTTACCAAAAACATTATTGTTGCATAACTAATTGGTTATAAAGGCAATTTTGGCATAAAGGGTAATGAAAATAATGAGCATAACTGGTTGGCTGTTTGGTTGGTCAGTATGTTAGTATGTCACTCTAATCAGTGGGTTGACAGTTGGGTTTCATTTCTCCATTGATGTAGTATTCCCATTTTTATACTGTATAAATTTTAGCCCTCATGATGGTCTATGCAGTGGTGCAGAGTTTTGAACTCCTTTCCCACAGAACTGTGGACTTTGCATTTCCCATAGAACTTTGAAATGTCTGTCAATGGACACGTGAGGACATGGCAAGGACAAACAACAGGGTAGAAGACTTTCACAGCGCAATACAAAGCTCAGTTAGAAATATGCATCTTGGTATTTAGAAACTGATACCTCTCTTAACAAAGGAAGAAATTTTAGCAAAAAAAGAAACAGGAGTCAAATCAACAAGCAAGAAAATGTGTAATACTATAAATGAGAGATTTTGAAGACAAGTAATTAAGTACAATCCACAAAATCAGTTATTTGAACAGTATTGGCTAACCTACAGTTTTGTTTTGTTTTTTTTTTTTAAGAATTTATTTCCGAGAAAGAGCATGAGCGGGGTGGGGGAGGGGCAAAGGGCGAGGGAGAAGCAGACTCCCCACAGAACAGGGAGCCCCCCACGCAGGGCTTGATCCCAGGACCCTGAGATCATAACCTGAGCCAAAGGCAGACGCTTAACTAACTGAGCCGCCCAGGTGCTCCACTGGGTCATTAAAGCAATAGGAATTCACTTTGCTCACAGTTCTTGGGACTGAGCTAAAGTCAGTTGGTTTCTGGTGAGGCCTTTGTTCCTGGCACACAGACCACGCACACGGCCGCCTCCTCAGTGTCCGCACATTGAGTGTGGAGAGAATAAGTCTCTGGTATCTCTTTCTCTTTTTGTAAGGACTTCTATTCTGTCAGATTCGGGCCCCACCCGTGTGACCTCATTTAACTTTAATTACTTCCTTAAAGGTCTGTCTCCAATTTCAGTCACACTGGGGGGGTTAAGGCTTCCACGTAGGAATTTGGGGATGGGGTATAATACGGTCTTCAGACAGTATAAATGACCTATTTTTACATTATATAAACTTTTTAAAAAGCCACCTGTCACTGTTTTTTCAGTGTCACTTGGTCATGTCACATGTCACAGCTTTTGCTCCTTCACTCTTTTTTCTATATTTCTCTGACCAACTAAGTTAGTATCAACAGGAGACAGAGAAGATTTTTGTTCATGGTGGGAAGTTACTTTGGGGAAACAATTTATCTGTATAAATGGTGTTTAATTTTTTCTCTCCTAAGTATAGGGAAAGCTTGTGTCCTCTGACCCGAAGTACCAGAAAGCAAAATGCCTTCATTCTCATTACTTTATTTCTCTACTGAAGGTCATGGATCGCCCTGGCAATTACGTAGAACCGACAATTGTGACAGGTCTGGCCCACAACGCGTCCATTGCACACACAGAGACGTTTGCTCCGATTCTTTACGTCTTTAAATTCAAGGTAAAAATGGATTCTGTTTCCCTTTTCTTGAGTTTGATGTTGAAACCACTGCGAAGACTAAAGAAAATGAAGGTGTATGAAATTACACTCGGTTAGCCTTTCGGGAGGTTTTAGGAAGTCACTGTGATAGTAGGAGTTTGAAGGTGCAGGCTAAACCGTGATGAGATGAACACTATATACTGTGGAACATGTCGGGCTCGCTGTCAGGGAAACCAAGGCAGGCTGAGGTCCAGATTGGAATTTATGGAGACTGACCCTCCTTCACGTGTCACCTGTTCTGAGCTGTGTAGGTCTGATGGTCAGCTTCCACACGGAAGGGACCAGATAGTCCCATAGCCTGAGTGCTGAGTATCAGCAGACAAATGAGAAGCTACATGAGCGATCTAAGACTTAGGGTTGTAACCTGTATCCATGGACAGACTGGGGGTTTTAGCAGATAGAAAGAGCTAGAGGGTCTGCTTTCCCACCATGAGACAGGCTCAAGCCATGCCAGCAAATATTTAGCAATCGAATCAAGGTTTGAATGTGCCATGATTAATAGTTAAAATATAATAATGAGAATCACATCTTTTTGCAATTATAGTATTGCTTTTTATTTTTAAAAGATTTTATTTATTTATTTGACAGTGAGAGAGAGCACAAGTAGGCAGAGTGGCAGGCAGAGGGAGAAACAGGCTTCTCACTGAGCAGGGAGCCCGATGTGGGGCTCGATCCCAGGACCCTGGGATCATGACCTGAGCCAAAGGCAGACGCTTAACCGATTAAGCCACCCAGGCGCCCCAGGACTGCTTTTTAAAAACCTTGATTTAAATCGTCTTAGCGTTGTTCATGTCATGTGACTAGAGAGGATAATTTTATGTTTTGTACTGTGTGTATGTGAGTGAATTCTTGAGTAAATTTTTATTTAGTGTATCTTGCCTAATCTGTAAATTGGGGATAATATAAAACCTGTGTCATTGGATGAGGATTAAATACCTAAATGCGTGCAAAGTGCTTAGGTCAGTGGTTTGCATATAGTAGGAGCTCAGTATATGTTAGCTCCTAGATGGAGTAGCTTGAATGGAAGCATGTCCTCATCTCTTTTTCTCAGAGTACAATTAAGGGAAAACCCCACAAAGCTGTATATAAGAGAAACAGAATTAGTAAGAGATGGAGATTTTAGTTTACTTTTGTGCGCTGAAATTGTACTGGTACATCTCATGAAATGTACCATCGTGAACTTTGACCTGAACGCTGCATCCTCTAACATCTTCCATTGTCTGTCCTTTCAGAATGAAGAAGAAGTCTTTGCTTGGAATAATGAAGTGAAACAGGGACTTTCAAGTAGCATCTTTACCAAGGATTTGGGCAGAATCTTTCGCTGGCTTGGGTACAATTTGTCTATTTTGAGAATTTACATAAGCCTAATTTGTGTGGTGAATGGGCTTACAAAAAAGAAAACGAAACCATCGTAGTTGAAAGACCATTTTTGAGCATTGAGAGTCTTAGCGGTTTTGTTTGGATTTTTTGTTTCTTAATTTCCTATATGTTGCTCTCAACCATGCTTCCCTTTCTACACACAGGCCGAAAGGATCAGACTGTGGCATTGTGAACGTCAACATCCCCACGAGTGGGGCTGAGATTGGAGGTGCATTCGGTATGTAGAGAATCCTTTTCCATGTTGGGGGCAGTAGGTTAGATGGTCGGGGTATCATAACAAAACACCATGGCGGTGGTGGCTTGAGCAGCAGAAATTGATGTTCTCAAGTCCAAGGTTAGGGTGTTGGCGGTGCTGGTTTCTCCTGAGGCCTCTCTTCAGTCCTTACGTGGCCTTTTCTCTGTGCCTGCCCATACATCCCTGGTGCCTCTTCCCTTCCTAGGACACCAGTCCTATTGTTACAGGGCCACACCTTTATGACTTCTTTTTGGGGCTTATGGCTTCTACCTTAATCACCTCCTTGAAGGTCCTTTTGCCAAATACAGCGAAGTATTGGAAGTTAGGTTATCTAAGTATTGGAAGTTAGGTTTTCAACATAGGGATTTGGGGGGGGTACACAATTTGGGCAGCGAAGGCAAAGCAGTAGTAGCTTTTAGAAAAGTTTGACCAAGAAACCGAAATAATAGAACCTGGTAAGAATCTGGTCTAACATGCTTATGAGGAGCTTATGTGCCATATTCAGAGTGATTGTCCAAGATCTGACTTTTTATTCTCAAACAGCATCACATTGGAGCCGGGGCCCTTAGCCTAGGATATGTGACCCCTTGAAATGGTGGCATCTCTTTTTTGGGGGGATGGCCTATGACCCAAAGAACATTAAGAACCCCTGGCTTTAGAGATAAGCCAGATTCTGTCACACGAAAAACTCTGGTTTTTAGTTGCAAAGGGGTGTGGTAAGTGTTAAACATTAGCTTTTATTTTAGATAAAATCCCAACTTGTTTTTTTACACTGGGTTCTGCTTGTATTTTCTCTTAATAAGCCTTGAGTTCTTAATGCTTAAATTGGTTAATAGTTTTTTTTTTTTAAGCCGTCCCAACCAACAATCGTGTGTTAAGCATTACAACCAAAAATGAGGGAAAGTATAGTGAAAACAGATTACCTTGTTTATACTTAAATGTATGTCTGTATATGTATAGAGAAAAACATACATGCATTAATATCTCCAACAGTTTAAATCGTTCAAGGCACTTTTTAATGTTTTAGCCCAGTGTTTGCTGCCCTTAATATTCAGTGTGCCGACTTTGACGAAAGGTTCCTGCTTTCCTTCGGGCTCGGCCCTGGTGGCCTGTGTGCACCATTGTCCGTCTCTCCCTCTGCAGACCTTTATTCCCTGTTTGTAGCCCACACTACTTTGTGCACCTTACTGTTCTTCCTTGGAGCCTGCCCCAGTTAATTTTTAAATGGGAAAGGGGGTTCTCCCACTTACCTATTCCGGCTTCATTCCCGTTAGCAACTACTATGAGTAAATTTACCTTTTTTTCCCCTTACTTTTTTCACTTTTTATTTATTAGTTATAAGCAATCTCTCCATCCATCGTGGGTCTGGAACTCACAGCCCTGAGATCCAGAGTGGCATGTTCCACCGACTGAGCCAGCCAGGTGCCCCTACTTCAGTTTTTCAAAGTAGTGTGCTTTAACTGCTTACTCTTTCTCCACTTGAGACATTATTTGTTGACCCTCTGTTAGCATAGATGAACTTTCTTAAACCTTCCTCTTCTGTGTGTGTGACATGATGCTATCATGCTCGGTGAGGTCAAGAGGAAACCAGAGGAGCCAACCACGCTTCTCCGTGTTCTCCCCCTCAAAGTCACACAGGATGTGCTCCATTCTTCCAGCAACGGATCGGGACGACAAACGTGAAATGTCATCTACCAGGAAAACTCATGAGTGACTCAGCACCCAAGGCTTTTGTTGGGGGCTGGTCACCCAGGCCTCCTTTCCCTGGCATATACTGAAACTCCAGACTGCCTGAAGGAGAAAGCAGGGGTTTAACATAAACTGCATTGTTCCAAAACAGCTGAGGCCCCGTGAGACACTTGTATCATTTGGGAGGAGTTTTATGTCCGTGTAGGGAACTATTTAGCAGCCAGGTTTCCACAGGCAGCAACATTGCAAGCAGACCTGCTGTGTCTTTCCTGCACAGTTTGCAATAATTTTTCCTCAGACTTTTGCAGTTGTTATTCATTTGCATTATGATTTCTGGTATCGTGGATGAAGAGCCCAGTCCACTTTGATTTCCAATCTCTTTTTTTTTATTTTTTTCCTATTTAAAAAAATTGGGGGGGTCTCCTATTTATGTCAGTGGAGATCTTTGTAAAAATTTTTCTTGGACATTGGGCCAGTGATTAGCTTTAGAGTATTGGGGCTCATAATTTTCAGTGCTGGGGTGTTTTTGCTAGTTCTGTTTTGGTAGTATTTTTTTTGACAGTTTTTTCCCCTTTTTCTCTCTTTTTTTTAAGGTTTTATTTATAGAGAGAATGTTGGGGGGGGCATAGGGAGAGGGAGAGCAAGAATCTCAGACTCCATGCTGAGCCTGACTCAGGGCTCGATCTCACGATCCTGAGATTGTGACCTGAGCTGAAACCAAGAGTCAGACAATTGACTGAGCCACCGAGGTGCCCCCACTTTTTAAAGTAATCTCTGCACCCAATATGCAGCTTGAATTTAAAATCCTGAGATCAAGAGTTGCATGTTCTACTGACTGAGCCAGTCAGGCACCCCAATTTTTCTCTTTTTCTAAATACCGGAACTATTACTTGAATGTTATCTCTTGAAGAATTGTCTAATTTTGTTATCTTTTCCCTCCTATTTTCCATCTTTTTTTTTTTAATATGGGAAATTTCCTCATTCTTTTAAAAGATTTTTAAAATTTAATTTAATTTATTTTATTTTTATTTTTTTTTAAGATTTTATTTATTTATTTGAGAGAGAGAGAATGAGAGATAGCACGAGAGGGAAGAGGGTCAGAGGGAGAAGCAGACTCCCTGCTGAGCAGGGAGCCTGATGTGGGACTCGATCCCAGGACTCCAGGATCATGACCTGAGCCGAAGGCAGTCGCTTAACCAACTGAGCCACCCAGGCGCCCAAATTTAATTTATTTTAAAGATCTATTTACTTTAGAGAGAAGAGAGAGAGTGCCTGCGTGCTGGGTGAGGGGCAGAGGGAGAGGGAGAGAGAGAATCTCAAGCAGACTCCCCGATGAGCGCAGAGCCCAGTGCAGGGCTCAATCCCACGACCCTGAGATCATGACCTGAGCTGAAATCAAGAGTCGGATACTTAATCGACTGAGCCACCCAGGTGCCCCTAGGATTTTATTTTATTTTATTTATTTATTTATTTATTTATTTATTTATTTTAATTTTTTTTAAGATTTTATTTATTTGACAGAGAGAGAGAGCGTGACAGCAGGAACACAAGCAGGGGGAGTGGGAGAGGGAGAAGCAGGCTTCCCGCGGAGCAGGGAGCCCAATGCGGGGCTCGATCCCAGGACCCCGGGATCATGACCTGAGCCGAAGGCAGACGCTTACCGACTGAGCCACCCAGGTGCCCCTAGGATTTTATTTTTAAGTAATCTCTATCCCCAGTGTGGGGCTCAAACTCACAATCCCAAGATCAGGAGTCAGTGGCACACTCCACCGACTGAGCCGGCCAGGCACCTGCTCAGATTTTTCTTCTAGCTCTTCTGTTGAGTGATTTCTCCTGTGCTGTTACTAAAAACACCACCAGGACTTGTGCTTTGATGGCACGCTAGTACATAGTATCCTTTTCTTGTTTTATGGAATCATTACCTTCTTATGATAATAAGGACATTCATCTTATATTTCAGAATATTATAAAAGCAGTGTATATATGTTATTGAAAATTGTATATAGCTAAGCTTAAATGAGAAAATTATATTTCCACTGTCCAGAAGTTCCCCGTCTTAATATCTCGTCTAATGGTAAGGTTGGTTTTCTTTTCTTTCTGGCAGATTTGTTGCCTCTTTATTCCTTCTGCGGTTCCCCCCCCTTAGTTATTTTTTCCTGTGTATTTGGTCTCTGTCTTTTGTTTGTAGAGGAGATACGCTGAGCTAAATGTGAACTCATTGGTCAGGTAGCTCTGGTCTCCTTTTGGTGTGTTTCTCTCCGTGCTACCAAGTAGAAGCTGCACCCGGAGAAACTGCTCACGATTTGTGAGCTGCTTGTGTATTTGTCTAGGAGGAGAAAAGCACACCGGAGGTGGCCGGGAGTCTGGTAGTGATGCCTGGAAACAGTACATGAGAAGATCCACTTGGTAAGAAAAGGCTTTGGGAGGGTGGGTTTGAGCTGCAAGCCATTGGAATGTGCTTTTCTGCTGTTCCACTGCTCTGTCTTCGTGTGGCTTCACTTCAGTTTGGTTTTGTAACGAACTGCGGCTGTCCCCTCCCGGGGCATCCATCCTGTACTGTTACTTCTCTCCCTTTCTTGTCCCACTTCAGCTAGTGCCCAGGGCTCGACTGTGAAACTGTGTCAGTGGTGGTTTCTCTCTGGAGATACCAGAGGAGCAGGACATTGGAGGGTCAACCAGTAGGAGAGAGTGGGAGAAGCTGTACTTTCAGTTTTCTCCTTGGGTGGGGCCAGCACCCTTGCAGATGGTAGGAGCAGTAGCAGAGGGGAGGTGTGCAGGGCCCCTGCAGGCCACAGGAGTGAGCATGGCTCTCGATGGTGCATTGGCTCGTTTACCCAGCACACTGGTGACTAGTGCCGGAGCCTGCTTCAGGGAGACTTTTACTAGGAGTTGGTTGTTCTTCTACTTGCTATTTTGGAGTTGTTTTTTTTTTTTTTTTTTAATACTTTATTTATTGGGGGGTATATGAGCTGGGGGAGGAGCAGAGGGAGAAGGAAAGAGAGAATCTCAAGCCGACTCAACGCTGAGCGCAGAGCCCAGTGCAGGCCTGGATCTCACGACCCCGAGATCACGACCTGAGCTGAAATCAAGAGTTGGAGACTTACCTGACTGAGCCACCCAGGTGCCCCACTTGTATGCTGTTTTTCCTTTCCCTTAGATGGAAATATTTTTACCCAACTGTATTAAAACAATATGCAGGTCAGGCCCATGTGATGTTATGTTATAGAAAGAACACAGGTTGAGGATCCAAGGATGCTCATCTTAGTCTCAATTTATTGCTTCTCACTAGCCCTGTAACCTCAGGTGGATTCCCAGCCTTAGCCCCTTAGAGCCTCAGTGACTTGATGTCTGTCTGGAAATTCTGAGGTGCTTTTGGCTGTGCCTTAAGTCCCAGACACATGCACGCCCTCCTGGTTCCCATTCTTTGTTGTTGGGGGTTGGTTGGTTTGTTTGTTTCCTCGTTCCTGTTCTTTGAAGTCAGTTGCGTTCTTTTTACTTTTCTTGCGTACCTGACATCTAGAGTGGATCCCCATATTCTTGTGCCCTGAACACTATGAATAACATACTGGATACGTGTTTTTCCAGATTTCTGTGTTTCTCTCCTTTGTCTTTTCTCTTTTATAAAACTGGATCTGTACCACCCTTGTTTTGTACCCTAATTTTTCTCTTTACCAACTTGTATCTTGGACATTTCACCTTGTTATATATATAGAAATGCTAGATTTTCTTAATGGTATAAAATATTCTATATTATGTATATACTACCCTTCATTGAATTTGTTGTTTTTTTTTCCCCCTCTAGTACCATCAACTACAGTAAGGACCTTCCTCTGGCTCAAGGAATCAAGTTTCAGTGAAGGTGACAGTAAATTGACGTTACTTCAGATTTATAGGCATTCTTGCAACTCACTCTTCTGAAGATGAAGAAAATTAAGATTTGCCCTGAATAAATGCATCATTTTGATTACAACAGTGGCTAGTCTCTTAACCCTCAGGCCCCAGCTAAATCAAGACTTATTTTTTAAAAATAAAACTAAATTGTCTTGACATAGCCATATCTAGTAAAAGATAGGATAAATTTTTTGTTACTAGTAGTTTGTAAGTTTAAGAATTTTTTATTATAGTTTAGAAAAAAAAGTAGATGCAATAGGAGGAAATTGGAAAAACAGAATAGAATGGAGAAGAAACTAGAAGCCTTCTGGGTAGATGCAGGAACATCTGCTGAGTGTGAGTAAAGATTGCCGTAGTGAATATTGACTCACATTAGCCTCTAGTGTGTTTGCAGGGAGTGTGTTTGTGTTCCTTGCATGTGGATTAGCGCAGCACAGCACCCATGTGGAATGACTTGCTCTGTATGAAATGACTAAGGGTCTTTATCACCATTATGACTTCTCTTGCTCATATTGGCTTGTGTCACCACAAAAAAGATATGCATGGTGGACATAGGTTTTGCACCTGCCGAGGACTCTGTGTCTATGGAAAGTGTGTCTGGGTTTCTTACGCAGCCTTAGACCATTTTTATAGCTATTACATTTGTGCACTTGCCCTTGGATTTGTTTGGGGAGACTGACCATCTGTGTGTGGCAGCATGTGGTTTTTTTGTGAAAGGAGGAAAGTTTATTCATTCGTGGCTGAGAATCTGCCTCTTTCTCTTGGGAAGCTGAGCCTTTATAGTGGTTCAACCCAGCCTGTGGAGCCCACTTTGGCTCTTGAAGGTCTCGTCTTCCTGGCAGTCTACCCTACCGACCTGGGCAGAAGCCTTTCAAGAAGATGACATTTGTAGATAACCTGATGCATCAGGGTGTGTGGAGAGATTTGGACAACTGGCAAAGAGTGGGTTGAGTTAGGACAGAGAAGTAAGCAAATGAAAAAACAAAGCAATTAAAAATTTATCAGGGTGGGAAAGGTATTCATAATATGTCCCATGGCGTAGCTGGGGCTAGGGCTTACCAAGGCATGCTATTGTCAACCTTGAATATTAATTAAGTGAAATGCTGGTGATAGATACCTGTTGAGAGCATATGGGCAGGAAGAAGTCGGGGTTACATGAAAGAGGTGGACAGTTCCTGTTCTCTAGTGGAAAATCAGCAATGGCTAAAAGTACAGATGTAAGAAAGAGTTAAGAAAGGTTGATGGAGATAGGTAAATTCTGAAAGCAGTGTTGTCTCAGGAGGACAAATGGGAGGTCAGGTGTGGAGATGGGAGGGATGGCTGTTTCTCAGAATATGTCTTAGAGAACTGTTTGATTCTTTAAGTCAAGAGAATGTTTAACTTTGATAAAAATTAAAGCCCACAAAAAAGAAAATGATGTTGGAGAATGAGTTGCTTGGACGCATGCATTTCCAGCGCACGCGCGCACACACACACACACGTCTGCTCCGTATTGACCTAGGTCACCTTGAAACATCTCATGAAATGATGCTGCTGAAAACCAAATTTTCTCCATTTTTTAAAGTTCTTCGCAGACTGGATTGTGCTGTATTGAGATTATCTGTACTTTTTAAAATACGTAGTTGCTTAAGAAAATCATGCAATTTGGGCATTAACTTTAAAAAAAAAATCTTGTTATGGCTTTGTTTTGCCTTTTTTATTTTAGGTCACAATGTCTAAGTGTTTTAGCCCTGTCTTAGGGACTTTATTACTATCTGAAGAAAGTAAAGCACCATTTAAAACACTTAGGAATCACATGCTGACAGGCCATTGTTATTTTGTGAAATTGTGCAAGGTGATTTTGATTGAAATATTTTCTTATGTCCTGGGTTTTCCCAGCATATTATTTTTAAACAAATGTTCTAAGATAAGCTGTATCAGTGTTTGTTTTATCTTAAAATTTTTTACATTTGTAATTTCTCTTTTAGGTTTTTAAGGGAGGCTCTCTCCATCCTCCTGTGTATCTGTTAACGCCACGATATGGTGGCCAATTTTCTAGCGTGCTGGGGTGAGTGGCAGATCTAGTCTTATGTATAGAAATCAAGTAAAACTGATTCTGAACGCTTTTTCGGAAGCTAATTCTTCATAATTTTTCTACACGTTTCTAACAATTATGAGGACATATTTTTGTCATAATGCTTATTAAAAAATTTTGCTCTTAAATTGTCCCTCTTTGTTCTTTTTTAGTGACTCAACAAATAAATGTCACTTGTTAGTGTTTTGAACCAAGGAAGTTGAGATACACCTTTTGTGTGTGTTGTTAGGGTTTGTATTTTAAGGTGCTAGGGGCCCTGTACCGCTTCGTGTGATTACTGTTTCCGTTGAGCCCCTCCTGACTGCTGGCATCCAGTGCTGTAGCCATACTGCCATCTCCTGGCCCCCATTGTGGACAAGAGGGGTTGCGGTCAGCATGCCAGTTTCCACCACTGCAGTGAACCCTAAGTTTCTTGGCATCTTGCTGTACTTCTCCAGTCTCTGGAGACAGCATCCCACTGTCTGACCCTGGGATCCTGACTCTTGTAGTATAGGCAGGCATTGGAAGACTTGACTGTCCTGACCTCCATTTTGGGAGGCAGGCACTCACGAGGAAGACCTCACAGAATGGAGCCGAGGCAGTTTTCTCAAAGGGAATAGGGATGCTATTACTTTTTTCACTCCTCTCTTCCCTGCTATGCAGCCAGAGATCATTCTCTGTCCCTGGGAATGCTGAAGGGACTGAGGAGTCCAGGTCCTTGCTCTTCTGCCTTTCTAGCACTTCAGAGCTTTCTCCTGTTGCCTGCACTGTAACTTTACTTACCTGCCTATTTGCTGTAGGCATTTGCGCTGTTGATTGTCTGCAACTTCTACCCTTTCTATACTTCTCCCCTCTTGCACGTAACTGCTCATGTTTGGTTTTGAGATGTTTGTTGGCCTTAAAGGTTTTTAAGGGGAAGTGTGAAGACATTAGGTGCCAGGATGTTATTTTTCAGTCCCAAAAAGTGTTGATACATTCTGATGTACTGAAGTTTTGGACTTCTCATGGCAATCAAATCTATTGATTTTTTTTTTTTTTAAGTAGTCTGTACACCCAACATGGGGCTCACTTGACCTTCACAACCCCAAGAACAAGAGTCACATGCTCTACCCACTGAGCCAGCCAGATGCCCCAAATCTATTGATCTTTTATAGTTTCTCCAATTTAAGTTTAGAAAGTTAGGTTATAAATTTTTTCCTCTGCTGTTTTTTTAAGCGTATTTTTAAATACTTGTACACAGTTAAAAATACAATGGGCCTAGAATGCTTAAAACACTGTTCCCTCCTGATCTGCACCCCCCCCACCACTGGAGTGACCACTCTCACCTTTTCTACTGTTGCTGACCACATTATTCCTAAGTAATAAGCTCCTACTGCTATTTTTCAATAAATCAGTTTAGATATTGAATGCAGAGTTCTCAATGCGGGAGGTGAGGAT
Source organism: Zalophus californianus (assembly GCF_009762305.2). Taxonomy (NCBI): domain Eukaryota; kingdom Metazoa; phylum Chordata; class Mammalia; order Carnivora; family Otariidae; genus Zalophus; species Zalophus californianus. Next base: position 20,874,423 of record NC_045599.1, on the reverse strand, counting down.
TAACTTTCTTATTAGCACTTCCCCAAACATAAAGCCTCTTTCCCTCCATTCCTCTCATCTCTTCACACCACAGCATCTGGTTATGTCTGTAGTCATGACTTAATTATGACTGTGTAAAGGGCAACAAATCATGCCTGCTTTCTTGTCTTTTCTTTTTCCTGGAGTTTGGGTTTTTTTAAAGATTTTATTTATTTATTTGAGAGAGAGAGAATGAGAGAGCACGAGAGGGAAGAGGGTCAGAGGGAGAAGCAGACTCCCTGCTGAGCAGGGAGCCCGATGCGGGACTCGATCCCGGGACTCCAGGATCATGACCTGAGCCGAAGGCAGTCGCTTAACCAACTGAGCCACCCAGGCGCCCTTTCCTGGAGTTTGTAATTGCCCTTATTGCTTAATTTGCTCTACAGCTATTTTTTTTTCTTATTGTGGTAAACTACAACATAACCATTTTAAAGTGTGCAACTCAGTGGCATTTGGTACATTGACTCATTGGTGCAGCGATCACCACTGACTAGTTCCAGAACATTTTTATCAGCCCCAGAGGAAACCCCATACCCACTGAGCAGTACTCGCTTTTTCACCCTATTCCCCAGTCCCTGGCAACCACCAGTCTGCTTTCTGTCTCTAGATTTGCCTATTCTGGATATTTCATAAAAATAGACCATTACTAATTATTTCTAAATGGATTCTGTCACATGCCTGTCAATATTTTCCAGTTACTCAGGAAGCTGTTTTTATTTTTCCTGGGATCATCTGTCCTAGTGCTCTTTGTCCTCTGCTTCAATGAGATGGTCTGCTCTGGGCTAGCATGTGAGTGACATCGTGAGTTTCCCTTTCCTTTGCTGCTCTTCTGCATTAGAGACTCTTGCTTCCTGGCTCCCATGCATTTCATCTGATTGCTTTATACTCTAGTCTTGCTGGAGCACATCCTGCAGAAGCTTCCTGACTGGTGGTTTTGGAGGCAGTTTTTACAGAGTCTTCTAAAGGAAAGGGCTTTGTCCCCATATTGAATGGAAAATTTGGTATAATGGATTAAAAATATAGAGACTTTTTTTTTTTTCCACTGGAAAGGCCTGTAAGTGTTTTGTGGGATTGGCCTGTTGGTCTTTAATCCGTTTGGCCTTAAGGTGTAAGCTATAATTTGATATAAATTGATATCCCCTTCACATATTTAATACTCCGACCCCTACCCCAAGCCCAGATTTGATGAATGAATTTCCCTTTCCTCACTGAGACTTTTATAATACGATGCATTCTTGTGGATACCAAGATCTGTTTGTAGGTTGTATATTCTGATTCAGTGATTAGTGTATATATGTGGTTGTGTATACATACATACATGTGTATTAGACTGATTTAATTCTTGTGGCCTTTATCTATTTTTAGAGGGAGAGAGAATCTCAAGCAGGCTCCCCACCCAGTGGAGAGACCACGGTGAGGCTTGATCTGAACCCTGAGATGACCTGAGCTGAAATCAAGAGTCAGACGCTTAACCAACTGAGCCATCCAGGCGCCCAATTCTTGCTATGGCCCAGGCCTTTAAATTCCTGTTATTAAAGTTTTTTTTGTTTTCTTTTTAGAGTCCTATTCAGATTACCCGTGTGACCTTCAGAAAGCAGCTAACCTATTTGAACTTCCTTTTCTTAACTGTGATCTGGGGTCTACCAGTTTGGCTGCTTTGTTGTAAGCTGCAGAAAACAATTTTGCCTTTAGCAAAAATTGGAAAGAATGGTGGTCGCACTCACTTTGCTCCTGCCGGTTCATTCTCCAACATTCTCCCGCTGTGTATCTTTCAGGGCTGACCTCTGGACTCCTTCACCTGAGCTTTCTTTGTGTTCTGGTTTTTGATTGTGCAGAAAATCAAAGCACAGAGGTCAGAGTATCCATTTCCCCACTCCCTCCCTGCCAGCCTTTGGCATTTACTGTCGGTGGTTTTAATCTTTATTCTATGACTACAGAGCTTGTCAGGTGTCCCCTCTGCTGTGGTGACACAGGATTCTGCCAACACCATTCCGTTTTCTTGCCCTTCATTCTCCCAAGTGCAAATGGCATTGCGTTGATGCTTCCTGGGTTTGTCACCTTCCTCAATTCCTTATTCCCTGGACCTAGCTAGAAAGCAGGTAATAATGAACTACCTTGTTGTTCTGCTAGAATGAATGAACTTCAAACTATTTTTAGGCCTTTTATTTTCGTTAGTAAAAATTAAAATCTTGAAGCAGTCAGTGGTAGGCCTGGTGTGGATCCTTTGCCTGTCGGGTATGTGACCTGCTCATTGTTTTGAGAAAGAGTAAGACCACTGTATTAATACTCGAATGCTGAAGTCAAGGGAACGTAATTCCCTGGATTTGGAAATAATGATATTATCCTGGGAATGAAATGTGGGTGCTGGTCTGCTAAAACAATACGTTCCATTCTTCAGGGCGGTAATAATACCTGCCACAATTTTAAAGAAGAAAAAGAAAAATTATAAAAGTAACTCTGCCTGGCACATGATGAGGGCTCCGTAGATACTGGCTATTGCTATTAGAGTGTTTTCCGTATTTTCCTAAAAGAAATGTAGAAGCATGTTTCAGCTTTTTGAAAAGGGAAGTCTTGGGGGATTTTTCATTGGAATTACATTAAATTTATAAATAAATTAGGAAAGAACTAATTCATAGTACTCATTTTTTTGATCTCATTATATGTTGATTTGTTCAGATATTTATGACTCTGCAAAATTTTATAGTGCATTTCATGTGTCTTTTAAGTTCCTATATATTTTGAGTTATAAATGAGATTTCCCCTTCCTTATGTATAAGTTATTACATAGACTATTTACTTCTGAGGTGGATTAGGTTTGAAAATGGAAACACAGGGGCGCCTGGGTGGCTCAGTCGGTTAGGCATCTGCCTTCAGCTCAGGTCATAATTCCAGGGTCCTGGGATCAAGTCCCACATTGGGCTTCCTGCTCGGTGGGGAGTCTTCTCCCTCTCCCTCTGTCCTTCCCTCTGCTTGTGTGCTCTCTCCCTCTCTGTGTCAAATAAGTCTTTATTTAAAAAAAAGAAAATGGAAACACAGATCCTGTCAACACTCTGCATTTGCTCTTGGCTGGTTGAAGGTCTTTTAGCCCCATCAACTCTAGAGTTGGGGAAATTTGGCCAGGATTCAGATAATATGGAGTTGTCTTTACGGTGTTGAGCTGTAGGTGGCGCTGCTGCTCAGGGCAAACGCCTGAGTTTGGCAGGGAAGGGCGTTGTGTTGACTGTGGTATCCAGGAGGTCACCATGGAAAAGGTTTTCTACTCTGCGGACAGATATGCTAAGCACCATGCCCTGCTTTTATGGAATGCTTTACATTCCAGCACCACTGGTAACCTGCATTTCCTACTTCTGGTCTGCTAATGACACAGATCACCTGAGCTTCTGTGGATGACTTAACTTTTGGGTAAAATCTAAGCCCCAGAATGTCAGCGAAAAAATAGTATTGGGCTGTAATTGCAGATGAGTGTCTTTTAAGTTAAGAAATATTAGTAAGTTGGCTTATTTTCTGTCCACTCCCCCTGTTCCTTGTGGAGCATATGTGTGAGGTTACTCCAGTTTGTACAACCCCAGGGGACATTTTTATTTGTTTCACTCATACTTCTATGGTACTTACTATGTTCTAGGCACTTTTCAAAGCACTTAACAAATAGAAACCCATTTAATTCTCCTAACAAGTTGTGAAGTAGGTACTTTTGTAACGCTCACTTTATTAACGAGGAGATGGAGGAACAGAGAGGTTGAGTAACTTTTCCCAAGTCACCCAGCTGATAAATGGTGGAAATGGCTGAAATTTGAACCCAAGCAGTCTGGTTCCAGAGTTAGTGCTGTAGTGATGAGTCACCTAAAATTGGAGTTCAGTACAAAGAACTTCTTTCCCCTTCACTGTTGAGAGTATGTAGTTGATCTCTCCCAACACCCCAAATCCTTGAATATGTATTTCCTACAAACGAGGACATTTTCCTACGTAACTGTCATATGCCATCAAGATCAGGAAATTACTGATACATCTTATTCTCAGATCCCATTCAACTTTAACCACTTGTATCAGTAATGTCCTCTATGCCAAAAGGAGCTGTGTTCTACTTTTTTTCTTGACTTTTATGACCATGACACTTTTTTTTTTTAAGATTTTTATTTATTTGAGAGAGGGAGAGTGCAGAGGGAGAAGCCAACTCCCCACTGAGCAGAGAGCCCCACATGGGGCTCGATCTCGGGACCCTGAGATCATGACTGGAGTGTAAGGCAGACACCTAACTGACTGAGCCACCCAGGCGCCCTGACCATGACACTTTGGAAATTACAACTTACTTGGTAGAATGCCCCTGAACTCGGTCTTTGCTCATGAGTAGATTCGGGTTTGAGATTTGTGTTTTAAGGGGAGCCTGGGTGGTTCAGTGGGTTAAGCATTTGCCTTTGGCTCAGGTCATGATCTCATGGTCCTGGTATGGAGCCCCGTATTGGGCTCCCTGATCAGCAGAGAGTCTGCTTCTCCCTCTGCCTCTCCCCGCTGCTCATGCTTGTGCTCTCTCAAATATATAAAATCTTTAAAAAAATTTTTTTTGTGGTAGAGCAGTACAATCACAGAAGTGATGCTGTGTTCGCCTCGCTGCATCTTATCAGGCTCTGGCTTGTTGCCATTTGTCCATTACTGAGGATGTTAATGTCGCTCTCATAAGGAGGTGTCTCCTGGCTTTCTCCATTGTAAAACATTTTCTTTTCCCCTTTGTAAATGAATGTCTTTCACGGAGAGGTACTTTGAAACTACCTATATGGCCTGTTTTCTCTTAGACTTTCTGTTTATTTACTTGTGTTCGTATGTTCTTATGTTTCCCTATTTACTTTTTCGAGCAAGATGTTCCAGGTGGTTCTTGTACTTAACCTGCTCCAGACTTGGAATCAGCCATTTTCTCTGAAGAGCCCTGATTCCTGTTAGTCAAGAATCCTATTGAGAAGCCGAGACACGTGAACATGAAGATTTCAGTGCTGCGAGGTCCTCACAGCAGACAAGAGTTGGGAAATACACATATATACAACCTTTCCTACATATGGACAACCATGAGGCCATATCAGAACTTCACATCCAGTCCAACATCATAGTGCCTGTTCAGTTTTTGCCTTTCCAGGATTTGCTTCTCTTGTCTCTGACCGTCAGAAACCTGCCTCCCGGTACCCTCGATACTTGTGGTTGGTTTCACCAATCTCCCATTTCTCCCAAGGACGCCCTGCTCACCTCATCCTGGTTGTCAGGGTGTTGGGCTCGCCCTTACCATGGACGTCTTCCTCACCCAACTCAGCCTCAGACACCCACCCACAGCTACTCCCACATGGGGACATCCTTCTTACCCATCTAATGGCTTTAGGATTGCACTGTTGAGGAAGGGAGACAAAGAGGACCTGACCTTTCCTTACATGTGCAGTTTCGAGTCCAATTCCAAATGATATTTAGGTGCCCCCCACCCTGCCTGCCTGCCAGGGAGCTGAGATGCCTGGGGCTTCAGCTGGATGTACAGGGAGGTGCAGGTCTGGGAGGTTTAACACCCGCCTCTAAGCACAGCTCTGTTTCAAGTGGGGTGAAGGCTCTGAGGAATCCCCTGATCTCTCTGGCCCTAACTCTCTTGTGTGTGAAGTGAATAGGCTGGACCAAATCTCTCAAAAGCTGGTGCCTCGTGGGCCAAAATTGGCCTGGGTGCCTGTTTTGTTTGGAATTTAGCTTTTATAAACATCAAATTAAAATTTCTGAAAGCGTAGGTGGTGTACTTTAATTTGTCACAGTTGGCCACAACTGTGATCTTACCCAGCTTCACGCATTTCCTTCCAGCCCAGGGGCTCAGTGGCTTTATTCTTTTCAGCTCTGATGAGTTAGGCATACTTCAAAAAGCCCTCTTGGCTAAGTACAGGTTTTTTTATTGAGAGTGGAACAGTTTACATAGACTTAAGTCGGGACCCTGGCATTATTTAGGATATTATTTTAGCTGCTTGAGTAGAGACCACAAGGAAGAAAGGCTAAACAAACTAGTTTTTCTGATTTAAGAGTTCAGGTGTAAATAGTCCAGGGTGGGTCAGTGACCCACGGTGTCCAGGCCTCAGGCTTTGTTGTTCCTCATATTGAAAGGTGGGTCACCGCCACCCCGCATTTCAGCTCAGATATAGTTGGGAAGGCGCTCTTCCGCTGAAGCGTGTGACCCAAAAGTTACACATGTCACCTAAACGGAACTTAATCACACAGCAGGCACAACCCATGAGAGGTGAGAAATAAGGTATCTTTTTTTTTTTAAAGGAATCGCTACACTCATCATGGGGCTTGAACTCACAGCCCTGAGATCAAAGGTTGCATGCTCTACCGACTTAGACAAGCGCCCCCAGACCCTTTATTCTTGGGAGCCATGTATCCAGTCAAAACCTGGGTGTGGCATTAGGTTGAGAGGACAGAAGGGATGTTGGAAAATTAACACCTTCCAACTCTATATGTAGTGTTAAAAATACTCCCCTCTGCCCACCATCTGGAATATCCTCTGTCACATGTCATTTATACTGCTTTATGTGGGTAATCTGCCAATTAAGAATGCATTTAGATTCTGTCTTCATCCCTGAGGGCTTTCTGTCATTTATACCTTAGTAAAAAATGGAGGTGGTGAGCTTCCCAAAGCAGCAGATGAGGGAACTTTCGAAGTTGGTTAGGAAAGAGCAGGAGGTGGAACAGTGGAGTCAGGGTTGGGAGACCCTGTGGGAACACCAGGCTGAAGGGAAAGAGCAAATCCTGGGAGAAGGTAGTGCTGGTAAAAGAGAAGTGGGAAGTCCAAGAGAACCCAGGATGTGAGCTTCCACTAGTGTGGCCTCCTTGCTTCATTTTCTGCTCTGTGGCTCAGTGGATTTGTAGCCCATCACACTGGGGCTTTCAGAAAGGCTGGATTCAGTTCCCCAGCTCTGTGCCATGTGATGCTGGGAAATCCAGATCTCTTCTAAGACCCACTATCCTCCGTAAAATGGGCATGATCTTCCTACCAGGCTTCTTTTCCCAACACTGCCATGAAATACAAATGCAGTGTCAAATAGGAAAATTGTGTGTACAAAGTCTAATAGAAAGATGATATTGATAGACGTGGTAGAACTCTCTACGTTCTGCGCAGAATTCGTCTAGGCCTGGGCTGACCCAGGCTTATGGATTTAGTTAAGACGGGGTCACCCTGATTGAAAGGTCATTCCTGCAGCAGCCAGGGTCTAGGGGAGAGCACATGGTCTGGGGGGCTGGGGCCTCTTTGTCAGGTTCAGGACCTGGGCTTCAGAGTAGTTACCTGTCTGGAGAGGTGAAGAAGATGAGCACGTCTCGGGTGTCTAGTCTGAAACACCTTAGGCTGGGCCATGGGGTTGTGGTAGGATCTCCAGAGCTGCCTCTGATGGGCGTGGCGGCCCAAGGGACGTGGCTTGAACTCATCAGATGTTGGATTCCTCTGAGCCAAATAGCCACAGAACTGATTGTCTCTGCTTTTGACCTGGTTTGAGCTGGTGAACTCATTCACTTGGTTGGCTTTTAGCTGTGAAAATTTCCTGTGTGGAATGAGGAGCTATTTTGTATTTAATAGTGTGTCATCTGAATGTGCGGTCAACCTGAGGACATTCCGCTGTGAGCTAGGAACGTGAGCTTTGCTCACAATCTCAAACTGTGCGTGTGAGAGAAGCTTTGCCTCTGTCCTTTTTCAGAGCCTCAGTGTCACATTGCTTTATCTTTTCTGGGGATAGTATGAGGTGGACTGCCCCCCAGGGGTGCATCTTGTTGTATTCTGTATTGCAGCTTGGAGAATCAGGTGTTCATTTTATATTGTATTCCTCAGTATTAATGTTAAAATATGACAAACTATTTTAGAAATAAGATGATTCACCAAGAATTTTTTTTCTTGCCTTGAAGTAATGACCTGTTCCAACGTACAAAATTAGGCATAACCTTTGTAGTGTTTCCCTGGTGTTTTAAATCCTGACTCCAGATACCCAAAGCAGAGTGATGAAATGATTTTAATCTCCTGAGATGGAAAAGAACTTTTAAAGAAAAAGTATTAGGACATTTTCTATAGCTTCTGGGCTGTAGACTCTGCATCAAATGACTTGGTGAATTTTTATTCTCATCATTTGCTCTGTGTAAGGAGTCAAAGAAGGATGTTTTCATACCTCTGCCTCCCTCTGCCATTCCCCTCAGCTGCCAAGTAAATAACAGATCATTCTCGTTTTTTCTCTGAGCTCAGGTAAGCTGAGGGTCTCCCAGCCTCATTCCCCATTTGTATTTTTTGACCTCTACACGTTTAACGATGGCTTTCTCATGATCACACCGCCTCCGTTCCTCCTTGAAGGATTTCGTTTTATTCTTGCTCACAGAAAGCACAGAGCCACACTGGCTGCAGGTGGTTTGGCCTTCCAGAACTTCCACACCACAAGAGGGCAGGTGCCCCACCATTGAGATTTTACCGCCTACATGCCTCTCTCAGGCTAAGTGGCTGGAGTCATCATTGCCTTGCATCTTTATAAATGGCCTCGTCAGTGTGTCATTTCCTCTTTCCCCCAACAGGATGCTTCTTTGGAACATGATTTCTCTGAGGTGGGCAAGAGCCCAACTGTTCCCTCAAAGTGGCCCGAATGACTTGAAGGGCTTGAATTTCCAGTAGCTTACAGAAAGAAAAGGGGCTTTCTGACTGGTCCAACTATTCTGTCCAGTGAAGACTCCCTGGCTGACCTCTGTTTACCATCAAGCAGCATAGTGCCAACCACACTGTGACTCATACTTCAATAATCATTACAGGAAACTCGCTTTAGGATTCTTCTTGGACTTAACAAGGTCTACTTCTGGCTCATTGTTATTTCTTCTGTCTTGTGAGTATCCCTTAACAATAAGGAAGGTTACAGAAAACTTTTTAAGAGCATCTTCACCCCAGAGTCATATTGATTTCTCTCTCTCTTTTTGCCCCCAGCAGTTACAGTGCATCGTTATTTTCAACTCTGTTTCCCTCAGTAAACGAAAGTTCTCTGAGGTCAAGACCTTCTCGAGCTTATTCAAGACCTTGTCTAGTTCTTTCTCTCCTGTATCTAATGAGATGCATGATATACAGTACGGAATCAATAAATGTTTCTTGATAAGCAAATAAATGGATGCTTTGCAGAGGTTTGGGGTTCTTTTTGTATGTGTAGGGGAAGAAAAAAATTTTACTCTACCCTCTTAGAGTCATTAATTGGGGCCTGTGAATTAAACTGAGAAAAAGATAGATTGACCAGAGAAAAGGAATATAAATTATATTTGTTATTAATCTTTTAATTTTTATGTGCACAGATGCCTTCATAAAAATGGAGACTTGAAGTGGTTGAACTTAGGGGCTTACATACTATTTTACCAAAGGGTGATAAATTATAGAGAAATGACACGACAAAGGAAAAGGGGCTTGGGCTTTTCAGGATGGTAGGCTGTGGAAAGGTGAATATATGGGGGAAATTAATGGAAGATAAAGTTATCTAGTAAGGTATATGCAGACTCAGCACTCTCTCCATGCCTGGTTATAAAGTTTGTTCTCTTCCAGGTACAAGAGAGGGGAATACCTTTACAAGGGAAGTTCATACTTTCAGGCGGATTGGGGGAAGTTGGAGAGCTTTCCCTGTGTCTGCTTTTTCTCACGTGCATTCAGTTCAGAATCATTTTTCTGCTGAAATGGCATATTTTGGGGTGGCATTATTCTCATCCCTTTCATGTGTTTGGTAAAATTTGCTTGTGGTAGAGAAGCCTCATTTGCCACTCTGCCATCCATTCTCTCCCTCTTACAGTAGGTATGTGGCTAATAAATTAGTACATCAAAATGTTGATATAGGGGCACCTGGGTGGCTCAGTTGGTTTAAGTGTCTGCCTTTGGCTCAGGTCATGATCTCAGGGTCCTGGGATTGAGCCCCATGTGGGGCTCCCTGCTCAGTGGGAAATCTGCTTCTCCCTCTCCCTCTGCCACAGGCTGCTCCCCCTGCTTGTGCTCTCTCTCTCTCTCAAATAAATAAACAAAATCTTAAAAAAAAAAAAAAAAAAAAAAACCCACGTTGATGTATTTAGTATGTCCCGGCAGGTGGAAGGTACCTGTGTACCTGTAACTGGCAATGGAGCAGGAAGTTTGTTGTGCCCAACTTGGTATTTTGTTTTGCTCTTAGACATAAGGAAAAGGCAACCAATGGCATTTTTTAAAAAAGACTTTCCCCTATTACTACTATTATTTTTTTTTAAAGTAGGCTTCATACCCAACGTGGGGCTTGAACTCAAAACCTCATGATTGAGAGTTGTATGTTCTGCCCACGGAGCCACCCAGCCGCCCCTCCCCTATTATTTTTATGTCACTGGAGCCAGTTTCTTTTTCCTCCTTCCTTTAAAGGATTTACATTTCTTTATTGTCTTGTTGAACTTAGCTCATATGAATCAGCACTTCCGTGACAGTGGCACATTTCTTTCTTCAACCAGTTCTTTCCTATACACGTTGGGTATCTAAGCTTTGTTCCGCTTACCTTCATAGCCATAAAGGAGCAGGGAATGCTGTCTCTTTCAAAGGAGTGGTGGCTATGAGTGACGTGCAGATGGAGGGGTGGGGGGCAGTTGATGATCTGTCCCTCAAGTCTGTGTGCCACGGCTTTATGAGAAAATCCTTTGCCTTCATTTTCAAGTGAATAATACTTTTTTTTTTTTTTTCTATAGGCATTCTCATTAAGCTTAGGCCATTATGGAATTGGGAACTCAATAAAGTTCTAATTGGAGTCAGGGGATGTTAAAATAAGAAATTTTGCTCTCGAATGCCCCTGCACTTTGAACTAGTAGGGGTCAAAAAGCAGAAGGTCCTGTCAGGTTGGGCCGTTTGGGGAATTTCAGTGGTTTGGGCAGTGCCTCAGCTGGCTGCACAGTCCAAAGTGTTAGGTGTCCTCCTGAGCCCTCAGGTTGAAAAACACCCATTATGTTGAATCATAAGAAATTTTAAGTTTAAAAAAATGGTAAAATATTGGAAGTTTATTTGGATCAACCTACGCATGAGTTTTTGGTTTTCGTGAAGAGTTAATTTAGAACTGTGACCATGAATGTTATGAGAAATGAAACATTATATATAATGCAAGGCTGGAAATGGATTTTTTTTAATGAATAATTTGTAAATAAGGAAATGAGGCTCAGGGAGTAGAGATCATTTGTCCACATGTCCAGAGCTGGGGACTAGAGGAGTCATTATGGGAACCCGGATCTTGCTTAACTTGAAGCCTATGATCTTTTCATGAATACTTACTGCCCCTTCACTTGTATTCAGTGTGGTAACCTCCTTCGTCAATTTGGGAAGCAAGTAATCACTGCACAAATGAACCTTCTTTTGTTGTGGAGCAGTTGAAAAGCCTTGAGCTTCTATATAATTATGTGGCTACTTGAAATTAAAAAAGCATTTCAGTATGTAAGAACCATCTTTTAAAAATGGACGAATAAATTATTTTCTTATGATGGAAGCAAGGCATTGGGGGGGAAAAAAGAAAACAGATGGAAGCAAGGCATTGGGGAAAAAAACAAACCAGAAGGTACACATAGGCAGAAGAGAAAAAAATCTGGCAGCCATGGTTTCAGCAACTGGAATCAAGCAGTGTTAATACTTGGATATTTGTCCTTATCACTCTGTGCTCATTTATTTAACAAATATTGATGTAGCACCCACTCTGTGCCAGGCACTGTACTAAGTGGTAGGCTGGTTTGGACAACAAGTAGATGTAGTCTTTGCCCTCAGTCTAGACTGAGGCCAAAGTCAAACAAGTATACCAACAAATACTTCGTCCACATATTGAGATATTTGAAATAAAATGCCATTAAAAAAGGAGAGGGTAGAGTTCTGGAGTGAGAGAAGAATGAGGGATATGCTCATTTAGACAGGGAGATCAAGAATGGCCTTGTTGAGGAGAAGACATTTCCACAGAGATGAGAATGGTTAAGTAGTCAGTGATATAAATCACTGTGTGATTTATGATATAAGTGATATAAGATCACATACAAATCTTAGCAGAGGTGTAGTCAACACAGTGAGGGAGATCAGAACATGCAACCCCAAAAAAGCCCTCTTTGGCATATTGAATATTTGGAGCTGGATGCACTTGAGAAATAGCAGATGCAGGAAGGGCTCTCTGATCTCCCCCCTTGTGCCTAAAAGTAGAGTGCCCTCCCCATACCAGGAAGGAGGAGCACATTCTTATCATTACACACAGGGAGTCAACATGAGATGAGCCTGCACAGAAATACCTTATGAAAACAAGCCTTATTTGGTGTAAGTTTCCCCCATGTATATACTAGTCACCTTGCCACACATCACTGCATTCAGCCCCAAGCCACCTTTCCTTTGCCTTGTCACATCGTCACAATTTATTGCTCTTTGCTAATGTGGTATACAAGCCCTTGGGTCTAACTGCTTCTTTGGGGTTTTCACTTCTATGTAGGAAAGCACCCATGCCTTGGAGAAATAGTAACATCGGAAAAATCTATATGCCTTTTCTCCTGTCAGTTCAATTCCTAGGCCCTAGCCACAGAACCTGAGAGGGTCAAGGAAAAGTCTCTCCTCCCCTGCAGCAGGAAGGAGGCTGGCACATTTGACAGACTTTCCAGGAAGCGTCTGGCCTGGAGAGAGGCCCACATTTTCATAGGGTGTGGAAGAGAGCTGGAATTGTGTCCCATGTGATTATTAATTAATTACACATGTAACTTTAGAAACAAAAATGGAATAATTCTGTGTACATGGTCATTGTCACTTTTTTTTCATGATCAACACATAGATTTGGGGTGTATAGTCTGTGACACATGAGTTTCCTTACCTGGTCAACCCTGCCTGTTCCTTGCTCTCCCATTGCCTTTGTGGGAGAGAAAACTAGGCTATCTGTTCCTACTGACATAATATAAATTAGGAAAAGGAAAAACTGCCACTTCCTTGTATACACAGCTATGAAAGTAGGTTCCTGGGACTGAGTAAAACCCACAAACGGGCATTTTCCTTCCAGGAAAATATTTTTTTGTTACTAGCCTGTCTCCTGCCCAAGAAGAGGATAAAAATCAGATTTGTGCACGGTGTGAATATCATTAAATTGTAACACCTTAAAATCGCGTCATCTGTCTACTCTTAATTTCTTCCGAATCTCACAAAACTCGGTGTTCAACCAGAGCCACGCTCTGATTTCTCCAAGAAATTTATATGCTCCTCTGCCCTTCTTTGTGGCATTTGGGGAGATTGTTTGTTTTTAATCACTGTGCTATTTTTGGCCACCATCAGTATTTCTCTTGATAACCACTGAGGGAATATGGCCCATGCCAGGGCTGGGACTTGAGTTGTTTGTAGTTGCAACACTGAAAATCACCATATCTGGTCCTGACAGATCCACCTTCCTAATAAGCTCAAGTGAAAAAGACAAGGTTTTGGGAGACAAGTACAACAGACATGGTTTGGCATATTTTGGGTGGTTCTTGATGACAGCCTTCCCCAAGACAAAGCAAAGAAAGAAAACAAGCCAGGGGCCATTTTCTGCTTGGGTACTTTACCAGAGTTTGCACAGGCCCCAGAGAAGAGAAATTTCTTTTCAGGTTTGTGCACTGGAAAACTTTGCTTGATGAGACTGATTTAAAGAAAAAAACACCTCCACATCCTGACACACCCAGTCTGAGGGAAAAACCACCTTCAGTCCCCACCCAGCTGGAATTCCCCACTCCATCCACTTTTTGGTAAACCTCAAATACAAGATGTGATAAATGGTCCCAGCTCTCATCCCATGTGCCTAGAACATTCCATGATTGGGGGGGGGGCGGGCAACATACACTGCCAATTCAGACTAGCCTGATATTTGGGAGATTTGGGACCATTATATTTGGCCGTTGTTTTCCTAAATTATCATGAGGGGGAGAAAAATCTTATACAAATAGGTTATTGCTATTAATGGATTTTCTTCACATGCAACCTGTTTCCTGGTCCTCTGTCACCTGGGACGGGAGGAAGACACATGAAACCTGTTTTATTAAGCAAGTCTAATTCCCAGAAAGAGGACAAGAAAACTACCCTCTATGACTGAGGATGTAGGGAAGCTGTAAGATTCCCACATGGGTCATTTTGGTGCAGCATTTGAATGGATGGATGGAAGTTGGCATGTGGATTTTCTTCCCTAAGGGGCTTCCTGAAGCATAGAAGACGCTTTAGTAGGGATAATTTAGAAGCCATGCCCAGTTCACTGAAAGTCATTACAAAAATCCAGCGTGTTTTTTTTTTAATTTTTTTATTGTTACGTTAATCACCATACGTCATTAGTTTTTGATGTAGTGTTCCATGATTCGTCCCATGATTCATTATTTGTGCATAACACCCAGTGCTCCACGCAGAACGTGCCCTCTCCAGCGTGTTTTTGACTGGTCTTAGGAATCTCGAGCAATTTAATGGATTTACTCGTAGGAGATTATTGAGAAACAGGAAGTTTGGGTCCCTGACATTCCTGTGTACAGCGTTGAGATGAGAAGTGGGTCCCTTGTGTCTTCAGTTCCAGGACAGCAGGTGCTGCCTGCCCAGGTCCTGGCCTCTTTGAGAATTAGCTGAGGTCACTGTCTTCCTGCAGAGGCTAGGAGTCCCCCCACAGAACCTCCATCTGCTTCCAGAAGGCAAGTGGTCAGTGGACGCTGGTCAGCCTCTGAGACCCTTTGGATGGCCTTGGGTAGCTTTTGTTCTCTAGGCTTTCAATTCTCTAGTCCCTTCCCTGAAAAAGGAAATGTTTTCTTTTTAGGGAATTAAACTTAGGTGTTGAGACCTATTTCCAAGCCTGTTAAGAAAGGCCTCAACCAGTGATACAGGATGGTTTACCTGGCATCTCATTCACACTTTGGCCTTACTTGGTGCCAGATAATGGAAACGTATTGTAGGTATTCTAAGATTTGAGGGACTTAATGAAATAGTAGAGTTTACTAATGTGGTGCTGTTACAAAGAAATAGTAATAATCTTAATGACCAGACATTATGGACCCAAGAATCATTCTGGCTTTGTAATTTTTTAAAGAAGATTTATTTATTTCAGAGAGCACGAGTGTGGGGGGGGGAGGGGCAAAGGGAGAGGGAGAGAGCAAAAGAGGCAGACTCCCTGCTGAGCACGGAGCCTGGGGCTGGATCTCACAACCCTGAGATAATGACCCTGAGATCATGACCTGAGCCGAAATTAAGAGGCGGACACTTAACGGACTGAGCCACTTTCTCAGATTGCTCTGTACTTAGCCAGGCTTCGGAATGGACCTCCTAATTTTGGAAGTCTGTAAACATACTATGCTTTGGTGGACATCTATTTAAACTATCCCAGCCTTCCTTTTCTTGAACACTCTATACCATGTGAACGTGTGGCTGTTTGTTAAATACACCGTCATGAGCTTCAGGTAGTTTCTACTGAACTTTTTAAAGATCTTATTTATCTGAGAGAGAGAACACAAGTGGGGTGAAGGGCAGAGGGAGCAGCAGACTCCCCACTAAGCAGGAGCCCAACATGGGACTTGATCCCGGGACTCTGGGATCATGACCCGAGGCAAAGACATGCTTAACCAACTGAGCCACCCAGGCGCCCAAGCTTCAGGTGGTTTCTAAACATGAAAAACGTGTGGACTTAGGAAGAGCCTAGCATAGTAATCTCGAGTAAGGCTTCTGGAATCAGAGCATCAAATCCTGGCTCCTGTACTAATTAGCCCTGACTTCCAGTAAACTCCTTAATTCTCCGTGACTCAGTTTCACTGCCTATAAAATGGGGGTGTGGGGGTGTGGTGGCCATTAGGATGTGCTTTGCTAACCTTCAACTGTAACTGACCGAGGGCCCCAGCCCCTGTGCTCTGGCATCTATCCCTGGGGTTTCCTGTGGCTGCTCCTAGCTTATTGAGTGTGGCAGGGATATTAAGATAGATCCAGTCCTGGGCCACACGAAGCTCCTGTATTTACCACTGTGGCTTGTAGACTCTTTGATGGCTTTGCCTAACTGTCCCTTTGTGATGTTTCCAGGCAACCTGCTGCCTGTCTCCTCCCTGGCCTCACATGGCATCATGGTCCCAGGCCTCTCCAGCTCCCTCCCTCTTATCCCTCATATAAGTAGTACCCCTAATATAGGGGTGTCAGGTTAACTAAGCAACAAATAAACATCAGGGTGTCCAGTTAGATGTGAATTTGAGATAAGCGACCAAGCATTTTCTTTGAAAAGTATACTTTAGCTTTTAGTAGACTCATATTTGGCCAAAAATTTGGGGAAATTCAGTTCCCATCTTGGCTTCTGAGGGTGTCAATAATTGTACCCACCTTAGAGGTAGAATTGAATCACTAAAAGATGTAATTAGAGAGGCGCCTGGGTGGCTCAGCTGGTTAAGCGTCTGCCTTCGGCTTGGGTCATGATCCCGGGGTCCTGTGATTGAGCCCCGCCTCGGACTCCTTGCTCAGCAGGGAGCCTGCTTCTCCCTCTCCCTCTGCCTACTACTCCCCCTGCTTGTGCGTGCTCTCTTCTCTCTCTCTAACAAATAAATAAATAAATCTTAAAAAAAATGTAATTAGAGCTGGACTTGGCACATACTAAGTGCTCTGTAATTAGTGGTTTTTATCAAAGTCAGAGGCTGTGATGGATACTGAATGTGCTTTCCTTGGGTCCCGTAGCCTTGCTCTCAAGGTGGCCATGGGGACCAGTTGGGCTTCAGGCTATGTGTCAGGTGCAGGTCATCTCCCTGATGCAGAGTGATCTGTTGCAGGGTGATCTGTTGCAGGGTGATGGAGCTTGAGTGACGCACGCAGAGAGAGTGACCCTGACAGCAAAGCAGCTCTGCTCGCTTGGCTCCCTGCCCATCACTCTTCTTTACTGCCTGTTTTTTCTTTCCTCTGGTTTATTTCTTTTTTAAGATTTTATTTATTTATTTGAGAGAGAGAGAGAGTGTACACGCAAGTGGGGAGGGAGGGGCAGCGGGAGAGGGAGAAGCAGGCTGCCTGCTGAGTGGGGAACCCCCAACTGGGGCTGTATCCCAGTTCCCGAGATCATGAGCCGAGCCTAAAGCAGTTGCTTAACCAACTGAACCACCAAGGCGCCCCTCCTCTGCTTTATTTCTTACCATCTTCTGTTTCCCCATTGTGTTATGGCCTCTTATACAAAGAGCCAGGCCTGGTCATCAGAAAACCAGAATGCTCTTTTCCCTCTGGCAAGCCTCCAAAAGTTGTGCTTCAAGTTATTCTTTGGGCTATTTCTCTTTTTAATTGTTTTCCTATGCTTTTTTATCACTAGTTCTTGGTTGCTTTTCCTTTGAACTATTAGGTTCTGAAGTAGTCTGGTTGCTTGAGAATTCTGGAGGTTTGTGATCTGCACAACAGAGATGATGTAAATGAATTATGTAGGAGTAGAGACCAGTGGAACAGACGAGGAGTTTCATTGTTACTGGGGAGGAGAGAATTTTTAAGATCAAAACAAAATGCCTTGGACACTTGGAATAGAATCTAGATATTTAAATCTTACGTGTTAGGACCAGAGTCATATGAGAAATTCAGTAGCAGTAATACTTTAATTGATTTACATTTCCCTAAGATTCAGAAAATAGTAATTTCAGAAATACTATGTGAACATCAATTAATTCTTAGCAAAGATGACTTTGTAATGAATTTGTCCACCCCCCACCACCACCCTTAATAATAGCAAACCTGCATGTGCATTAAACTTCCTACATTGATGCAAATACAGGGGAGCAAAATTTGCCACTTCAAAATGTGTCTCTTTGGCACATGGATTATTTTAAGCTGATTCTTTTTAAGAGAGCAGGCTCAGGAAGAACCTTTCACTTCCCCACTAACTGCGTAAAAGAACCTAGATAGAGAACCTTCTCCAGGAAAGAAGCTGTCACCACAGATAACTATAGTATAATATGAATTAGGTATGGTAGACAGGAGGAACCTAGCCGTGTCTGTTTGATCAAAGTCCTCTCTCTTTCCCATTGTTTTTGGATGGCCCTGTAAATGTTTGTTTACTAAACATTTACTCTTCACATTATTCCTGTGAATTGCCTTTCTTCTTTTATAGCACGAGGCCCATACCTTCTCTTACTTAGTCCAGAATGACATATAAACCTCATTTTGCCTGACTACCTTTGGAATCTCCTATGTTTATGTGGATTCCCTGTGCGTGTATAATTAGATTTGATTTTTGCCTGTTTATCCGTCTGTCAATTTAAATCTTAGGCCAGCCAGAACCTTGAACATAGAGGAAAATTTTTCCTCTCCAACACAAATTACGAATGGCAAAAAAATAATTGGAAGCGAAGGAAAAATCACTCTCTACCCTTCCAGGTCTTCTGGGTGGACTAAGAATTTTTTTTTTTTAAGATTTTATTTATTTATTTGTCAGAGAGACACAGCGAGAGCAGGAACACAAGCAGGGGGAGTGGGAGAGGGAGAAGCAGGCTTCCCGCTGAGCAGGGAGCCCGATGCGGGGCTCGATCCCAGGACCCCGGGATCATGACCTGAGCCGAAGGCAGACGCTTAACGACTGAGGCACCCAGGCACCCTTGATTGCTATAGCTTTTATTGTAAATCTTGAAATTAAGTAGCATCCGTCCTCTGACCGTTCTTCAGTATTGTGTAGTCTGTTCTAGGTCTTTAGCCTCTTCATATAATCTTTAGAATCCATTTGTCGGTATCCACAAAATATATAGCTGGGTTTTTTTTAAGATTTTATTTATTTCTCAGAGAGAGAGAGGGCGCACAAGCGGGGGAAGCGGCAGGCAGTGGGAGAAGCAGGCTCCCCGCTGAGCAGGGAGCCCTATGTGGGAACTGGATCCCAGGATCCTGGGATCATTACCTGAGTTGAAGGCAGATGCTTTAACTGACTGAGCCACCCAGGCATCCCAAATTGCTGGGAATTTTTTTTTTTTAAGATTTTATTTATTTATTTGACAGACACAGCGAGAGAGGGAACACAAGCTGGGCGCGTGGGAGAGGGAGAAGCAGGCCTCCTGGCCGAGCAAGGAGCCCGATACGGGGCTCGATCCCAGGACCCTGGGGTCATGACCTGAGCCGAAGGCAGACGCTTAACGACTGAGCCACCCAGGCACCCTAGGTGGACTAAGAATTAAATTGATGTGAGACAGATTAACGTGAGCAAAACCCACTGTTTTATTATATGCTCACAGAGGCCCAGTAATGAAATGGAGACCTAAAGAAATGACCAAGGCAGGCGGGCAGTTTTTATATTTTTTGGACAAAGAGACAATAATCTGTGAGGAGTTGACAGGACAGAGAAAACAGCTTTGAGAGCTTCAGTTAGTAAGGAACTCTAAACAGAATTTGGGCTGTGGTAGTAAGTCAGTAAAAAAAAAAAAAAAATAACCAGGGTTGTTTAAACAGCCTTCTTGGTTCTAAATTTCCCATCTCTGGTGATAAGCATGTCTCTTTACCTCTTAGTACAGGAAGGTACCTTTCATGTGGGAGATTTATTTCCTGTTTTCAGGGGGACAGAGGAGGTTCTCAGTGTCCTTGTTGTATAAATTTTATTTAAAACAATATGCCAGAGGGGCACCTGGGTGGCTCAGTCATTGGGCGTCTGCCTTTGGCTCAGGTTGTGATCCCAGGGTCCTGGGATCGAGCCCTGCATCGGGTTCCCTGCTCCATGGGAAGCCTGCTTCTCCCTCTCCCACTCCCCCGGCTTGTGTTCCCTCTCTTGCTGTGTCTCTCTCTGTCAAATAAATAAATAAAATCTTAAAAATAATAATAATAATAATATGCCAGAGTAGCACCTGTTGGGGCAGCCTGCCTCTGGCCCTTACAATCACAAATACTGGTCTTAAAATTGAACCTAAACTTCACGTCTCCATGAAAGTCTTAGGATCATAGTGCTAAACAGGTTTTGGAAGGCAATTGAGCAAAACATTCTGCTCTTAA
Source organism: Zalophus californianus (assembly GCF_009762305.2). Taxonomy (NCBI): domain Eukaryota; kingdom Metazoa; phylum Chordata; class Mammalia; order Carnivora; family Otariidae; genus Zalophus; species Zalophus californianus. The sequence goes on along the minus strand of NC_045599.1, from coordinate 20,854,493 downwards.
GCAAAAGCAGATTGGTCCAACAAGATCAAAATCAAATATATTTCAAAGTTTCTGGGGATTTTGAATTAGAAAACCTGATTCAAGTGCTTTTCTCTGCAATTTAATCCCTTGGGCAAGTCCCTCAGCTTGGACTTTGCCTTCCTCATCTGTAACATGGTAATACTAATAAGTGCCTCAGTCTTTTTAACCAATTTTTTTGTGTGTAGCTTGAAGGCAAATTGTATAAAAAAGGGCTGTGTAACACGTTCCTATTACTATTGTATGAGAAGGAGTGTTCATATGATTTATCTCTCGTAAGGAGAAACTGCAGATTTGTTAATTCCATTCATTTGTGATGTGTTCATCACCGAGACAAGAGATCCGGAGTCCCGGGATCAAGTCCCACATCGGGCTCCCTGCTCAGCAGGGAGTCTGCTTCTCCCTCTGACCCTCTTCCCTCTCGTGCTCTCTATCTCTCATTCTCTCTCTCAAATAAATAAATAAAATCTTAAAAAAAATAAAAAAAGAGAGAAGTATATGCACAACATTCCTGGGGGGTGAGGCTCAGGCTCTCTTCCCATTATGCCATCAACACAGCAGCACTGAGTCCTTGGTGACACTGTTATTGCATCATTGTGCTCATTATCTCATTGAATCCTCCCCAAAAATCCACAGAATTGTGAGTCATTATCCCCATTACAGGTGATGTGACTAATGCTTAGAAAGATAGGGAACTTTGCCAAACCTCACTATTAGTAAGCAGAAGAAAAATTGGGGTCTAGAGATTTTGGGTTCCAGAATCCATACTCTCAACACTTGACAACTTTGCCTTTGAATTCACAAGTCACTAGGTTTGGGAATATTGTCTTCATGGGTGCATCTCTTCTCCCAGCATTCCTGGGAGTATCAAGAATATTGAAGTCCTTTAGCTGGGCCAGGTCTGATCTAAAAATGGAAAATTCCTCTTATTGTCATTCTAATGGATAAACAGCACAAGTTTTTATGGACTTTAAGAGGAGGGAAAATTTTTCCTCTATACTCTTAGGTTCAGTAGCTGTGGCATGTGAATTAAATTGACAAAGAGCAGATTAACAAGAGAAAAAATATACAGATATTAATTATAATTATATATGTAATTATATTACATATTATATATCATATAATTATACTATAATTAATTATAGTATACTATGTTAATAATTTTACATGTATGAAAGACTTCACAGAAAAGAAATGAAAACCCCAAAGAAGCAGTTAGACTGGAGGCTTGTATACCTAACTTAGGAAAAAAAGCAGTGGGAGAAAAGGCAGTTGTGGGAAAACAAATGACTTTCTGGAAAGATAAAGGGGCCCTTAGGAAACGAGGTAGAGATGTGCTCTTCTGTGACGGTGTCTATTTGGGTGTGGTGATTTAGAGATCTTCTCAGGGAGGGTATTAATGACAAACCGTTCTTTTGGGAAGCTCTGCTTTTAGGTAGATTAGGCATTTTAGGCACTCCAATGCCTTCAGCTCAAAATAGTTCTTATGCCCAAATGACATATTTTGGGATGGCATGTGGTAATCTCTTTTAGTATGTTTGAGAACTAAGTTCTCAAGTTTTCATACAGATGTGATATTTAGAGTTACTATCACTTGGTGCGATCTATGAAGACAATCTTACTCCCTTTGCAGCTGGTAAACAAATCCTTTGTGGGGAGGGCTTCATCTTTGTGGAGGCAGTGCATGGAGAAGCCCCCTCAGGGACAGAAGGTCGGCCTCCCGGCTGGGGACGCCAGCTGGGTGGAGGGGTTGCTCCCTGTGGTGCATGCTCAGGGAAGGTCACATGGTGTGAGCCAGGACCTTGGAAAAAGGCAGACTCAGAGCGATTGGGTGGGGCAGGAGGAGAGCAGTGTGGTAGTCCAAGGCTGGACGGTGCATGATAAACGCTCTCCCCTGGACTTCTCACATCACAGGTAAATCTGTATATTTAGGAACCTATATTGGATCTTTTGAGGAAACTGATGAAGACAGTGGTGTCCGGGACCCAGAACTGGCAACCCAAGTACCACAGAGAAGTAAAAAATGGAGGCAGTAAACCTCTTGAACAAAAAAATGCACTTTTAGAGCAAAAACTAATATTAAAGGAAAACACAACAAACCACACAGATAATGGTTAATTTTATGTGTCAGTTTGAATGAGCTAAGAGCTGCCCAGAGACCTGGGTGTGTCTGTGACAGTGTCTTGGGAATTGGTTAGCATTTGAGTCAGGAGATTCAAGTAAAAATCACCTTCACCAGTGTGGGTGGACATCGAACCCCGTGGGACCAAATAGAACCAAAACGTGGAGAAGGGGCAAAGTTAGGTTCTCTCTTTTTGAGCTGACAGCCATTTTCTGCTGCCCTTGGACATCAGAGTCCCTATTCCCAGGCTTTTGAGCTCAGACTGAAGTATACCTTGGGCTTTTCTGGATTTCCAGCTTGCACATGGCATGTTAAGAGGCTTCACAGCCTCTATAATTGCGTGAGCCAATTCCTATAATTAATCTCTACTTATATATCTCTATATATCCTATTGGTTCTGTTTCTGTGGAAAATTCTAATATAATACACTATGCCATATATGGTACGGTACCTTAATTCCAAAAGGAGCAATATCATCCAGAATATGTTATCTGACTCTACTGGTCAATAAAAATAGAAATCAGTAACAGAAGAATAACTTAAACATCTCATATGTTGGAAACCAAATACCATCACTAAATAAATCTTAGATTGAAAAAGAACTCAAATTTAGGGAAAGGCAAATACCATATGATTTCATTCCTGTATGGAATTTAGGAAACAAAACATGAAAAGAGATGGGCAGGCAAACTGTAAGAGACTCTTAACGATAGAGAACAAAGAGAGGGTTGATGGAGGGATGTAGGTGGGGGATGGGCTAGATGGGGGTTGGGCATTAAGGAAGGCACTTGTGATGAGCACTGGGAGTTGTATGAAAGTGATGAATCACTGAATCTACTCCAGAAACCAATATTACACTCCACGTTAACTCACTAGAATTGAAATAAAAATTTGGAAGGAAAAAAAGAAAAATAAAAAACTCAAATTAAAAAAAAAATTAAGAAATATTTGGAACCGAATGACATGAGAGATGAGACAGCTGCAGATACAGACCCTCACGGACTAAAGTCAGGTTGACAAATCTCTAAGGTGCAAGAAGACCAAAACTGTCATGTGTTTGGGCACTAGAATCAGCCTATTGCTAGAGAATTCTTGAGGCCTTGCTTTCAGTATTTTACCACCAATAATGTTGCAAAGTCTCTACTGAGTAAGTATACACCCAGATACTGGGCATCCTCCCACTCTTCTGGAAGGATGTGTTGTTGGTGTATGATCACTTGGGTACCATAAATCCTGGATGTCCTGGGACAGGAGCTATTTACACCCGCTGTCCTGGCGAAACCACCGTTTGCTCTCAGAAGTGTCATGGTGTGAGGGATGGCCATGATCTGGAGATGGTGATAATTCTGTATTAAATAATGCATTTGTAAAATCATCATTATGGTTTTCTTTTGGTAACTGTCTTGTGTAATTGTTCCATTATTACCATTTTGACTGGTTTGTTTCTCTCTTCATTCTTTGTTATCAAGCTTTTGTCTCCCCATGTGAAAGTTGGAAGGGATGAGGTGGGCAGGCTCTGGGGTACTTTGTCCCCTCAAACGGAGTACGGTCAAAAAAGTTTGAGGCCTCTTTCTCTGAAGCCCCTCCCCGTTGTGAGGCTGACTTCTGTTTCCATGAGAGCACACATCTCAGGATTCCTGACACTTAGGTACACCAAGAAATTTCCTTAATGCAGAGTGAATAGCATATTTAAATTTAAATTTCACCAGCACCGTATTTGTATTTCCTGAGGAGTACAAAGTAGAACAAATTGATGCGGTTCACCATCTAGGCCCTGAGAGGCTCCCCAATCTGGGAGCCAACTATGTGGTATATCAGGGACTCCTTCCTTTGGTTTGGGAACACAAACATCTCCTTACCTCTGGAGGTGCTCTCAGTTCATAATCTGCTCTCGACATGCACAGTTGAGTTTACGTCAGGGAAATTGGTGGTTTAAAATGTCCTCTGACATCCCTCAATGAACTTTTTTTTTTTTTCATGCTCTGTACTGATGGTGTACGGTCAGATGTCTGTCTTGCCATAAATAAATCAAGAATAGGCATAACCAATGTATTGTGTAACCGTAAAGGTAAGTTCTAGGTCACATCCTCAGCCCTAAAAAGGAATGTGGGATGGCCTAAAGGAATTCAGGGGCTGACCTGAGCTGAATGCACTGTTGGCTGCTACTTCCTACTTCTTAGAACCCATGGACTTGGATTTTGCTTGCATTGAATGCTCCTGCACATCCTAAAGGACCTCATGGTGTCCAGCCAGGGTCAATATGGATTTAATATATGACTGGAGGAAGTGAGTGGCACTAGAGTCCCACACCCAGCTCTAGAGATTTTAATTCAGGAGATTTGATAAAGATCTCAGGATCTGTTTCAACAAACATCTCCCTCCCAAGGATTCTGTCATAGGCATTCCTTGGACCGCACTCTTTTGGGGTGGGGTGGAGGGCTGATGCTGTTAAAAATCCCTGTGAGTTAATCCCTGGGGAAGTGCATAGTTACTGACAGGAACAGTCAAATCAAGAAATTCCTCCTCAGAGTGGGGCCCATGGTCTCAGCAGCATCAAATTCAGGAAGGTGTGTTGAGGCAGACCTGTGTTTTCTCCAGGACCAGACAAAGTTAGGAGAGCAGGGTCCCCGTGACAGCTTGAAACGTAGATGAAACTTCATACCTAGGAAAATGAGCAGCTAATGCTTCAAGTGTTTCCACCTGGGGCAGTGTTTGTGTCCTAGCTGATTGAATTAGGGTCTCATCAGGGAATTACAGTGTCTAGTTGTACTGTTTGGGGTGTGTGTTCATTACTAGTGTCAAATACCAAATATAAATAATATCAGCAAACGTGAAATGAGAATGTATTTATAAGATCCTAACTCTGTAATGAAAACCATATTCCTGGGAGGAAGAACTGACTTCTACCCACTCATCTCCTCAAACCAGTACAGGTGTGTACGAACAAAAACATCCACATGATAAGCTCCCAGATTTGAAAGGAAGCAGAACCGAGTACAGCAGGTCCCCTTTGCTCAGTTCTGGCTGCTTGGCCTCCAGAAAATTATTTAACCTCACCGCCTCAGGTCCTGTTTGCGAAGTTGGAAGCAGAGGATGGGAGCGATGTATTTTGTCCTTTATAAACGTCATGGGTTGATTTATTAATATTTACCCACATGTCAGGAAGTCTTTCATTTGTAAAAAGCCTAATGGTACCCAAACAAAAGACTGTAAAAATATTGATTTAGATAGAGATGCACCTCCTCTTTTTCCAGGAAGACCATGTTCCTGGTTCTCTGTGTTCACCTCAATAGCAGGTGTGGTAACATGGGAATATTTACTTGGAACGGAACCAAATAGAAAGCAGACGGCCTTTCCCACAAATCTATTCAAGCCATCATGGGTTCTCATCTCAGAGCTAATGCAGCTCCCCTTAATGTCATCATCATATTGTAGTTCTGTGCCATTTTATAGCTTCAAGGGCTTTTCAGGTGCCCTTACTTCCTATTCACCACCACGTCTGCAGATGGTATTTGGAACTTTTAACCTTCCCTTAGGCTCCATGTAAAAATGGGTGATTCCAGTTCTTTTTTTTCTGGGGGGTGCGGGAGACTCTAGTTCTAATCCGACCCAGTCATATTCTTTCCTTCCCTGGCTAAGTCAGGGGAGGGTATGTTGCGAAGAATCATCTTCTGGCGAGGACAGCTTGACATGGCATTTGGATTCCCACCGAATTTCACATTCTGCCCTTTAAAAGGAGAAACGATTCAATTGCTTTGAGAAGGTTTGGTTGTTACAGACCTGTTTTCATATCGTTTACTCCTGGAAACGAGTTATTGCTGACATTGAAAGCACAAGGAAAAAACTCAGGAGACCGGAGGGGACTCAAGCCACTTAGAAAGCTCATCCATAGTGTTACTTTCTCCCGAAACGTCATTCACAAGTCCATTTGTACAGTAGGACCACAAGCCTTCCAGACAGACCAGCCTTAAGCTGGATTTCGCGCGGCAGCATCACAGAAAAATAAGTGTTCGAGTTCAAAAGCCTGAAAATCGTACACGACTCCCTGAGCCTACAAAAGGATGTAAAATACAACTGAAATTCTCTCTGAAGGTTTTTCAAGGGTTAAACAGTGGCAGCAAAAGGAGGTGTGTGCTGACCCAAAGCTTTATGGACTTCTTTTTACCAAGATGGCCAGTAGGATTCTGCTCACGAGCCCCTGGATGGAGACCGGGGCGCCGGGGCGGGGGGGGGGGGGGGGCGGCTAAAATAACCCATTCAAATTTTAATCTTTAAAAATAGAGAATATTGATTATCGTTAAGTTCTTTTTCGGGGTTCAGTCACACGAACTTCCCTTCACCACAGCTGACACAGCAGCAGACCTCACCTGGCACCAGCCTTGGGTAGAGCCTCATTCCCCTGCAGACCAGCCAGCCCCTTGCTGGCAAAACTCTTCCTGCTCAGAGGGCCAAGAGGTTTGTCTTCTTTGGAACAGATAGGTGTTCTCACTATTGACCTGCCTTCCTTGCCCATAATGTTTCTGCCTTAATTCACCGTCATGGTAATGCCACACCACAGTGCTTCTGATCGGGAAGCTCATTTCACAGCAAAGACTTTCAGCAGAGGGCTAGTGTCCATTGAGTCCACTGGTTTTTTGTTGTTGTTGTTTGTTTTACCACATACTCCCATTAGTCAGAGCTGCTGGCTTAATAAGCAATGGTGTGGCCTTACTGAAGACCTGTTAGGCTCCCCATTAGGAGAGAAACCCTGAAAGCATGGGATTTTATCTTAGAGGATGCAGCAGATGCTATGAAGCAGAAGTCCATATATGTGTGTCTCTCCCATAGCCTCCCAACCAAGTTTGGAGGTAGGAGTGGCTCCTTTCACTATTACAGTAACTCATGTATGTAATCCTTGCTTTTTATCTTTCCAATGGTGAGCTCTGCTGGTTTAGAGATTGTGTTGCCCAATGGACACCTCTTTCCGTTGAACTGGAAGTGAACACTGCCAAATACCCATTTTGGTCCACTGACACCATGGAACCAACAGGCAACCAACACAGCACCACCACCACAAAATGAAGAAAAAAAGGTTCTGGGAATTGAGATCCTTCAAGAATAGAGATTTGGATCACCTGACCGCATAAAGAATAGAGAACAGCTGTAGTTCTTTATGAGGGCAAAGAAAAAATGAAATGGGCAGTGAAAGGTTAGATATCTTTGTGATTATTTACAGAAATGAAGACTAGCGGCTATGCATATTTTCTTGCTTTGTGTGTACAAACATCTGTATGCTATATTAGCATAAATGTGTGTAGAGTAACAGTTTTTTTTTTCTTTTCTCTCATCCTTCCCTTTAATATTTTATTCAAGTTTTGCTGGAGGCTAACTTTAGAATATAGTCATTAAGGAACAGACTGTTCTGATGGGGCTGTGACCAAATGTGAGGAATAATATTATTAATTACTTTGAATTATTTAAAAGGAACTCATTGTTTTTGAAAGGGAGCTTTGAATTCATTATTTTTCCCAGTCGTGGTCTAGTTAACACACAGAAATGTCCCCCTGAAGTGATAAGACCAGGAGACAGAGGGCAAGGCAGTGGCGGGCTGGGGGTGCTGGAGTCGTGGGGAAGGGCCCAGTCCCGCTCAGCGCGGGAGTTGGGGAGGCGCAGGTGCAGGATTTCCTCTGCCCGCTTCAGGTGCACGGCCACCGTTTGCACATCCTCCTGGCAGGCGTTGCATGTGTCACTGGGAATTCCTGAGGCACGATGTGCATGCCACCTGTCCCCATAGCCCTGCAGAGCCACAGGGCCTGGCTGATGGGCTCTGAGGCTTGGCGCAGAAATGCAAGAGCAGGCCCTCCCTCCTCTTCCTGCCTTCCTGGCCCCCGAGACGCCTGCTCCAGCCTTTCGGACTCTGCCCTCATTGCTGTCCGCTCACCAACGTGGGGTCCGAGTGGAGCCTGCACCGTCTTCCTTGGAGAAGAGGTCAAAGAGGCCAAGCTTGGCTCAGGGAGCGGGGCATTGGAACTGGGCACCTCTGTGCTCCCACAAAGAGCAGAGCCAGGGCCCCCTTTCCAAACTTTGATCACCGAGGCTTGGGATCGTCCACACCTGGGCACCGGGTTGCAGGACGCTCCCGGCGGCGGTGGCTAGAGGCCGGGTCGGCCCACAGCTCACCCAAGTCGCGGTACCGCAGACACGGACCCCGCGCAGGCTGGGACTTGGCATGGCATCGTTTTCAGGTAAGGGCAAGGATGGCTTCTCTATGCGAAGTGTAGTTGCGTCTTGTCTGCCGGGAACCTGCATTCGGTTTCTTGTGCGGGAGCTCACATAGGTATAGAAGAGCGTGCATGGCTCCCAAGGAGCCAGAGTGGTGGCTAGGAGCCAGTCATGAAGCTGTCATCCTTCAGCTCGAAGCCCGCCCTTCTAGACTCCGCTTTGTGGTGCTAGTGTTGAAACTTCTAGAAACCATGTTTCTGTGTCTCCATGTTAGATTCAGCTAATAGGGGGGCACTAGCGAGAGCCCCGAGGCCTGAAGAAGGGACTGCTCCTGTTTGCTCGTGAGACCTTCTGGACTTCTTTCTGTGCCAGTGAGTGTCACCTCATTCTCACTTCTTCACCCTGACGGTGGCAGTTGATTTCTGCAGCAGCCGCTCCACTCAATCCACTTTGAGCTTATCTCCGCATTCGCAGAACCAGCCTCACTGTGCCCCTCTGAGACACGAGCGCCACCTGTGTGCCCCTAAGATGGTTGACTTTCAGCTCGCTGGAGCCCCTCCTGAGCGTCCAAGCTTTATGATAGTCTTAGCCACTTCTCTCTTGTTCCCCAAAGCCTAGGTTTGCTACCTGTGTGCTGTCTTAGTGTTCTGTTTCCCTTTTCTGTTACCAAGTTGACAATTCTTTCAACCCACTTCATAGTCCTCGGCATAGCGTGTTCTCTGGTGTGGGGCTTCCATTTCTTTCCAAGATGGAGTTAACAGGGACGAGATTTGACTTCTCAGCAGTGTCAAAAGTTGGGCAATGGCCGAAGTAAAACCACTGTATCACTGAAGTAGTTACAAGCACAAATGTATTGTGCATACACCAAAAAGACAGTTGAGAAACCTGGAGCACTTGTACCAAACGTGGAATGAGGCTCAAGTGTGTATTGTTATAAAGTATATAAAGTTATATAGTGAAAAGGCAGTGACTGTTTATTCTTCACCGTGAATGGTTATAATATTAGAATTTTCTTAAGTGATAGGGAATTGGTCAGTGCTTACCTCTTATCAACCTTGGGAAACAGATCAAGTTTTGTCTCTGATTTTCAGAGGTATATACAAGAAATGATCCAGGTGAAGTTAGTCTTGCAAAATAAGTTCAGTTAAGCTTTGCCCGTATGACTAAACTGGTTTTGTTGACTCAGGGAATTTTCAGGGCTGGTCTCCATTTGTTTTTGATTTTAACACTTGAAACAACCAAATAATCCTGACAAATTATGAGAACAATGGTTTTGAAGACTCTGGAAATCAGGTGATGAAGGACAGTCATGCCTGAGAGGAGGGAGACAAGGGAGGTGAGCCCTACGATTGCTCGGGCTGACTGCTTGGAGACAGTTGTCAGGCTGTGGTGGCGGGGGGAGAACCTGGCCAGAAACGAGCTGCCGAAATTGTTCTGGGAGTCAGCCCAGGTGGCTAGAGTTCACAGAGCAGAGCCCTGGTGGGAAGAGAATCTCTCTTTCAAAGACATTAAGAGAGGGTTGCTGGGGTGGTGGGGGGTGGGAGGGACGGGGTGGCTGGGTGATGGACATTGGGGAGGGTATGTGCTATGGTGAGCGCTGTGACTTGTGTAACAATGTTGAATCACAGACCTGTACCTCTGAAACAATACATTATATGTTAAAAAAAAAAAAAACAGGAAGGGAAAACTGAAGGGGGGGAAACCGGAGGGGGAGACGAACCATGCGAGACTGTGGACTCTGAGAAACAAACTGAGGGTTCTAGAGGGGAGGGGGGTGGGGGGATGGGTTAGCCTGGTGATGGGTATTAAGGAGGGCATGTTCTGCGTGGAGCACTGGGTGTTATATGCCAACAATGAGTCATGGAACACTACATCCAAAATTAATGATGTAATGTATGGTGATTAACACAACATAAAAAAAAAAGACATTAAGAGAAGGGAAAGATAGGGGCGCCCTGGGTGGCTCAGTCAGTTGGGCGTCTGCCTTTGGCTTGGGTCATGATCCCAGAGTCCCAGGATCAAGCCCCGAGGTGAGCTTCCTGCTCAGCGGGGTGTTGTTTCTCCCTCTGCCTGCCTGCTCCCCCTGCTTGTGCATGCTTTCTCTCAAATAAATAAATAAAATCTTTAAAAAAAAAGAGAGAGAAGGAAAAGATAAACCACAGTCTGGAAGAAAATAGTTGCAAATCACCTATCTCATAAAGGACCTGAATCAAAAATACATAATGAAACGTCAAAGCTCAATAATAAGAAAACGGTTCTATAAAAATGGACAAAAGATTTGAACAGACTTCACCAAAGAAGATAGACAGATGGCGTCAAGTAACACATGAAAAGATGTCCAGCATCTGTCGTCATTAGGAAAATGTGAATCAGAGCTGCAATGAGGTACCACAGTACACCGATATTAGAAAGTCTACAGTTGTAAAGACAGGTCATATCATGTGTTGGTGAGGATGCAGCGGAACTGGCCCTCTCATACACTGCTGGTGGGAATGTCAAATTGTTCACTTTGGAACAAGTTTGGCAATTTCCTAACAAGTTAAGCATATACCTTCTATATGGCCCAGCCATTCCACTGCTAGGTACTTAGCCAAGAGAAATAAAGTGGATGTCCATGCGGAGGCTTATACAGGAATATTCATAGCAGTTTTGTTTGTAATAAACAAAAACTAGAAACAACCCAAATAGCCATCCACAGGCTGATAAACGATATGTGGTGCATACATACATACACAAACAAATTATTCAGCAATAAAAAGGAATCAATTATTGCAACATGCAAAAAGTTGACAAATGTTAAAATAGTTTGATAGCCAAAAGAGTACATACTGTATGGTTCATTTATATAAAATTCTAGAAAACACAAATATATGGAGACAGAACACATATTGGTGGTTGCTTGGGGGTGGGCATTGCAGAGGGGAGCACAACAGAGCGGTTGCACAGGAATTACTTTTGGGGGTGATGGGTATGTTTATTATCTTTTTTATTTAAAGATTTTATTTATTAGAGAGAGAGAGAGCACATGAGGGGGGGAGGGTCAGAGGGAGAAGCAGACTTCCTGCTGAGCAGGGAGCCCGATATGGGACTCGATCCCGGGACTCCAGGATCATGACCTGAGCCAAAGGCAGTAGCTTAACCAACTGAGCCACCCAGGCGCCCAGGTATGTTTATTATCTTGATTGTGGTGACGGTTTTGCAAGTAATTAGGTTAAAACTTAAATTCTACACTTTAGACATGCATAGTTTACTGGATATAAATTATACCTCAACAGAGGTATTAAAAATTAGAAATAAAATGAATTAGAGTGATTTGCCAGTGATTCTGGTTAGATAAAACTACACACACATTCCTTTTGGCAGCTGATAAAGCTATTTCTCTCTTGTTTCTACTGCTTTGGAATGCTCTCTCACTAGGGTAGCTCACGCTGAGATAGCTCAGCTCTAGGTCCTGGGGAAGAATTTTGTTTCTTTCTTCTGTGGTCCACGTATGTGTAGATAACAAGGAATAGAGTCCACACTCGTAATCTTGAAGTGGAAAAATTACAAAGAGGTAATCAGATCACTGCCTGACCAGGGCATAAAAGTGGGAAGGGCAAGAGCCTACATTGCTTAGGTCTAGATGTTATTGTCTGGTCTATCCCATTATCATATGGGGAGGGAAAATGAAAAAAATATAGGATTGAATTTATTTATGCACGTGTAGCTTAAGGACAGTTAGAAACAGAATAAGGAAAATGCATAATTGTAGCTTTCTAGAGACAGAAGGGGGCTTACTAACGCGTCCCCAAATCAGTGCAGTGGCGGCCGGACAGAGGGACAGACATGCTTCCCTGTGTGACATACTCTGTCACTTTTGTCTCAGAAGGCTTTTTATAGTCAATCAGTTTCAGAAAGAACAGTGAAAGTGACTTTCTGGAGGAATATATATATGAGAAACTTTTAAAAGACTGAAGGAGAATGGGCTACGTGGTTCACCAAGACCCGCTGAGATAGTGGTTTTGTCTGAGTGGGGAACCTGATGCAGGACTCGATCCCGGGACTCCAGGATCATGACCTGAGCCGAAGGCAGTCGCCCGACCAACTGAGCCACCCAGGCACCCGAGAAACTATAAGAATTAGTATTTTCTTGGTATTCCCTTCCAAGGATTTGTCCATATGGCTGAGTATTTTTACCTGGATGTTGTCATGTGATTTCACACCCCCATTTTTTTCACTGAACATTTTAATATCAAACATCTCTTTGTTGCTTTTAAAAGTGTTCTTAGAGGGAAAAAAAAAATAAAGTGTTCTTTGAAGAAATACACTTCCTTCGAAGGTAGAATTAGACCTATAACAGCTATTGAGGAGATGAAAAGCAGACACTGTCAATCAGGCTTTGCTCACCACAGGTGCAGCTGCCCTCTGTCCCCATACAGTGGCATTGCAATACCATTGACTTCATTCCCTGTGCTTGCACCTCTCCTCCTGTGATTTACTCATTCCATGACTAGGGGCGCCTGGGTGGCTCAGTCGTTAAGCGTGTGCCTTCAGCTCAGGTCATGATCCCAGGGTCCTGGGATCGAGCCCCGCATCAGGCACCCTGCTCCGCGGGAAGCCTGCTTCTCCCTCTCCAACTCCCCCTGCTTGTGTTCCCTCTCTCGCTGTGTCTTTCTCTGTCAAATAAATAAATAAAATCTTTAAAAAAAAAAAAATATTCATTCCATGACTAGAAGTCCATCCTTCTCACTGCCCTTCACCCTTTTTTGCTCATCTCCCCACACCTCTCCTCTCTGGCAACCACCAGTTTGTCCGGTGGTCTTCTTTCTGCTTCTTTTGTTGATTTGTTTTGTTTTTTAGATTCCCCATACAAGTAAAATCATAGTATTTGTCTTTCTCTGATGTACTTTGCCTAGCATAATGCCATCTAGGTCCATCCGTGTTCTTTATCCATTCATCTGTCCGTGATTACTTGGGTGGCTTCCCTGTCTTGGCTATTGTAACTAATGCTGCAGTAAACATAGGGGTGCACGTATCCTTTCAAATTAGTGTTTTAGTGTTCTTTGGGTAAAACTCAGTAGTGGAATTGCTGGAATGTATGCTATGTCTGTTTTTAATTTTTTTTTTTAGGAACCTCCGTACTATTCCACAGGGACTGCTCCAATTTATATTCACAGCAACAGTGTGTGAGGGTTCCCTTCTGTCCACATCCTCACCAACACTTGTTGTCTCTTGTGGTTTTGATAGTAGTCATTCTGACAGGTGTCAAGTGATACCTCATTGTGGTTTTGATTGGTAATTAATGATGATTAATGATGATGAGACATCTTCTCTTATGTCCATTGGCTGTTTGTATATCTTCTTTAGAAGAATGTCCTTTCAGGTCCTTGCTCATTTTAAATCAGATTATGTGGGAGTTTTTGGTGTTGAGTTGTGTAAGTTCTTTATATAATTTGGATATCAACCCTTTATCCAGTATGTCATTTGGAAATAGCTTCTCCCGTTCCGTAGGTTGCCTTTTTGTTTTGTTGTTGGTTTCCTTCACTGTGCAAATGCTTTTCATGTTGATGTAGTCCCAATAGTTTGTTTTTGCTTTTGTTTCCCTTGCCTGAGGACCCATTATCTAGAAACATGTTGCTAAGATCAGTGCCGAAGAGATTATTGACTATTATTTTCTTCTAGGAATTTTATGGTTTCAAGTTTCACATCTAGGTCTTTAATCCATTTTGAGTTTGTTTTTGTGTATGGTGTTAGAAAGTGGTCTAGTTTTATTCTTTCACATGTAGCCATCTAGTTCTCCCAGCACCATTATTGAAGAGACCATCTTTTCCCCATTGTACATTCTGGCCACCTTAATCATAGTTGTGGGCTCTCTATTCCGTTCCATTGCTCTATGTGTCCATTTTTGTTCCTGTGCCATACTGTTTTGATAATTATAGTATTATAATAATCTTAAAGTTTGGAACTGTGATACCTCCAGTTTTGTTGTTCTTTCTCAAGACTGATTTGGTTATATATATGGGTTCTTTTGTGGTTCTGTACAAATTTTAGGATTGTTCTAATTCTGAGAAAAATGCTGTTGGTATTTTGATAGGGATGGCCTTGAATATGTAGATAGCTTTGGGTAGTGTTGACATTTTAACAGAATTAATTTTTCCAGTCCATGAGCGTGGGATATCTTTCCATTTGTTTATGTTGTCTTTAATTTCTTTCATCAGTGTTTTATAATTTTTAGAGTACAAGTCTTTCATCTACGTGTCTAAGTTTATTCCCAGGTATTTTATTCTTGTTGGTGTAATTTTAAATGTAATTATTTTCTTAATTTTTCTTTCTGCTGCTTCATTATTAGTGTATAGAAATACAACAGATTTCTGTATCTTGATTTTGTATTCTGCAACTTTACTAAATTTACTTTTACCAGTTTTTGGGTGGAGTTTTTAGGGTATATTATCATGTCACCTGAAAATAATGACACTTTTACTTTTTCCTTACCAAATTGGGTGCCTTTTATTTCTTTATCTTGTCTGATTGCTGTGACTTGGACTTCCAGTGCTATGTTGAATAGAAGTGGTGAGAGTGGACATCCTTGTCTTATTCCTGACTTTAGGGGAAAAGCTCTCAGTTTTTCATCACTGAGTATGATGTTAGCTGTGGGTTTTTCATATATGGTTGAGGTATATTTCCTCAAAACCCAATTTTTTGAGAGGTTTGTTTATCATGAATGATGTCAGATTTTTGTCAGATGCTTTTTCTGCTTTTATTGAGATGATCATATGATTTCTATCCTTCATTTTGTTAATGTGGCATATCTTATTGATTGATTTACAGGTAGTGAACTATCCTTACATCACCAGAATAAATCCCACTTGATTGTGTGAATGATACTTCTAAGGTATTATTTTATGCAGTTTGCTAATATTTTGTTGAAGATTTTTGCATCTATATTCATCAGGAATTTTGGCTATGGTTTACTCTTTTTGTAGTGTCTTTGTCTGGTTTTGGTATGAAGATAATGCTGGTTTCTTATAATGTTTTTGGAAGCTTTCCTTCTTCATCTGTATTTTGGAATAGCTTGAGAATGCTGTTAACTCTTTAAATGTTTGGTAGCATTCACCTGTGAATCCATCTGGTCTTGGACTTTTGTTTGTTGGGAGTTTTTTTTATTACTGATTCAATTTCATTACTAGAAATTGGTCTGTTCAGATTTTCTGTTTCTTCCGGATTCAATTTTAAAAGATGATATGTTTCTAGGAATTTATCCATCTCTTCTAGGTTGTCCAGTTTGTTGGCATATAATTTTTCGTAGTACATCCATAATCTTTTGTATTTCTTTGGTTTGGTTGTTAATTCTCCTCTTTTACCTGATTTTATTTATCTGAGTCCCCTCTCCTTTTTTCTTGGTAGTCTAGCTAAAGGTTTATAAATTTTGTTTATCTTTTCAGAGAACTAGCTCTTGGGTTCATTGATTTTTTTCTATCGCTTTTTTAGTCTCTGTGTTATTTCTGCTCTACTCTATTATTTCCTTTCTTCTACTAACTTTGTGCTTTTTTTGTTCTTCCTTTTCTAATTCCTTTACATGTGAGGTTAAATTGGTTGAGACTTTTTTTGTTTCTTGAGAAAGGCTTTTATTGCTGTAAGTTTTTCTCTTAGAACTGCTTTAGGGGCACCTGGGTGGCCTGGGTGGCTCAGTTGGTTAGGCAACTGCCTTCAGCTCAGGTCATGATCCCAGGGTCTTGGGATAGAGCCCCGTATCAGGCTCTCTGCCCCATGGGGAAGCCTGCTTCTCCCTCCCTCTGCCTGCCGCTCCCCCTACTTGTGCTCTCTGTCAAATAAATAAAAAAATCCTCCCCTCAAAAAAAGAACTGCTTTAGCTGTGCCCCCAAGACTTTGGACCATTGTGTTTTCATTTCTGTCCATATATTTTATTTTTATTTTTTTATTGTTTTGTTAATCAACATACATTACATCATTAGTTTTTGATGTAGTGTTCCATGATTCATTGTTTGTGCATAACACCCGGTGCTCCACACAGAATGTGCCCTCTTTAAGACCCATCACCAGGCTAACCCATCCCCCCAACCCCCTCCCCTCTAGAACCCTCAGTTTGTTTTTCAGAGTCCGTCGTCTCTCATGGTTCATCTCCCCCTCCGATTTACTCCCCTTCATTCTTCCCCTCCTGCTTCTTCTTCTTTTTTTTTCTTAACATATATTGCATTATTTGTTTCAGAAGTACAGATCTGTGATTCAAGAGTCTTGCACAATTCACAGCACTCACCATAGCACGTACCCTCCCCAATGTCTATCACCCTGCCACCCCATCCCTCCCACCCCCCCACCACTCCAGCAACCCTCAGTTTGTTTCCTGAGATTAAGAATTCCTCATATCGGGGCGCCTGGGTGGCTCAGTCGTTAAGTGTCTGCCTTCGGCTCAGGTCATGATCCCAGGGTCCTGAGATCGAGCCCCACATCGGGCTCCCTGCTCGGCGGGAAGCCTGCTTCTCCCTCTTCCACTCCCCCTGCTTGTGTTCCCTCTCTCGCTGTGTCTCTCTCTGTCAAATAAATAAAATCTTTAAAAAAAAATTCCTCATATCAGTGAGGTCATATGATACGTGTCTTTCTCTGATTGACTTATTTCACTCAGCATAACACCCTCCAGTTCCATCCACGTCGTTGCAAATGGCAAGATCTCATTCCTTTTGATGGCTGCATAATATTCCATTGTGTATATATACCACATCTTCTTTATCCATTCATCTGTCGATGGACTGCCCATATATTTTATTTCCTCTTTAATTTCTTTATTGATCCATTAGTCATTTAACAGCATGTTATTTAGCCTCCATGTGTTTGTGGGTTTTTTCCCAGTTTCCAATTTTTCTTGTAATTGATTTCTAGTTTCATAATGTGGTCAAAAAATGCTTGATATGATTTCAGTCTCATTAAATTTATTGAGACTTGTTTTGTGGCCTAACATGTGATCTGTCCTGGAGAAAGTTCCATATACACTTGAAAAGAATGTATATTCTGTTGGGTTGGGAAGGAATGTTCTGTATATATCTGTTAAGTTTATCTGGTCTAATGTGTTGTTCAGAGACGCTGTTTCCTTATTGATTTTCTGCCTGGATGTTGTATCCATTGATGTAAGCAGGATGTTAAAGTCCCCTACTATTATTGTATTACTGTCAATGTCTCCCTTTGTGTCTGTTATTATTTGCTTTATGTATTTAGGTGCTCCAGTGGTGGGTGTATAGATACTTATAATTGTTATATCCTCTTGGTAGAATGATCCCTTTATCATTATGCATTGCCCTTCTTTCTCTTATTACAGCATTTGTTTTAAAATCTATCTCATCTGATATAAGTATTGCTGTCCTTTTTTTTTTCTTCCATTTGTATGGAATATTTTCTTCCATCCCTTCACTTTCAGTCTGTATGTGTCTTTAGGTCTGAAGTGAATTTCTTGTAGGCAGCATATAGATGGGTCTTGTTTTTTGTCCATTTCATTTCTTTTGATTAGAGCATTTAGACCATTTACATTAAAAGTAATCATTGATAGGTATTATAGCCATTTTATTGTTAATTGTTTTCTGGTTGCTTTTGTAGTTCTTCTCTATTCCTTTCTTCTCTTGCTGTCTTTCCTTGGGATCAACTTTCTGTTTTGTTATGCTTGGCTTTCTTTTTCTTTCGCGCACGCATGTGTGTGTGTGTGTGTGTGTGTGTGTGTGTGTGTGTGTGTGTGTGTGTATTATTGGTCTTTGGTTTTTGGTTACCATGAAGTTCATATATAACATCTCAAGTATATAGCAGTCTATATGATGTTGATAGTCACTTAAATTCCAACACTTCTTTTTTATGAGAGAGAGAGGTGCATGAGTGGGGAGGGGCAGAGGGAGGGGGAGAGAGACAGTCTTAAGCAGGCTCCACTCATGTGGAGGTCAATCTAAACAAGGGGCTCAGCCTCACGACCTGAGATCATGACCTGAGCCAAAATCAAGAGTTGGACACAACTGACTGACCCACCCAGGTGCCCCTAGACATGTTCTAAAAGAACTTCATTTATATCCCCCCCTCATATTTTACATCTTTTATTTTGTGAATCCCTTACGTAATTTTTTTAGATATATTTTATTTTACTACTTTTGTCTTTTAACAGTCATACTAGCTTTATAAGTGATTGGTCTCTTACTGTTACTGTGTGTTTGCTTTTACTCATGAAAGTTTTTCCTTTCATAATTTTCTTCTTTTCCACTTAAACAAGTTCCTTTAACATTTCCGATAAGGCCAGTTTAGTGGTGATGAGCTCCTTTAACTTCTCTTTTCTGGGAAACTGTATCTCTCCTTCCATTGTGAATGATAATCTTGCCAGGTAGAGTATATTTGGTTGTAAGTTTCTTCCTTTCAGCACTTTGAATATATCATGCCACTCTCTTCTGATCCCCCCAAGTTGCAACACCAGCTGATAGCTTTTTGGGGTTTCCCTTGTACATAAATAGTTGGTTCTCTCTTGCTCCTTTTATAATTCTCTTTTTATCTTCAATTTTTGACATTTTATTGTATTTGAATGTTTATTTATTTATTTTAGAGAGTGAGTGGGAGGAGGGGCAAAGGAAGAGGGAGAGAGAGAGTCTCAGGCAGATTCCATATGAGCGTGGAGCCAGACGCAGGGCTTGATCCCACGACTCTGAGATCATTACCTAAGTTGAAATCAAGAGTCGGATGCTTAACTGACCGAGTCACCCAGGAGCTCTTCTTTGACATTTTAATTACTGTATGTTGTGGTGTGGCTGTCCCTGAGTTCAACTTGTTTGGCACTCCTTGTGCCTCCTGAACCCGGATGTCGGTTTACTTTCCCTGGTCGGGGAAGTTTTTAGCCATTATTTTTTAAAGCAAGTTTTCTGCCCCACTTTTCTCTGTCTTCTCCTTGTGGGATCTCTGTAACACAAATGTTTGTTCCCAGATATCCAAGATATGGATGTTATCCAAGATATCCCATAACCTGTCCTCATTTTAAAAAATTCTTTTTTCCTTCAGCTCTCTTCCATTTGCTGACCTTTTCTTCTGTACCCTTTAATCTGTTGATTCCCTCTAGCGTATTTTTCATTTCAGTTGTTGTATTCTTCAGTCTGACTGGTTCTTTGTTGTATTTTCTGTTTGTTGCAGTTCTTACTGAGTTCATCCACTCTTCTCTCTCCTCTGGGGAGGATCTTTATAACCCTTACTTTGAGCTCTTTATCGCATAGATTGGGTATCTCTGTTTCAATTAGTTCTTTTCCTGAGGTTTTGCCTTGTTCTTTCATTTGGAGCACATTCCTCTCTCTCGTCATTTTGTTTGCATTTCTTTGTATCTATGAGTTAGGTGGAACAGCTACTTCTCCAAAACTTGAAGGAATGACCTTGTGTGTGGGCATCCCTTGTGGAGACTGTGTGTGCCCACTAACTGTGGTTGGCTGGCTAGAGCTGTGACTGGTATGGACTGGGAGTACTGGGACGCTTTGTCCTAGGGCTGCCCTGGTGGGATGGCTAGAGCTGACGTGCGCATGGGCTGCGGAAGTCCCAGGGCTCTCTGTGCAGAGGGCATCTCTACAGGACAGCTGAAGCTGAAGTGGGTGCAAACTTTGGGGTCCTGAGGCTCTCTGTTTAGAGGGCACCCTGGCAGGACAGCTGAAGCTGAAGTGTGTACGGACTGCTAGTTCCAGGCTCTGTGCTGAGGGCATCCTGCGAGGCCAGCCGAAGTTGAACTGGGTAAAAGCTAGGATATTTTGGGGTGCTCCATGCCCCCTGCGAGTCTTCTGGGGTGCTTTGCATCTGTGTCACCTCGGTGAAAGGCTGGAGCTACAGTGAGCCCTGACCAGGGATGTCCTGTTGTGTACCATGCTGAGGCTGGTGTGCATTAGGAGCCAGGGGCTCAGTGAGGCAGCAGGCCGACTAGGGTGCCCATACTCTGCTCCTGTCCATGCCATCAGGGTAGAGAAGAAACATAAACTGTGGTGCTCACCAGCCCTTTCGACCCACGGAGAGTTCCAACAGCTCCCCTGCTGTTTGGTAGGATTTTAGGCCTGGATCTTTTATGTTGCTTTTATAAACTGTGGCTTTTTTTTTTTTTCCGTCCCCCAAGGCAGATGAATCTGCTCAGGGTCCCTCAGCACTATCCCTCCCCACTGCAGTTTGCATCATCAAGGGTGGCTTTCCTTTGTAAACTATGTCCCCATACGTCACCATTCTCTATGTGGTTTCTCCATCTTTTGGTGTGTGGAAGCTGTTCAGTCAGCAGTTAGTTCTTTAGGAGAAATTGATCTATAAATAGGTGTCGATTTGGTGTGTCCATGGTGAAGGTGAGTTCAGGGTGTTCTTACACTGCCTTCTTCGATTGGAACTCCCAAGATTTCTTTTTTGTTTTTATTGAATAATACACATATTTAGTGAAATAATAGATATTTAATGTCATATAGTAATATTTCATTGTAATATATACACTGCGCTTTCTTTATCCATTCATCAATATACACTTAGGTTGTTTACATATCTTGGCTATTGTAAATAATGCTGCAATGTCCCATTAACATGGGAGTGCATATATATTTTTGAGTTAATGTTTTTGGGTTTTCTTGGCTAAATATACAGCAGTGGAGTTACTGGATCCTATGGTAGCTCTCTTTTTAATTTGTTGAGGAACCTTCATGGGTTTTCTATAGTGGTTGCACCAATTTACATTGTCACCACCAGTGTAGGAGGGCTCACTCTTCTCCATGTCCTAGCCAGCGTTTACTATCTCTTGGCGTTTTGATAATAGCCATTCTAACAGGTAGAGGTGGTAGCTCATTGTGATACTGATTTGCATTTACCAGATGATGAGTGATATTGAGACTCTTTTCACATACCCTGTTGGTCATCTCTCTGTCTTTGGAAAGATGTCTGTTCAGTTCTTTGGTCCATTTGTTAATCACATTGTTTGTTTTGCTATTCAGTTGTGTGAGTTTATATATTTTGACTATTAATCCCTTCTCAGATATATGATTAGCAAATATTTTCTCTTATTCAGTAGGTTGCCTTTTCATTTTGTCGATGGTTTCCTTTGCTGTATAGAAGCTTTTTAGTTTGATGGAGTCCCACTTGTTTATTTGTTCTTTTATGGTATTTGTTTTTGATGTCAGATCCTAAAAAGCATCGCCAAGACCAATGTCAAGGAGCACACCACCTACGTTTTCTTCTAGAAATTTTAGGTTTCAGTTCCTACATTCAAGTCTTTAGTCTATTTTGAGTTGATTTTTGTGTACAGTGTAAGATAGAGGTCCATTTCCATTCTTTCGCATGGGGCTGTCCCGTTTTTCCAACACCATTTATTGAAAACACTGCTTTTTTCATGATAAATTTTTGGCTCCTTTGTCATAAATTAGTTGGCCATATATGCATGGGTTTATTTTTGAGCTCTCTATTCTTTTCCATTCATCTATATGTCTGTTTTTATTCTAATAGCATACTGTGTTGATTACTATAGTTTCATAATATAGTTTGAAATCAGGGAGCGTGATGCTTCTGTTTTTGTTCTTTCTCAGGATGCCTTGTTTGGCTGTTTG
This sequence comes from Zalophus californianus, assembly GCF_009762305.2. NCBI lineage: Eukaryota > Metazoa > Chordata > Mammalia > Carnivora > Otariidae > Zalophus > Zalophus californianus. Next base: position 20,832,599 of record NC_045599.1, on the reverse strand, counting down.
GTTGTCTTTTGTTTTTTTTTTTGTGATTTCATGCAAATATCAGGACTGTTCTATTTCTGTGAAAAATGTTATTGGAATTTTGATGGGGATTGCATTGAACCTGTAGATTGCTCTGGTAAGGCTTAACATTTCTAAACAAAGAATGGTAGAAACTCAGTGGTCAAAGATGCTTCATTTAATGTCTCTAATTTTTTGGTTTAATCAAGAACTGGTAAAATTATCATTATTGGTAGGGATAGCCTTAAAAGAAGCACATAAAAAGAATATTACCACTGGGCTTCTTTGTGAGAAGATCAGGTTATGGATCCCAAATGACAGCCTAACTATTACCTGTGTGTAGAATTTTGACTTGAAAAAATGCTTGAGGGGTGCCTGGCTGGCTCAGTGGGTGGAGCATATGACTCCTGATCTTAGGGTTGTGAGTTCAAGCCCCATGTTGGGTGTATTTTTACTTAAAAATAAAATCTTGGAAAAAAAATGCTTGAGAGCAAAACTTACCTGGTTAATGTCCATGACCAGAAACAAACAGATAAACAAGGAGAGCATCACCTGAATTTCACTATTAGGATACATAAAACAAAACCACATAAGAAGAGAAAATTCACATTTAAGTTGGAAAATTTTCAATCTGATGCCATGAATTTTTGAATTAGGATGAGTTGTGGAAGACAAAAAAAATGTGCCTGGCTGGCTTAGTTGGAGGAGCATGAGACTCTTGGGGTCCACCATGGGTGTAGAGATTATGTAAAAATAAAATCTTAAAGAAAAATGTGTCTGGGATGGTTTCGGAGAATTGCATAAGTGAATACCTGGGAAATGCCTTGGAGTGTTGTAGAGTCTATGTAGGAAAGTATCTTAAATATTCACAAAGCTTGAGAGCTTTTCAGTTTATGTGAGACTGGTGATTTCCATTCATCCAAATAGTATATATTTCATCACAGATGAAAATATTAGGATGCACAGAAATAGAATTTCAACCAGTTAATCTCCTCTTAAGATTTTTTTTTCCTGATTCTAGAAAGGCAATGCTAAAGTTTTTAAAGGGCAAGGCATATGGTGGACATTTGCTGTTATTTTGACCACTCAACATCTGAAACCCTTTTCTACTTTAGAATTCCCTGCTTTTTTGATCTCGGTGGTAGAGGCTGAAAAATTCCAGATGCTTGCTTTCCCATGCTTCTTTGGAGTTAATATGCAGACATATGACCTGGGTATCATCATTCAGATTCATCTGTACCAGATTTAGACTTAGGAGCTACTAACGAGAAACAAAACAAAACAAAACAAAAAAACAAGTAACAGCATACCCAGAGCAAAAATAGTCACTAAATTTAGAAATGATGATGTGTGTTCTCTCTCTTTGGAAAACACTGTAGTGGATGTTGGAAAAACCACTGATGAAGTCACTCCTGGTACAGAACTAGGGTCAATGTTATTGGGCAGGGTGGGCACAATTGTAAGATCTCATTCCCTGCCGAGAGTCACTTAATGTTTTTAATCAACTTCTCTGATTAAAAAAAGGTAGTAACTGCTCATTCTGCCAAATTTAGAGAATATAGAAAAGGTCAATGTGTGTGTGCTTCCATGTGTATATATGTGTGTATATACACATACATGTAGGAATTTCTTCACAAAATTGGGAGCATATCATATAGTTTTGTGCTTCCCTTTTTAATGGTACTTTTTTTTTAAGGATTTTTATTTAGGGCGCCTGGGTGGCTCAGTTGGTTAAGGATTTTTATTTATTCATTTGACAGAGAGCGAGACAGCGAGAGCAGGAACACAAGCAGGGGGAGTGGCAGAGGGAGAGGGAGAAGCAGGCTCCCCACAGACTGGGGAGCCTGATGTGGGGCTCGATCCCAGGACCCTGGGATCATGACCTGAGCCGAAGGCAGACGCTTAACGACTGAGCCACCCAGGCGCCCCTTTAATGGTATTTTTAATGCCATTCTTTGACAATACAGTTCTAAATAGTTGTATCATTTAATTGTTGTTATTGAATATTTAGAATCTCTAATATTTTGCTGTCATAATTCTTCAAAGAATATTCTTGCATATAAATCTTAGACTAGATTTCTGCTTATTGCTTCAGGATAAATTTCTAGAGAGCAGATTACTAATTCCTGAAATTCAAAGATTTTATTTTTTTGGTAAGTGTACTCTTTAATCCTCATCACGTATGTCACCCCCCCCCCCCACCTCCCCTCTGGTAACCATCAGTTTGTTCTCTAGAGTTAAGAGTCTTTTTCTTGGTCCCTGTTTTCTCCCCCCTTTGTTCTTTTATTTCTTAAATTCCATATATGAGCAAAATCATACAGTTTTGTCTTTCTCTGACTGATTTTGCTTAGCATAATACCCTCTAGCTCCATCCATGTCATCGCAAATGGCAAGGTTTCATTCTTCTTTATGGCTGAATAATATTCCACTGTTATGTATACACACAATTATATATATATAATTTCATATATCACTATCTATGTTTGTCTATATATCACTTCATCTTTCAGTGGACACGGGCTACTGCCAAAATTTGGCTATTGTAAATAATGCTGCTACAAACGGGTGCATATATCCCTTTGAATTAGTGTTTTTGTATCCTTTGGGTAAATATGCAGTAGTGCGATTCCTGAATCATAGGGTAGTTCTATTTTTAACTTTCTGAGGAACCTCCATACTGTCTTCCAGAATGGCTGCATCAGTTTGCATTCCCACCAGCAGTGCAAGAGGGTTCTTTTTCCTCCACATCCTTGTCAACACTTGTTTCTTGTGTTTTTGATTTTAGCCATTCTGACAGGTGTGAGGTAACAGCTCATTGTAGTTTTGATTTGCATTTCCCTGATGGTCAGTGATGTTGAGCATCTTTTCATGTGTATTGGCCATCTGGATGTCTTCTTTGGAGACATTTCTGTTCATGTCTTCTGCCCATTTAATTGGATTATTTGTTTTTGGGACAAAGTTCTTTGTATTTTTTAGATACTAACTCTTTATCGGATGTGTCATTTGCAAATATCTTCTATTCTGAAGGTTGCCTTTTAGTTTTGTTTCCTTTGCTGTGAAATTTGAACCTTTTAAAGTTTTTCATACATTGTAAAATTTCCCTATATAGGTGGCTTACCCATTCTTGAATCCCTATACTGACACACAACTTTTATGGAACTGGAATGTCAGACAACATTTCTAAAAAATAACGAATATGGCCCTTGTTATGAGAGTGTACTAGTCGCGTGACCCTGCTGTGCTCTAGAGACATCATCACGTTTGATCCTCCCAATGACATTTTTTGTTGGTACTTTTAGTCACATAAATAAAATGGGGGAAAATGGCCAAAAATCTTCAGGTGACATAACTCATAAAATGTGGACCCAGGAATAAAGCATTATTTTTCTGATTTCAAAGTTCATTTTCTTTCCCCTGTATCAATGCCACCCCAGAATTTAGATCATTTTTGAGTTTTGAAATGGATACTTGGGAGGAGAGAAGTATGGGTAGTTGGAAGTAGTAGAGAGGAGGTGAGATGCAGTTAAAAAGGCCATGTTGTCTTAGTTAAAAGAGTTTACAAACTGACAAAACACAGTGTTAGCAGGGCATTTTAACCAGTGAGTATTTATTAAAAGCCGGGGCGGGGGGTGCACCAGGCACAGTTCTTGTCCAGGAGGCTAACAAATACAAAAGATGTAACCAATTCATTTATTAGCTTATCTGATTAAACAAAATACATTTCATAGAAATGATTATAAAATGCATTGCCAATAGAAACAGAGTATCATTTATATTACAGATCTTATGGTACCTAAATAATTATTAATAAAAACCAGCCATCCCATATGGTAGATAGAAGTTAGGAAACCACCAGTTACTTCTTTTAGTCAGCAAAAGAGAGAAGCATGCATTTGTCATGCTGAGAGGGGTTTCAGCATTCCATATAGGCATCCTGTTTCAAAACTATAACATAGTCCACCTATAAACTTAAAAAATCAGTGTTTTTCATCCAGTATCAAATCATTTTGTACTTTTTGGTTTAAAGATTAGTTTTGGTTTCAGAGTAAGTTTAATTTAGTACTTGTCACATGTGGTCATAGATTCTTGAGGTGGGGTGGGTGACGAACAGTCCAATTAAGTGTTAGTTATAGGAACAAAACAAAACATAAACAGGATATCTTTAATCTGCTTTGTGGTATTCCTGCCTGTCCTGAATTGAGAAGATACACAGGGTGATTTTAAGCAGAACAGAACAGCAGAAGAGCGGAAAAGAAAAAATGCTGGTGTTTGTTTGAGGCAAGTCTGTTTTGGAAGAGTCAGGGCTAATTCTTGAAAGGACCGTATCAGGTTTCTGGCACATGATCTATCCCTTAGTTCGAAGGCTGGTTCAGAGGGGTGTAAAGGAGAGAAAAGGAGCGCAGAAAGGACTAAGAAGGCACGGAGTGGAGTGTGTTTGCTGACACAGTCACGAGAACTGTGGAACCACAATCATCCGAATGAGTGTCCACCAGGCCTGTCCTGAGACCTCCAGAGATGGGTCTGTGTTGTTCAGGCAGCAGCACTGAGAACTTCCTCAGAGACAGCGGGTCAATGTTTATTGCACAGGAACCAGAATTATCCCGCCCCCACCCCTTCCTGAGCTGGAGACCTTCAAGTGCAAACATGGCTGGGGATGCCCGTCTGTCCGCTCCTCTGGCCAGCAGGGAGCGCTCCGCCAGAATGCCGAGGGGAACACCTTCTTCAAAGGGAAGCTCGAGGTATCGTGTTGGCCTGAACAATCCAGTCTGTCAGTCACCATTCTCAAGCAGCTTCTGTAGGTTGTTTTGTATCTGGAAATAATGAGAGAGAAGTTCCTGTTACTAAATAGAATGGAGTCTATCAAGGGACCATTTGCCATGACCTGTGTAATGTTTGAGATTAATCTATCCTACCTTGAATAAAAAGCCACTGGGGTGCCTGGGTGGCTTAGTCGTTAAGCGTCTGCCTTCGGCTCAGGTCATGATCCCAGGGTCCTGGGTTCGAGCCCCACATGGGGCTCCCTGCTCCGCGGGAAGCCTACTTCTCCCTCTCCTACTCCCCCTGCTTGTGTTCCTGCTCTCTCTGTCAAATAAATAAAATCTTAAAAAAAAAAAAAAAGCCACCCCCTGGGTTCAATTTAGATCAGGCAAATGCTGCTTAATGGATCCCAACTCCGTTGATAATCCACTTTAAAATGAAAAAAAAAAAAAAGGGCTAAATATGAAAAGAGTGGCACAAAGATGAAAGTGTCAGGAGAGACCAAGAGAAATCAGATGGAAGGAAAAGAACAAAGCCTTGGCAACACCAAGTGTGACCTAAATGCAGAGATAATGGGAAACCGATCCTTACAGAGCCTGTGTGTCATGTGGTGTCTGATTCAAACCATCAATGTTTAACACTCCTACTAGATACTACCCATTTCCCAGAAGACTGAGTTTCAAGGCCCAGGGTCCATGACGTATCTTTGGATCTCGAGACTACAGTACAGTGTTGGGCATCAAAAATGTGCTCAGAAGATGTTTGTTGAGTAAGTGAACTTTCAAGAATTCTGAGCAAGGAATTCTCAACAAGCAATACTGTGATGGGAGTGGGGAACCCCATGGAAGAAAAGAAAGATTTTATATATATATATATTTTATTTGAGAGGGCACAAGCATGAGTTGGGGGAGGGGCAGAGGGAGAGAGAGAATCTCAAGCAGGCTCCCCACTGAGCGTGGAACGCAATGCGGGGCTCTATCCCAGGACCCTGAGATCATGACCTGAGCAAAAAGGCAAGACTCTTAACAGACTGAGCCACCCAGATGCCCAGAAACCAAACATCTGTAAGCATGTCATGAAACATAAAAAAATTCTCTTCAATTCTCAGCAACTCACATTTTAGAAAAGAAAACACTTTGGGTGCCTACACCCGACCTTCTCTAGGATGATTTTGAGTTAAAAAAAGAAAAAGTTTCCAAGTTTGTCCACGGGTTCAATAGGAATTCTAGGTCATCCTTTGGTTTAGAACTGAATTTTGGAAACTCCTTGGAGCTCAGTACTTCAGTAGCTGAATGCTAACTACCATTTAGTCTTAGCAAAACTAAGCCAATTTGGCTCATTTGTATTTCACTTTTTTTTTAAAGATTTTATTTATTTATTTGACAGAGAAAGAGAGACACACAGCGAGAGAGGGAACACAAGCAGGGGGAGGGTCAGAGGGAGAAGCAGACCCCCTGCTGAGCAGGGAGCCCGATGTGGGGCTCGAACCCGGGACTCCAGGATCATGACCTGAGCCGAAGGCAGTCGCTTAACGACTGAGCCACCCAGGCGCCCCTGTATTTCATGGTTCTTACCGAGTAATCACGAGTACACTGTTAGGGGAAGCCACCACATGCTGGGCATTTGTGGTAACAGTTTGAACTGAACCCTGCACTTGAAACCTTTCCTTAAGGTTTAGGGCAGAAACAAACCACCAGATGGAAGAGCTAGACATACGCTGGAAGGAGAAGTGAAGAAATGTTAATTAGGTCTAACTCTGGGCCATTTCTCCTGTGTCCATCTTCCTGTCCGCCCTCCTCCTGGCTTTGAAGAATGACACAGGCTTCAGGACAGATTTGCTCGAGAACTGCCCTACTGTTAGATACTTCTAGAGGGTAAAGGTACATCAGTGGCTTTCCTGACAAGGCCTCAGGTTGGACTGTGAGGAGCAGCAAACACAACTTTGGAATCCGACCTGGTTCAAATTCCAGATCTGCCAGCTTTCTCTGCATGTCTCCTTGAGCCAGTTACTGGACTCTTCGTCTGTCAGAAGAGTGACATCCATCTGGCAGGGTTCTTACAGAGACTGAACACAGTATTTCACGTATGGCAACCATCAGCCTGGGTGGGGCCGGCTGTGTGCCTCCACTGAGCCCTGTGTCAGCAGTCACTGGCTACCGGGCCCTTGTGGTAGACAGAAATCTTTCTAACTAAGGAGGAAAAGCCAAAGACACACCCATAAGGAGAATGAGACTGAAACCAATTTCTTGGTGGAAATTAAAAAAAAAAATACTCTTTCGTATTTACTGTGACATCCCCTGGCTGGGTTTTTGGTCACGGAGGCTGCTTGCTACACCCTGAAGGTGTTTGTGTGCATAATCCCTGCTCTCTGGCTGTCAAGACGCACTATGGCTCCCGCCCCAACCCAGGAAATGAATGAGTCACCTTTTCTAATTTCATTATGTTAGCCGTCAGCTCTTGGCAGAGGACCTCCACATTGAACTGTACTTGTGACCCCAGGCCGGATGGTGCTGTCTGTCTGTAAGAACAAAGAGAAAAATGATTGTGGGCAGGGGATGGCAAAGGAAGAAGTAGAATGAACACATTTTAAATTTATTTGAACAGAAGACTCGGTTACAGTAGTCGACCATAAGCCTTTCACTTGTTAACGTCGGGAAGGCCCTGTGGTAGTCCCCCCGGGGCTGAGTGGACGTGGAGGGGACTGCATCTTAGAAGCTCAGCTGGATGTCTCTTGAGCTGTTTTTGTTGAGGTGGCAATGTGGTGCCCTGGCTTCAGAACAAAAAAATCAGGCAATTCTGCTCAAGCACATGGTTTCTTAGACCTCTTGTGCCCCTCAGATCCTTGCTGCCCCCACCAGAGCAGAAATGGGCAAGAATCATTGCTCTTCTCAGTCACAGGCTTATTTCTCATGGGAGGAGGGACCATTTACACAGGAACTTTCAGAATGTATAGGGATTTTAGTCAAATTGCTGCTCAAGTGTGAGACTTTTGTAGTTTTTTTTTTTTGGTTTTTTTTTGAGACTTGGCCATGCCCATGTAATTGCCCTTGTCTTATAATGGAACATGTATTCATTGTGCACCATTTGAACTATTTATGGCAGGAGCTCTTCCCCAGGGCCCACTGGGGTCCTATACCAGCTGAAACTGTAGGAAATTGAGAGCTGTATGTACATTTTCCTGGAGAGATGGTCTAAAAAGCCGTTGATCAGATTTTCATATTAAGGTTAACAACCCTGGTCTCTATCTTCTCCATATTTCTTGGTTGTAATTTATTTAGCCATTAAGTTTTTATTTTATTTTATTTATTTATTTTTAAAGATTTTATTTATTTATTTGAGAGAGAGAGAGAATGAGAGATAGAAAGCACGAGAGGGAAGAGGGTCAGAGGGAGAAGCTGACTCCCTGCTGAGCAGGGAGCCCGATGTGGGACTCGATCCCGGGACTCCAGGATCATGACCTGAGCCAAAGGCAGTCGCTTAACCGTCTGAGCCACCCAGGCGCCCTAGCCATTAAGTTTTTAGATGGCAGTGATGGGTCTAATTATTTTACACATGTACTTGGTGAATGACTGATGATCGTCTAAACATTAAGAAAGCCATTATATTTTTCTGTTTACCCTTACTAAAAATAAACAATTCTTTCTTTTATCCCTGAGCCATACCATCAAAATCTTAGATCCCAAACAGGAACCTGAAGGGGAATCTTTCAGTGTCTAGAGGCAAGAACGGAGACCCACAGAGCTGATGGGTCAACATGTGATTCTGACAGCGTACAAGCTACGGACACACTCACAAAGTCGGTAAAAGGTACGGATTCCGTGACAACTAACCAACCCACTTACAAGTGCAGGTCTAGCTACTGGGCAGCATGGCTGGATCACCTTGGCAGGGAGAGACATGGGAGAAGCTCAGGTCCCTATAAATTACTTTATGAACATCTTCCCGTCATGGGTGTTCCTGGTCTCATGTCATAAATAATCCTTGTGATTTTTCCTTTAAATGATGATTTTTCAGACTGTACTTCTCCCTAAGTTGATTATTTAAAGAGTGGACTGAATATTCCTTTTGTCCTTGTTAGTGGAGTTTCCCCCCTCATCATCACCAAGTTAACAAAATGATAATAGGACATGAGGTACATTTTTGTGTAAAAAAAAAAAAAATCAACCCTATATATGATACTGAACTAGGAAGGCATGCTAGATTAGTGTAGAAAAAGTATGTTAACATTTTTTTTTTAAGATTTATTAATTTGAGAGAGAGGCAGAGGGAGAGGGAGAAGCGGACTCCCCGCTGAGCTGGGAACCCGACACGGGGCTGAATCCTAGGACCCTGAGATCATGACCTGAGCCGAAGGCAGACGCTTAACCATCTGAGCCACCCAGGCACCCCTGTATGTTAACATTTTGAACAAGATGGGAGAGAGGAAGTAAGGGCAGGGTATATTTCTGTTCTAGACTGTTCTTTATGTTTCCGTATTATTGGCTCAAAGGTATATATTATGGTTCAAAAAGAACCTGTATGCCAGCAGACGTGTAAGCCACAGAACAAGACTTTTAGGTAGTTGTTTGAGCATAAAGAGGCCCTAGAATGGTATAGTCTAATAGTTCTCCAAGTGTAGAACCAGGCCGGCACCATCAGCATCACCTGGGAACTTGACAGAAATGCAAATTCTCGGGCCCTCAGTTCTAGTTCATCAGAAACTCTGGGGATGGGCCCTGCAATCTGTTTTAACAAGCCATCCAGATGATTCCGCAGCACACTCTAAACAGCCTAATCCAATTCCTAGGCTGTACCTCACAACCAAGCCATTGGTAGACTGGAAAGCCTGTCCTCCATGTAGTCATACAGGTGTGCATCTGAGTCCTGATTTTATTACAAACTGTATGACATTAAATTATTTATTTGGTCTCATTGTCCTCGTCTGTAAAATGGGAATAAAGGCTATCTTAAAAGGTTATGGTGAATAAAATGAGAGGAAATTGTGCATATATATATATATATCTATTCTAATAGAGTCTCTAGCACATGGTATAAACTCTGTAAATGAGTATCTCTACTTTTAGAACTTAAGTTAGGCACCTGGCTGGCTCAGAAGAGCACATGACTCTTGATCTCTGGGTCACGAGTTTGAGCTCCACGTTGGGTGTAGGATTACTTAAAATAAATAAACTAAAAAAAAACCCCAAAAAACCAACAGTTAAACAAACAAAAAAAAAAGAACTTGGGTTAAAAGTATGCTTTCTAACATGGGGTAATTTATTTCACTTTTTAGGTAATGGATCAAAATTCTTATGTATATGGATTTGAAGGAAAGAGCTCTGTCTGAAAGGTTTAATTAGGTCAGACCTGTTAAAAATGACAGTGATGGAAAATCTTCACAGATGCATTCAGCTAATTACTAGTCACAGAGATCTTAAAAGTGGTCAAGAGTTTCGTCAATATAAGAGTTAATGCATGATAAATGAGCTGAGTTACTTCCACTGCTTCTTTCCTATTAATGTCTTCACCCACTGCCATTTTACTAAGATAAACTGGTATATTTTAATAAATAGGCCAAGGTCACAACTGAGTCTTAGGCTACCAGAACAAGATAATGTAAAATCAGGCTTGTTTCTTGATAAACTGGCAACACTCTAGCAAGAACAATTCAGAGTCAGGGCATTCATCTCTAGGACCCTCCCACCTACCCCTTTACTTCCCACAGATAGGCTTAACAGAATGTCTCATACAGAACGTAACCTCGACTCATGGTTGCTGAGAAGGATGGTAAGTGCCCAACATTACACTAGTCTCGGTAGCAAGCAGATGACAGCACAGGAGGGAATCGTCTTACTCATGATGCTGAGTGTCCACAATGGAGGTTAGCGACCCCAGCCTCTCCTCCAGAGTATTAATTCTGTATCTCATGTAGAACGTCGAGATGATTAGTGCACAGACACTGCAGAGGGATAAAAGAGAAATTCTCAATAGGCTCATGAACTGACACGAAACCATCAACTCAGAGCCAGTGTTGTACCTTTAAGGCAAGATATTCTCCAAAATTAACTTGCCACAGAGACTTGAAAAAGGTCTTTTTTCAACAGGCTGATGCTTGTCAACAACTTGAGAGCTAGAACAGGATTTAAAATCTTCTGGCCCAGGTTCCTCAACTCACAAACAATGGCCATTCTACTAGGGTCCCGTGAGGCCTTGCCCAAGGTGGATGACAAAGCTGTGCTCCCTCTCCCCCGTGGTGCCGTGGCCCTTCCTACGAGGGTCTGGCCACTGAGTGCCCAGTCTTCACAAGCTCCCTTCTTTATCTGCAAACAAAAGTGGGCACATCCTCCTTGGTAGTAAGGAACAGCCTAGAACCGGACCAGCCTATTTTCAGAAAAACAACTGGTTAAAGGCTGGAAGCTGAGGGGAAATGTCTTAAAGTCTATGCCTGAGTGTTCACAGTTAAAGGGATGATGGCATTTTGACGTTGTTTTGGTCTCCATCCGGAGAACATGGGATAGATGAGAAAATAAATAGTAAGGCTAAAGATGCTTCATCATCCACAGAACAAGGTTCTTACAAATAGTATCCACTCAGAATGTAGTCCTCTGCTGGAATTGACCCAATTTGGTCTTCCCTCCTCCCTCTATTTATTTAAATAAGGAGATGAATAGGAAAGTGTGACCTAAGCCTAAGGAAAACAAAATGCTGGAATAGGAGATAAAAATTGTAAAAGGAAAGATGTCACATGAGACAACTGAGATTTACAATGACTCTTGGAACTGTGAGATTATTCTTTTAGAGAAATGAATGATTTTAAGTCACTCATAGTAAATTTATCTACTTACATGATTGCGTAAAATATAAGAATATGGTGGAGAGTCGTACATGTCTGAGACCTGACCTTGTGTAAGACTCCAATGGTTTCTGACTGACCTGTTGTGGGGAAAGAAACAAAAAAACAAGACAGTTTTAAAACTACAGCACACCTCCTTCATCCAGCAAAGTCCCTATGGGGAAGAGGTACTTGAAAGAGGTAATTCCCGGATAACAGACACTGAAGAAAACATTGACTGAAGCCTTCCCAGTGTCTATCCTTGCTCTCATATCAGTATAATTGGTAAACAGCTATTAGAATACTTACTAAATAAGCAGTAATTTAATAATTTGAGTTTTATCACCAATTTTTGAATAACATTCTCAAAATACTAAAAATAATGAAGGGACCTCCAGGAAGGCTATTCACCTTTGTATCCCTCACAATAAAGCACAGAACTGGATACCGTTTGGTGAATGAGTACATGAATTAATATGCACAGAACGAAGACCTACAGCAAGAAGGGAGGGGATATGAAAGGCAGTCATAAAGTGAAATAATGAGGGCCTTTTATTTTTTATTGAAGATTTCATTTCTTTAGTGAGAGAGAGAGTACACTAGTAGAGGGAGGGGCAGAGGGAGAGGGAGTAGACTCCTCACAGAGCAGGGAGCGTGATGCAGGGATTGATCCCAGGACCCTGAGATCATGACCTGAGCCAGAACCAAGAGTGGGATGCTTAACCAACTGAGCCACCCAGATGCCCCTGACATCTGAGGGCCCTTTAAAAGTTACAAGCAGATGACCGCCACCACCCCCTTTACCCAAGACATTCTGTTCCTTACCATGTACAGGGAGATTCTTGGCTTTTCCTTCAGGCACTCTATTCACATGGGCATCTGCCCGAGTTGGTTTTGTTTCTCCCTTGGAGACATTCAGAACTGTCTGGGATTCTGTCACATGGAAATCTGTCAAGCCAAAATGGGGCTGGCTAAGTTTTCTTCCCAATGCATTTAAAAACACAGCATCAACCAACGGAGCAAATCAATCTCACAACATGCATAATGGCTGAGAATATAAATGGATCTTCTCACATGTTGGTTAGGTATTGAAATTCAATGCGTAAGGAAGTCAGAAAATTATATGACAGTCTGTCCTTAGCCCACTGACTCATGGGGACCATTCAGCTAGAACAGTGAATAATATGACTGAAAGAAGAGGTAAAAAAGACATTTTGTGTTTTTCAACCACTCTACTATTGTGTCGATTTAAGAGACATTTATTAAATGTGTATAAAGAAATGGATTTTTACCATGGAGACACTTCCTTTCCCTAAAACTTTCGAACTACCCTTTCTCCAGAGTCCCTTCTCAATTGTTAATTAATTGCTAATTGGTCCCTTCTTAATTACTTGACAAGGTGGTTTTTGTTGGTGGTGTTTTTGTTTTAAAGGGGGGAGATGAGGATATTTGGTGGAGCATTACATTTTGGTTAACATACAGAAATTTCTCAGACCTCGCGAGTTCTCGGATTCAGGAGTCTGAGACCCAGAGCTGCTGTATCCTTCCATGTCTTGCCTTCTTTGTCGAACCACTCCATCCAGATCTGAGAATTCATCGTTGAAATCCTGAAGGGAAACAAGGAAGTGTACAGAGTCCAATTCCCCTCAGTGAACAGACAGGCCTCTGTAACCCCCAGCCCTTTCACTTAGGCCTCACCTATAAAATACTGAAAGAGAAGGGAGGATTATTCCATACCGCTGGGATTTCCCCAACAGATCAGAGCATCTGATGACCGAAACAGATTTTTCTGGGCAGTTAAAATCCTGTCAGCAGTGGCCAACTTGTTTGAAACAACAAATGTCTAGAGAAAGAACTGCTGATGACTGAAAAGTTTCCAGAGTCAAACTGGAAAACTCTCATTAGCACTCTGTCATGAGAAAAAGTGAATGACGCAGATGTATACGAGAAAAAAAGAGACGCACGGTTTTCTAAATCCATGTTCTAAATGTGAAGGTATCCTTTAAATCATAGTTTAAAAAAAAGGTATTGGGCTGGCTCAGTTGGTTAAGCAACTGCCTTCAGCTCAGGTCATGATCCTGGAGTCTCGGGATCGAGTCCCGCATCAGGCTCCCTGCTCAGCGGGGAGTCTGCTTCTCCCTCTGACCCTCCCCCGTCTCATGCTCTCTCTCTCTCTCTCATTCTCTCTCTCAAATAAATAAATAAATAAAATCTTTAAAAAAAAAGGTATTGGAGATGAAAGAAAAAATGGCTTTAACAAATTAGACACTGAAAGCAAATTTTTAGCTTTTCTTCCCCCCTCAACCAAATCAAAAGAGAGTCTGTGCTATCACTTTTGAATTATAGAGGGAGGACAGAGGGGTGAGCAGTAGGGAAAAAGCAGGGATGTTTTACTTTATATCCCCCAAATGCTTAAGAACCGGTGTCTTAAGAACAGGTGTCTTGTACTAGCTCTCTTGGGATCATTTCAATAATTCATTTCAATTTCATGCAAGAATATATAGGGGATAGAAAGCTGAAGAATTCAAGTCTCTTCGATTTAATAATTATTGACTGAATGCCTATCATGTATCAGGCAGTATGCAGAGCTCGTTCGACAGATGACTGCACTTAATCTTCACCCCCGCATCATGAGGTTGGCATTTTGCTGGATGAAGAAACTGAGTCAGAGCAGTCAAAGAGCTTGTCTGATGGCATAACTCAGCTGGGTGGAACCCAGATTTGAAACCAAGTTTGTTGGATTACAAATCATATGTGTTGGCTTTTATTTTGTACTACTTCCCACTCCTTCCCCCCCCAACCAGGTGTTTTTTTTTTTAGTTGAGATAAAAATTTATGTAATATAAAAGTCGTCATTCAAAGCATATAATTTAGTGGTTTTTAGAATAATCACAACATCAAGCAGCTTATTTCAGAACATTTCCACCACCCCCAAAGTGAAACCCTTTACCTAGTAGCAGCCACTCCTAATTTCTCCTTCCCCCATCCCTCAGCAACCACTAATCTACTTTTCCTATCAGTTTGTCTGTTTGGGACATTTCGTATAAATGGAATCATACCATATGTGGCCTTTTGTGTCTGCCTTCTTTTGCTTAGCATCGTGTTTTCAAGGTTCTTCCATGTTGTATGTGTCAGTACTCCTTCCTTTATATTCTACTGTATGGACATACTACATTTTATTGATCCATTCAGCAGATGATGAATGTTAGAATTGTTTCTATTTTTAGGCTATTACGAACAGTGCAGCTGTGAACATTCTTTTTTTGAAGATTTTATCCATTCATCTGAGATAGAGCGAGAAAGAGAGGACTCGGGGAGGGAGAGGGAGAAGCAGACTCCCTGTTAGAGCAGGGAGCCCAACGTGGGACTTGATCCTGGGATCACGAGATCACGAACTGAGCTGAAGGCAGATGCTTACCCGACTAAGCCACCCAGGCGTCCCAGCTATGAACATTCTTGGACAACTTTTTATGTGTACAAGTTTTCAATCCCTGTACTATTTGACAGCTCTCAAAAAGAAAGATTTGGAGATGTGAAAACCATGGGCTCATACCATTGCACTCAAGGTATTCCAACATTTAACTAATCATTTTGGGAATAAGCACTTGAATAAATATGGCAAGGACTCTCTTGGGCCAACATTATACCATCATAGGTATAAATCTTGTACAAATGGGGGGAATTACTTTCCACTGGAGATTTACTATGTAGTCAATGAAATCGAAAGGGGAAAAAAAAAAACTCTTTCACTTGGTCACTACAGAGTTCTTTTACAATTATTTCTGGATGTTCCTCATCTTTTCTACTAAGCTGTAAAGTCTTCAAAGGCAAGAACTAGTTTTGATTTTTCTTGGTGTCTTTACAGCATACACTAGCACAGTGCCTGGAACAAAGAAGACAATCAACGATTTGTGGGGATGAACCATGCCCCTACCCTAAGAGACTGGTGAATCCCTCTAAAACAACACTGACAAGCAAAGACAGCAAGATTTTACAAACACCTCCACTGACCACTCACTCGCCCAGACAGTCCACTATACTGTTTCTTTCGGAGGACAGCTCTTTAGTTACTTGAAAAAAGTTTATAGCCTCCTATGTCCTCCCTTTTCTTCAGCACAGAAATGTCCTGTGTCTTCACATTTTACCTCAGATATTAAGGTCTACACTTCTTCCATCCCCTGATCCTGGTGTAAGGAGAAGTGTGATTGTGGGACACATGCCCTTTTGGTGGGATTTAGATAGTTACATAGGCAACTCACCAGAGGCAGAGATGAAGGACGGTCTGCCCGGAAACTGTTTTCAAGAGAAGATGGGTTGGGACTGTTCCCGACGCTCGTGTTCTGAAATTAATGAAAAAATGAAAAACCAGATCAACTAGGAAACCAGAGGAAATAGAAAAGAGAGACAGCAACCGAGGCTCAGGAATGTTGTACTCACTTCTAAGTGTCCACACACAGATTTTAGTAGCTTGTAAGTAGAATCTCTGGAGAGTAGGGAGACAAATATGTACTGAAAAACAAGACAGAGTCATTATTAACAGATACTGCCTGGAAAGGTGTGAGGGTTCAGAGTGCAAAAAATTTATCTGTGTATAATTTTTTTCCTTTTTAAATGATGGAGACTGTTCTTTGGTCTACAGTCTCATTCACCCACACATTTTTTTTATTCCATTTCTGTAATAAACCAAACCTCTTCCCCCACAACAGCAACAAAACCATCACACCTCATTTAAGTAATAAAGCAACAGAGAGCAACATGAAGGCTCTAATACGCTGACACGGATGCCCCAAACATGCGCAGGCAGGCTTAAAAATAATAATGATGATGATAAAAAAAAAAAGGCTAGTGATATTTGCTAGATCCTCTTTAAAGCTTGTTTAAGGTATTTAATAATTCCCAAGGGTCCTCTCTGTTCTGACCTAGATTTCCATTAACAATTTCCCAGAGGCTCTCACAGGCTTGTTCTTTTTCAAGCCACTTCCAGATTCTCCCTTGTACAAATACAGAGATTTTCTAGTGGATGCGTATACATACGCGATGGGAAAGACGTGAAATCAGATGAGACAAAGAATTTGCAGACACAGGACATAAGGGAAAACGATTTTACCAAGAACAGTATGTTAAGAAAATACTAAAACTCAGTCTTCCTCCGTCTGTTTGGGCCACAGAATCTTTTCAGAGCCCCTTTCCAGAAGTTTGTGATTATCCTTTCACTCATCGACAAGAGCACTTGATAGGCTTTCCCAGCAAGCACGTATTCCAAAGGAGTTAACACTGTGGATTCTGCCGTTAGACCTAGTTGCTAGGTCTGGCTCTGCTGCTTACAAGAGGGTACTGGGCAGACTGCTACCACTCTTGGCTTCACTTTTTCTTTTCTTTTGAAGATTTTATTTATTTATTTACACAGAGTATGCGGATGGGGGGGCAGAGGGAGAGAGAGAATCTCAAGCCGACTCCGCGCTGACTGTGGAGCCCAATGCGGGGCTCAATCCCACGACCCTGAGATCGTGACGTGAGCCCAAATCAAGTCTCACACTCAAGCGATCCTTGGCTCCAGTTTTAACACCTACCCCTCCTAGGTAGCAGTGTGGAATCAATATAAAAACAGAAGGAAAGCATTTAGCATATGCCTGACGAGAAGTACTTAATGCTTGTTAGCCATTAATATTAAAACTTTTTTTTTCAAAATATTAACCTATTTCCCACCTCATCAGATTAGGCTCTTTTGTCTTTTCTCCACCCACCTTCCTTCTTCAAGTTACCCAGTAGGGTTAGAAATGGAATGCAGCTTTTTTGCTTTCATTGAAATAGTAGGTAAAATCTTAAAAAAATAATTTCAAGTGAGAAATGAGTAGGTGAACTGTTCCACTCCCGCTTTCTGGCCAAACTGAAATGAACAGCACTCTCAATGCAAATATTTCTCATTGCAAGTGTGTGGGGCAGCCCAAGTCAGGAGTAGCTCTAGAATTTCTATACAGAACAGTACTTGAAGCAACATGGAAGCAAAGGGGGAACTGGTCCTGAAGCTGACCATGCATGGCAAGCACCGGGTTGACGTATCTGGGGCGGCTCTGGAGAGGGACCAAGTAAGGTTCTGGGGAGGGTGGCCACCCCGCCCCAGAGACTCTTCAGTCTCAGCCTACCTCACCCCCTCAACCATGTGGTGGCTGTGGCTGTTTTAAATATTAAAGAAACTCAATATATCAGCTTAGCCTCTTCTAAGAGATATTAGGGAAAGGGAAGTTGGGAAAGAATTTTATGTTTTAGACCTTGGCCAAGCAAGTAGAATTAAGTCAGCAGGAAAATCAAAACTGTCAACAATTATATTAGAATAAAGCACCTTGTGAGGGGAAACAATATACAAACAGGACAAAGCGAAGGTGCCTCGCTCCAAGGCCTACTCACCCGGTCTGTGACTGTCGCTATAATCAGGGCATTTGGCACCAGGAGGGCAGTTTTGGTTTTCTTTATTAGGGTGACTGAGAACGCCGGAATAGAGATCTGAAACAGAATCAGTTAAAACTGGTTCAGGCTTCACTGAACACGACTTCAAATCTTTATGTTGAAGGTAAAAAAAAATTTTTTAAAGTTTAACAAAGAAATCAAAACCACCAGGGAGCTCTCCAGCCTGCAGGATGAAAAGCGAGTCTCCTCAACGTTTACAAAGCCAGAGGGTAAATCTGCATCATTAATTCTACTCAAGGGCTGGGCAAGAAACCTTTGTCTTGAGATAAGGGAGTGAATGCAAAATGCACAGTCATCTTAAAGATAGGCCCAGGGCTCTAAAGAAATTGTGTGCTTGTGGTCATCCACTTAGGGCCGATCTCCGCACTCCCGGCTCTCCTCTACCCTTAGGCACGTGCGGGCAGGGAAAACCTTGACAAGCACGGCATAGTGGAACCACACTACTGGACAGTCTGGGACCTCAATTCTCAGCTATGTTACTTTCATGACACTGAATAAAGGAAACCTCATTTAAAATACAGCCTGGAGGGGCGCCTGGGTGGCTCAGTCGTTAAGCGTCTGCCTTCGGCTCAGGTCATGGTCTCAGGGTCCTGGGATCGAGACCCGCATTGGGCTCCCTGCCCGGCAGGAAGCCTGCTTCTCCCTCTCCCACTCCCCCTGCTTGTGTTCCTGCTCTCGCTGTGTCTCTGTCAAATAAAAATAAGATCTTAAAAAACAAAACAAAAAAACCTCTTCATCTAAAAAAATTAATTAAAATGCAGCCTGGAGGCCAGGAGGGGGCGCTCTCAGGCACCACCTCTGCTCCTCAGTTGCAGACCCCAACAGGAATAAGCCCACTTGACTACCCACCCCAGCAGGAGGAAGGAAGGATTTCTCCTTGCCCAGCAACAAGCTCAGTCAATGAGAAGGCCTGAACACTCACTTCTCTCCAATGGACTTTTGTCTAAACCAACTGCTCCCAACTTCCTTCTTTTCTCTGTAATTTAACATTTCTCTCCTTCGATCTCGACTTGCCTATGGTTTGCCTACGGTTTGCCATGGCTTGCATGGCTCAAATTGTGATTTCTCTATTCCTGAATAAACCCGTTTTGCTGATAAAACAAGTGGCTGTTTTACTTTCCACGGTCCACTCTACGCGATCTACTCGACCTTACAAGCTACCCTTTCTAAGCCTGGTTCCTGATTTGTAAAATGGAGATAATCTGCCCTGCTTCCCAGGATTTTCTGTGGATTAAGTGAGGTAATATATGGAAAATACCTAGCACTCATGAAGAAAGTGATGTATTGTGCTTACTTTGGCAGGACATATACTAAAATTAGAATGATAGAGAGAAGATTAGCAGGGCCCTGCCAAGGATGAGTGCAAGTTCATGAAGTGTTCCATATATATACTTTTTTTTAAAGATTTTATTTGACAGAGACACAGCGAGAGAGGGAACACAAGCAGGGGGAGTGGGAGATGGAGAAGCAGCCTTCCCGCGGAGCAGGGAGCCCGATGTGGGGCTTGATCCCAGGACCCTAGGATCATGACCTGAGCTGAATGCAGACGCTTAATGACTGAGCCACCCAGGGGCCCGTGAAGTGTTCCATATTAAAACAAAAAAAAAAAAGTCATTTATTTCCTCATTCGTCTCATAAGAGGATGGATGAAATGAACTCTAACTTTATTTTCTGGTTCAAACGATAGAGAATTACAACAAATGAGAATGTCATTTAATTAGGACAGTCTTATGAAGTACATATTCTGAGAAATTAGGACGTGTTCAGAGAGGTAGGTGCTCGTCCAAGTTCATAAAAATAATAGGTTACAACAATGGAATCTGAACCAATCCAATCCAAAATGTGGGTTCTTTTTCATACAATGTATTACAAGCATGTACCAGATAACAGGAAGAATAGATGTTCCAATAGTTTTGTTATATCCCCCCAAGCCAGTCTAGTTTCAAAGAGAAAAGGATCATATCACTTTGATCCTGGAAAACAGAGTCACACACATCCACGGTAAAATGACTGCCCCTCCAAGTTCCAGATGGGAAGACCAGGGAGGAATGAGGGGCTGATCTTAATAAGACATTTCCTAAAATTGCCAAAGAACTCTACTGCCCCAAATGTTGAAGTGTAGGCGGTAACTCAGAAGTTATACACTGGGATAACTTTGGGGGGAAAAAAGTAAGGTCTACCAAGACCCGCCATGTTAGGTCTTTAGAAAACCAGTGTGTTAATGCCACTCCTTTTCCCTTTTTCTGTCTGGTCAGTTCTCTCTTAGGTAGATGTTGGATTTTAAAACCATTGCTAGAATCATATTGGCTTCAAAGTATACTTACTGAGTTTTAGAATTCCCCCATCCCTTAACAAAGACTCATTCTTCATTCACTAATATCTCCAACCCTGCTGCTTTGGTCAGAGGCGTTGGCTCTAAATTCCTGAGAATTATCTTATCACATTGAACTGGAGATCCCTTCTACCCAACCCCTTTCCTAGTCCATGAACAAGTTCTTGTAATTGAGAAATCTAGAAATACAGTGGAATACTGCTTAACATTGCTTTGCATTATACTGATTCGGGTGATACTATTTATCAAAATATGTTTGTCTAAACACAACTCTACATAATTACAAAACAACATTAAAATAACATGTCTGACCTAAAGAACAGTGTGCTAGTCGTCTGACCCAACACCAACAAAATCAAGAATTTCCATTGTATTTGTTACATAGTCATTATCTAAAAGATTGCCAGGGGCTTTAGGGAGAATATTTAAAACATAACTACCACTCAAAATAAAAAGTTTTCAGTCAACGACTTCATGAATATAAAAGCTGCTTATTCATAATCAGGAATCAGAAGGATTAAGAACTCTTAGGTCACGCGAACCTAAGAAGGACCTTCTCGGACTCCTTGTTCTGGTGGCCTGAATGAACTGTGGTGTGACATTGGAGGACAAAGGGAAAGAATGTCAGTGGAATGGAATTATCTTCTTCCTTCTTATGACACAGTCCCAGGGTCCTTGCTTTGGAAGGCAGTGGCTTGGGAAAACTGCCAGTTCCTCTGGGCTATCCTCCTGAACAGCTCAGGTATCTTGGGCCTGTGTTCCCCCAAATCTGTTTCATGAATGAGAACTTTCAGTCATTGTCCCCTGGGGAATGTGGATGTGTGAGTCTTTCAGACCAGGCCTTAAGTGTTCCAATTCCTGCCTGTCTGGTGCTGCTGATGGTACAAAGTGAGCTCCAGTAAGTGGCTTATTTTTAAGCCTGGTTTTCTACATGTCTGATGTAACTGATAGGAACACGGTGTAAAAATCAATATTTATTTAAAAAAATGGTCTTGGGTTTAATATATGTCTTTGAAACAAATCATGGCACGCTCTCCAAATGGACAACTTTGAAGAGTTCTCTGGTGCCATCTGGGTAGAACGGATTTAGTGCAGGGCTGTGGGAGAGATCTATCTACATAAGGAAATAAACAGAGAGTGGTCTTTAGGAAAAAAGGGAAGTTAGTGTCATTTAGAGGCATTTAGAACCTGTAATATTTGGAACCATGATAAAGGAAATAAAGATATAAAGGTCTAATAAGAGTAAACTTTTATCAACATTGCTACGCTTAAAACAATTGATATTCACAACATATAATAAAGTGCATAGCTTTTTAAAAATTATACCAACCTTAGTGTCTTTTCCAAAGACTTTGGAATGGAAACAAATCCAGTTTTCTGATACAAAGAGCTTCCCCTGGTATAATATCTCTTTCTGTAGGGCACAGGTAAAACCTGGGAAAACAGACACAGGTATAAGAGCACTTAGAATTTCCATATGAAATAGAAATTATGTAACTATGTTGGTTCCCCAGGATTGGCAGAGATAGTACACTCATACTCAAAAGATCTTTCACCTGTTCGTCAGCCATCTTTCGTGGCATAAAGCTATGGGGATGAGAGTTTGTTTTTTAATTCAAAGTCTTTACATGCCTTAGTATGAAAGTCAAAATGGCCAGGCAAGTCTATCACTGTAAACGAGAGTTCCAGAATGGAGTTTCAAAATCTCCTCTGTTGAGGAAGGTGTGTCACCTGGAGCTAGTGGTGGCACTCCTGCCCCTCCTTCCCTGGGACTGTCACTAATGACTCCTTTTGAAATTGATGGTCTCAGTGTGGGAAGAGCATGTGACCCACATGTTTGGGCATCATGGCAGGAATCCAGCCTCCTGCTTAACATGGGTACACTGAGAGGCCACAGCGGAACCCTGGTCCTAATGAACCTAAGAGGAGCCAAGGAGGTCTTCACTGGCGTGCCGGGCAGGATGTCTGGGGGTGATCACAGCACCCTGCATCGTATAGGGTTGGACACACGTCTGTGCACTAGGATCTGTGTTTCCTTTCAGCCTTCTTTCAGCAGCCCCTCTTCCTCCAGTCTTGTTATCCCAAATCTCAGGACAACCCACACACAGTGCATTGCAGCAGTCAGTACAGAAGGTGAGGAGATCATTCCGGAATCACCTTGGAGGGTTCCCTGTCATGGGGAGGGATTCGGTTTCCCCTTCTACTCTCCTTCAAGGAGCTGGGTGACAGCTGAATGAAGCTGGCACACCCGTTACATAGTAACTTTCAAAAGACCTGTTCGCCTGGGTGCTTCAGGCCCCAGACGGAGCCCGCTTTCTTCCCCCAAACCAATTAGCATCTTGTCAAGTAAGTCAGACAGGCCGGGACTTACTTTGCCTCAGTGGTTCCTCAGTTGGGACATCAAGGAACAACTTGTGGAAGTGCATATTCGCCTTGTACTACGGTGAGAACACAACACAGGCGTTACTGCTCGCATTTCTTGGTGAAACGTCGTAAATCTGAACTTCAATTTAAATTACATAACAAGGGGCGCCTGGGTGGCTCGGCCCGTTAAGAGTCCAACTCTTGATTTCCGCTCAGGTCATGATCTCAGGGTCCTGGGTTCGAGCCCCATGGCGGGCTCCGCATTCATCGGGGAGTCTGCTTGTGGATTCTCTCTCCCTCTGCCTCTGCCCCTGCCCCGCTCTCTCTCTCTCTCTCTCTCTCTAATAAATAAATTTTAGAATAAATAAATTACCTAACAAATTTCCCCTCCCTTGATACAGTCTCTTTAGGAATTCCTTCTGTCTGATCTTACAGTCTTCAACATAAGCCTTCAAAGTGGGCACAGCACAAAGGTTTCATTTTCCAACAAGATTAGTGACTTGCAGGTTGGACAGACATCTGTGACCTTGCTGCAGCTGGTGGTCACTGTTCTGCCCAGGAGGCTCGACAGGGTGTCCCTAATAAAAAATGACATGAAGCTCCAAGGGATCTCACCAAAGAAGGCAGGAGATCCCAGGGCACTACAGATACAAGGACTCTCAGAGGAGGGCAGTGGTTAAAGGGTCAGATCAACCTGAGTTCAAGTCTTGGCTACACCTCTCCCTGGGTGTGTGATTGTGGCCAAGTGAGGGAGCCTTGCTGAGCCTCAGATTCTTCTTCTGTGCCTGAGGGCAAATACACTCCCTGCCTCAGAGGGCTGCCATAAGGCTTAAATGGGACAATTCATCCGAAAGACCTACCACCTGGTATTGTCACTCCCACTACTTTTGTTGTAAGGGCATTTCCTTAGCCAGTGTCAGGGGGAGATAACTCTCTAGGGCGGTAGAAGGCATGTGTTTACACAGCTGTAACAACAACAATGGACAGCCAGCAATTTCCATCTGGTAACCTGCCTTCACAAACACCATCCCCAAAATAACCTGGGGAGCTGATGTTCCCATTCCATGGGTCTGGACAGTGTGCCTCAGGGAAACTGAGTCACTGAACTGGCGCCACACAGCTAAGAGGTAGAACTGGTCCTCCTTCCACTGGACCTCTGCCTGACAGGATGCTTTTGATTAAAAAAAAAAAAAAAAAAAAAAGGTCTTGTGAGCAGAACAGAGAGAGTACAAGCAGGCCCTTCATGTTTTATTATCCAAACTGGGAGTGGTCTCAATGGCAGGACCGGCCCTAGTATTGCTCCAAGGAAGAGTTTAGAGAGGTCTGCAGATGAAAGGTGATCCCCACAAGTCACCTATTTTATAAACACCTCATGTAAAGTAGGTCACCTTATGCTGCTTCCTAAAAGTACAGTTTGCATCTAAAACGTTACCTGGATTAAAGCTAGGTATTCCAGGGGCGCTTTCCTGAGATTTGTTTTTTGTTTTGTTTTGTTTTTAATGGCTACAGTGAGAATCAGCTGCATAACTTGATTTAAAAATAACGTGGGCCAGAGACGCCTGGCTGGTTCAGTCAGTTGAGCATCTGCCTTTGGCTCAGGTCATGATCCCAGGGTCCTGGGATCGAGTCCCACATGAGGCTCCTTGCTCAGCAGGAAGCCTGCTTCTCCCTCTGCGTCTGCCCCTCCCTCGCTTATATTCTCTCTCTCAATCTGACAAATAAATAAATAAATAATCTTAAAACAACAACAACAAAAAACCTGGGCCCAAAAGAAAAAAAAAATCCATAATATAAAAAACCTAGAACATGGAGTCTTCAAAAATGTGAACGTAAAACGCAAAAAAAAAGGGGGGGGTGGTGGGAATGATCTATATTAAAAGCGACAGATAAATGTAATACATGCCTCCTGACTGGATTCTAGAGATAGGGGAGCAAAAAACATTTATAAAGGCATCCACTACTGGGACAATTATGGAAATCCAAAATGGATTTTACATTAATAATATTTTGGTATATTTACTATTTAGTTATATTTCTTGTGTGTCCCAGTGGGTTTTTGTTGTTGTTTTTGTTCTAGTTCTTAGGGGAAACATGTATTCAAGTATTTAGGGGTGAGGTGTCAATAACCACCTCAATCCATTGACCCCAGTAAGTATGCCACACTCTAAGACACAGAACGGGGCTTTGACACCCATCTGGGTGTGTTTTAGAGCAGAACTAAACTACTCCTGGATGAGAATCATGACCCTGTTCACAGGTCTCCCCCCTCCGTGTGCAGCTGGGTAGCCTTCTATTCAGACGGGTGTCGTATCAGACTCTAATTTTAATGCAAGGCCATCACAGCTCTCCTGGTCTTGGTTAATTATTAGACCAGCACATGACTGTGTGGGTCCCTGCTCTCCGGGCGCTTGTCAGAGTTAGGGGTTATGGCATGGAACTCACCACCACGCAGAATATACTGAAAGGTCAGTGGTGAAATAACAATATTGATTAAAAATCAACCGAAGGAACTGCATCCTGTTCTTTCTTCCAGATTCTCTGCCATCTCTGGCCATGTGAGTCCTGGCCAGCAAGAAGATGCACATTTGGGTTTAGTGCCCCTGCCTTGACATGACGCACACCGCCTTCCCAAGTTACCTGGCTGGAAGACGAATACTTTTTCCTGTCCATCTTAGATTCATTTTTGCTTTCTGTTTTACAGTCATTCTTATCGCTTGCTAAAGAGGCACCATCAAAACTGGATTTTGACCTGAGGAAAGAGAATCCAGGGAATTGATAAGATGAATTTTGTACACTACTCATTAATTGTATCGTAATAAATCTTGATTGTTATACCATCTCACGAGAAAACCTGACATTGGGTTTTCTTTTCTCCACCTCAGTGATCACTCATAATACTCTAGGAGCATTTACGCAGTACAGTGCGTAGGAGACCGGGATGGTTTCAGCAGCCTACAATCTCAAACTGCAGAGAAATGTGGACTTGTAGAAGGGAGAAATATCAACTGAATTGTGGAGATCATTAAACCATCTCAAAAGTATTCTAAGCAATAAAAGAGGAGTAGTATAGGCAAATTATTAAACAAAACTACAGCTACAGTTCAATCAAAGAATATTTTTGTTTCAGAATTCTATTAATATTTAACATGTGTTAATTGAGGAGGGCATTGTATGAAAGGCCATGAGGCACACAAGACAGTCTTTTTCCTTAAGGAGCCTGTGAATTCACCAAACAACTGTTTTAAAAGGGCAGTACAAGATTAGCACCAAATAATACATACCGTGGGTTTTAGGAGGAACTAAAGAGGCACTAAGTCCATCAGATCAATAGTACAATTTGGGTTTAATACACTGGGACTCAGAAGATGAGCAGGAGGTGGGTATGAGGAAAAGAGACAAAACATCCCAGAGTAGGGAAAACAGAAGTGAAATCAGGATAAAAATGACGAATGTGTCTGCAAGTGAAGTCTTCCTTTTTTCTGGTAAGGGCAGGGCTCCAGCATGTGTTTCTGAGATGATGCCGGTCCTGGCTCTCTGTTTGAGTACATATGTGAATTTACACATGTCTTCAGCCCCACAGACACACACAATCATTTCAGAGTGGAATGCATGTGTGATTTTTAGAGGTCTATATATGTGTGATTTTTTAGAGGTCTACCTAGGACCAAGTTTTAGGACACAATTATGTAGGGTTTTTTTTCTATATTATTATTGGGAAAAATGACACATGAAATCCATGATTCCACAATATGATTCCTTACAAAGAGGCTCAGTTAAAACTACTATTTGGTTCAAAGCAGATGTAAGAATCTTGAGTAATTCAGGTGGTATGAGGGTATGACTCAGAGACAGAAATGACTGAAGCCAGATTTTAGATTCTGGGTCTCTCCAGCTGTGAAAAGACGGGCTATCTGATGTTCCGGGCCCCTGCCAGCCCCAACAGTTTGGGTCCATGTTACTCTAACCACAGGTGAAGATTTGGATTTAGCTACAGACCAGTGACCCTATTCACAGATATAAGTTCCTCTTGAATTCTAGGAATCACTTTTTTTCCTTTGAAATTACGAGTAAACACTGAACTCAAAAATAAAACTATTTTTACAAATGTCAAATTACCTGCTATTTCTACTATCCACTGATCTGATTCAATCACCTCTACTGATTCACGTTTGTAAACGTTAATGGAATTGCCAAGGCAACGAGCTCTCGAAGGACCGTCAGCAAATGCAAAAAGGAGGGCAGCTGTGCCCTTGATGGATTCAATAGCCACAGCAGAATGGGCTTGTCTGCAGAGCTCTGTGAACGGGGTGCTGATTTACATAGTGCCGCGTCTTTGTGCCTCCTGAGCTGTGGTACTCTCGTTTGTCACAGGTGACTATGAGCTGGACGGAAAGCCCAGTGCAAAATGAAAATGCCGGGCCTCTTATTAAAAAATCAGGAGTTTCCAGCCAGCCAGAGCAGAACAGTAAAGCCAGCGTGGGGCTCTCTGCGACTACACTGAGGCCCCGCCTGTGCCGGTTAACAAGCATGCTCTCACGGTGGGTGCTGGGTGCATCATTCCCAACCCAAGCCTGGGGGAGGCGGAGTTAAGGCACCCTTTCCAGGCTCCCGCAGGAGCCAGCCAGTAATGGTGCAAGATTCAAGAAACCACATGCTTTGTGCCTTTGCCCAGAGACTCGTGCGGTGAGTGCGGCGAGATGCGCGGACAGGAAACTAGAGAAAAGAGGGTTGAACGTGAGCTGTGTCAAACCAGCCATGCAGAACCGAAGATGAGAGAACTGGAAGCAACAGAAAAGAAAAATCTGGGGGAGAGAGAGATGAGACTTACGCTTGGTCTTGAATGAAGTAAGGATTTGGAGAGAAGGAATGGGCTGGGTAGCCAGGAAGGAAAGGGAAAGGCAGGAGTTACTTAATTACCCTTCAGCAGAAGCCAGGACACCCCGAAAGGTGCAGTTCTGACAGTTCCAGGATCAGGGAGAAGAAAGGAGAGCAATCCCTCCACCGCTCAGTACAGACCCCCGGCCACACTGCCCCATAACTGACCATGGGTATAGCCATTCTCTTTTCAGGGCAAAAAAAAAAAAAAAAAAAGGCAACGTGAAGTTCCTACTTCTTCCTTGCATGGGAAAGCAAGCATGTAAGTGGAGGCTCTGAGAGTGCCAGGGAGCGTGGCTCCGCTCAGGCTCATGACCAGACTGCTACTGGCTCCCAGCACCGGCCCCCAGGAAGCAGCAGTCCCCCAAGACAGGCACAGCCTGGCCCAGGATCCCAGGCAGGTGGCTGCCAGGAAGGCAAGGCAGCAGGTGAGCACTTGCACAGGTGGAACGGGCACTCCCACCTGGGCAGGTCTCATGGGCTCCCTGGCCACCTTTGCAGGTGCTTCCGAGGTCTGTGCCAGACAGGGGGCTGTCCTGGCTTTAGGTAGCAAGAGCTGTCCCTGAAGAAAGGGGCAGATGTTCTGCCGTAGGCTGGGGCAGGGAGGAGGAAGGATGCTGCCAGCAAGAGACGAGGCAGGAAGGCAAGCTTCAGCTTCAAAGACAGGCACCCCACTTCTTGGCCAGGGGTTTATTTGCCTACAGTAGATCCTGACTCTTCACCACCACCACCAACCTAGAAACACGGGCTCCTCCCAGCAACCCCTTGTCCCCAAAGGCCCCAAAGAACAAAGTGTCACCGCCAGGACTCACCGCAAGGAAAGGATTCTCTTCTGGTCTGGGGACTCGGCCTCGCTGGACGGACTTGGGGACTGGATTGCTGGCGACTTGCAGATCTTCTTTTTCTCCTCCACACCATTCTCAGCCTCTGAGCTGGAGAAGAGAGAAGAACGCTTGGCCTTAGACATCCAGGGAAGGGGGTGGAAGGAAAAACGATGAAAACACCTTGCTTTCTGGAGAAGGGAATGATGTTCAATCCCCATAGCAGGCTGAAGTCAACCTGGACGGCCGTGCCCTTTCCAGATCTCCATTCTGCCGCCTCTCGGCTGGCCCCTCAAGGGCATGAGCTCCAGGTCATGCCTGCTGTGGCAGCTAAATGTCCGACTTTGTGGGAACTGGGTGGCTCCCAGGTGTGCGCACTGCTCAGCTCTGCCCTGCTAGCTGCGTGCTGGGGCGACAGATCACCCGGAGGCTGGGAGGGCCTGTGTACACACGTGCTCGGCGCACACGCTCACGCGTGGCCTTCTGCCAGGCGTGAGCCTTCCTGCTTCGAGCCCCCACCCCTTTGTTTGCATTTCTCTTGTGTCATTTACCACCCACTGTTGTAGTTATATATAGCTCCCACTTTGGGTTGTTGGTATTTTAACCAAGCACTTCTCTAAGCCGTCTGCAGTCTCTAATCTACACAGCCACCCAGGCTGGGTAGGAATTATAACAACCCCCTCTTCAGAGATCTGGAATTTGAGGCTCTCAGATATCATCCACCTTGCCCAAGTTCACAGAACCGGCATCTGTCAAGCTTAGGTCTGTCCATCGAGGAGGCCTCTGGGTACACACCCCTTCTCACACCTTCCCTTTGCCCTGCCATCCACCCACCTCCCGCCCCCAACCACTTGTCCTTCCATCTAGCCCCCTCATTAGCTCTTCAGTGCGAGAGGGCTCCACGGCGGCGTGAGGATCTTAGTGATTTTTATACTGACCACAGGGTCTAGGTGAGTGCTGGTATCTAATCATCAACAACAGGCTTTTAGAAAACTAGGGCTGACTTTGGTGAAAGCAGGATTAGAGGGGAAAGCAAGTTAGGAGGGTTTGCACACGGCACCACTAACAAATGGAGGTAACCGGTGGGGTGGATGCAGGAGTTGAGCTCCCTCAATCTTGGGGACCAGGGACACGAATTCCAATTTGGGAAAGAAAGAGGAGGGTGAGGAACGTGGGAAGGGAGAATATGTGGTGTTTTACATGGGCCAGACCTTCCGTGCCAGCCTGCAAAGCACAGAATTCACAAGACACATTTCTGGGAATGTGAGAGCTCCAGGGAGGCTGAACATAAAGGAAGACATATTAAGATAGCATTGCAATGACAGTTTGGCTACTTTGAATCCTAATTTACCACCATTTGGTGTCTTCACCTGCATGTGACCGCACGGGCAGGAAATGTGAGTGGTTAGTTGAAGCTTTGTGGTTGCTTGCTTAGACTTAGAGTTTTATCACTTTTCACAGTGTGTTCCAGTTCCAGCCCATTCCAGTAAGACTGCAGTAGTGTCAAAATCAAGACCAAGTGTATCTGACAAGGTAGCCAGTTAACAATCCCTACAGACAGTGGATGCCCTTACATTGTAGTTAGCATTCCTAAGTACGTCAGCATTCCCCCACCTTCCACTTCTTCAATTCTCAAAGTACTCAAAAGCACTTAGGTACGTTCGAAGAGCTCAGTCCATAATTGAATTGTGTGATGTGACAAAAGGCACATGGAAGTCTTTGCGATATTAACAGGAAAACACTGCTTTGGTTTGAAATAGAGGGTTCTATTTAATTTTAGCATCAAGTTGAATTCATAGAACGGTTAAGGGGCTGTAGAGCACACCTCTGCCCACCCACCCTCCCTAAGACACACACATTATTCGAGTTCTTCAAAAGCATCAGACGGTAATCCACTTGTGAGGCCCTCTTTAAGTAGGGAGAATAAGTGTATGTGGACCCTCAATAATCCACTCGGCATTTATTTATGTATTTACTGAATTTTATGCATGAGCCAGAGCCGCTGCTATCCTGTACAGCACCTCTGCGTACTGAGAAAGGATCCTACCCCCAAGAGGCACTCACCAAAAGCTGCCCCTCTGTTTGGAGGTAGCAGGCCTATTGCTACATGGCCTGGCAGATCTAAGGTACCCCTAGCTCTGGGCAAATGTCTTATTTATCCACCTCCTAGACTAAATTCCTTACAAACAGGGAACGTCTGTGTTTTTCCACGGCGCTCAGCTCAGCATTTGATGCTCCTAGTGGTCACTTATACGTGTTGACTGATGTGCGACTCATTCTGCAGTGTCTCCCAGAGGAAGTGAAATTCATGTAGGGGCCCATTCAGTTTTAGAGTTTTGTCGACTTAAAGATGCCACAGGGGCGCCTGGGTGGCTCAGTCGGTTAAGCATCTGTCTTTGGCTCAGGTCAAGATCCCAGGGTCCTGGGATCCAGCCCTCGTCCCCCCATGTGGGGGTCCCTGCTCAGCGGGGAGCCTGCTTCTCCCTCTGCCCCTCCCCCACCCCCCGCCCCCTGCTAGTGCTCTCTCTCTCTCAAATGAATAAAATCTTTAAAAAAAAAAAAAAGCTGCTATGGAAACTCAAGCAAGTGAATTCCTAACACAGGAGAGCTCACCCCCACAAGCACCCCTCCCTGCTGAGGTGTTGTGGCAGCGGACTGAAACTACAGTAGAATCCAAACAGCAAAGACTGGCCAGGTGTGGGAGGGCAACAAGATGGTTC
The DNA here is from genome assembly GCF_009762305.2 of Zalophus californianus. Lineage (NCBI taxonomy): Eukaryota > Metazoa > Chordata > Mammalia > Carnivora > Otariidae > Zalophus > Zalophus californianus. The sequence goes on along the minus strand of NC_045599.1, from coordinate 20,801,456 downwards.
TACAAGGCCCCTCTGTAACTTTAAAGTTACTGTCAGTAAAGCTGCACTCACCGGCAAGGGAGATGAAATAACAGGTCTTGTTTAAGTCATGAAAAAGAAGAAACCAGGTATTTTTCTTTTTTTTATAGCCAAGAAGAAAAGGCCTTTCAGGGACATTGACCATAAGAGTCAACTAAAAAACAAAACAAAAACCAAACCAAAAGAACAAACTTCTCTTTTTTCCTTTCTCTCTCTCTCCCTCTGTCTCTCTCTTGATTTACTAATAGACAAAGCCTAAAGGTTTATTTCTTCTTGGACACACCCACGGTGTGGCCACCGCAGCCTGTGGTCTTGGTGTGCTGGCCTCGGACACGATGTCCCCACGAGTGGCGCAGCCCGCTGTGAGCCCAAATCTTCTTCAGTTGCTCCAGGTCTTCCTGGAGTTTGTTGTCCAGACCATAGGCCAGGACCTGGCTGTATTGTTTTCCACGCTTGACATGCTTGAGTCCGTTCAAGAACCAGTCTGGGATCTTACCCTGTAAGGATTCTGTATAATGGTGATCACCCATCCCACCTCCTCCTCCGTGAGTTCTCCTGCCTTCCTGGTGAGGTCAGTGTCTGCTTGTCCCAGCACCACGTGGGCCTGTCTCTGCCCCACACCCTTAACTGCAGTGACGGCAAAGGCTCTTTTCTGCCCAACCATCGACTGAGTACTCGCAAAATGTGCTGAGCCTCTCAGGGATCACTAGACATGGCCCTAGTGGCGACCCTAATGGCAGGTGTTCCAACCTTCCTCTTTCCACACATGTTTACTCAAAGGGTCCCTGCTGGCAGGGCAGGATGCTGAGCTGGGCAGGTGACACAGATAAGTGACTGACAGTTTTAAGTAGCCTCAGAAGAACCAGATGCTGGAAACACACGATCAACCTTCACTCGGCCTTGGCAAGTTTTTTCTTCTCCCAACTCCAACCCAATGTAAGTATCACTTGTGGGCCTTGAAAGCTTTTCGGTGGGAATTCCGGGGCACTGAGACAGTCCAGCTTGTACAAACCAAGCCTGATGTTACCCTTTGGGGGAATGCATTTTTATTACCAGCTAGGAAGTGCTGGTTTCAATAAGACACTGCCCCATAGGGTTACACAATCTATAAATAAAAAACGGGTTGGACAGTCAGTCCCTATCGAGAGTGTAATATGAGTCAATTCCCAGACCTTATTAATCTGATGATGAGATGACTCAGATTTCACAATTTTTCAGAACTGGAATTCTTATATTCCTCCTGGAAGGAGTCCTCTCTGAGTTTAGGGTAAACTCAGCTCTCCTTTCTCCTATCCCATTAATCTCCCTGGCCCTTCGTCACTCACGCTGAGAATGAGCTGTACTCGGCCATCATCCCAAGCAAGTCAAGGTAAGTAGCTATTGGGCAGAATGATGATTAAGTTGCATCTCAGGTGAGTGATTAAGTGGCGTCTCAGGTAAACAAGTGCCTCCTACGGTTCAGTCCAGGCAGTTGTGTTCCTTTCTAATCACAGTGGCGAATCCCTGTGTTCGAATCTACCTTCAAGTTAAATCAGTCTAAGTTAAAGCATAAGAAATGTCATCAATTCCCTTATGGTAGCATGGATGAGGGTAGTTTTAAATCCACTGTTCCTTAAAAAAAAAAAAAAAAAATCCCTGATCACCAGATGCTGAAACCACAGTCTTGACCAACAAGGTTTGGAAGTGACTTGAAGATAGGCTAGGTTTCACCAGAGGATCTCAAACGGATAAAGTCCTGGAGGTGGGACTGTTGTGATTAAGGCCAGGTCTGTCACAATACAGTGTTGTGCTGAAACCCTATGCTGGAAACTAGGATACACCTGGGGAGGCCAAGACCTAGGGCACCAAACACTTGTTTTTGTTTTTTTAAGATTTATTTATTTGAGGGGGGAGGTGGTGGGGGAAAGGGAGAGAGAGAATCTCAAGCAGACTCTCTGCTGAGTCCGGAGCCCAGCGTGGGGCTCGATCTCACAACCCAGAGATCATGACCTGAGCCAAAATCACGGATCAGACGCCTAACCGACTGAACCACCCAGGTGCCCCACCAAACCCCTGTTTTTGGTGTGTTGCTTGCTTAGTGGCTTCAAGGCTGGCTGGCAGGCGAGGGCGGCACTATGTGGGAACAAAGAGATGGACTACAAGAACAGAGGAGGGCTCTGGAGGTGGCTGGGCAGCAGCCATAGTACAAATCGAGACATCATGGTAACCATAAGAAGGGTGCAGAACAGGGCACAAAGGAGGTGGTGATGAAGAGCAGGGCCTCTCTAAGACCCCTCAGCCTCTCCAACTGCAAAGTAATGCAAGATCTCCCAAACTAGATTTTGTAAGCCAGGAAAAAGTCTTTCATTTACAGTTCTTTTTTTTTTTTTTTTTAAAGATTTTATTTATTTATTTGAGAGAGAGAGAATGAGAGATAGCATGAGAGGGAAGAGGGTCAGAGGGAGAAGCAGACTCCCTGCTGAGCAGGGAGCCCGATATGGGACTCGATCCCGGGACTCCAGGATAATGACCTGAGCCGAAGGCAGTCGCTTAACCAACTGAGCCACCCAGGCGCCCCTCATTTACAGTTCTGATACAGTAGATCTTTGTCTAGAAACTTTAAATTTTATGCACCTGTCTACATATTCATTTCTGAATAAGTACTAGAAGCAGAAGTACACAATTCAAAAGTTACAAATGGAACTCTGAAAACTATAAACTACTGATGAAAGAAATCAAAGATGACACAAACAAACGGAAAGATAGCCTGTGTTCATGGATTGAAAGAATACTGTTACAATGTCTACAAGAGTATGGACAAAGCAATCTACAGAGTATAATCCCCATCAAAATACCAACAACAGCATCCTTCACAAAACTAGAACAAATAATCCTAAAATTTGTATGGAACCACAAAAGACTCCAAATACCCAAAGCAACACTGACAAAGAAGAACAAAGCTGGAGGTATGGTAATCCCAGATTTCAAGATATACTACAACACTGTAGTCATCAAGACAGTATGGTACTGGCTCCAAAACAGACACACAGATCAATGGAACAGAATAGAGAGCCCAGAAATAAACCCGCACTTATATGGTCAATGAATCTATGACAAAGGAAGCAAGAATGTACAATGGGGAAAAGACAGTCTCTTCAATAAATGGTGCTGGAAAAACTGGACCACTTTCTTACACCATACACAAAAATAAACTCAAAATGGATTAAAGACTTAAATGTGAGACCTGAAACCATAACGCTAGTAGAAGAAAACATAGTGAATGATCTCTTTGACACTGACCTTAGAAATATTCTTCTAGGTATGTCTCCTTAGGCAAAGGAAACAAAAGCAAAAACAAACTATTGGGACTACACCAAAATAAAAAGCCTTTACACAGTGTAGGAAACCATCAATAAAACAAAAAGGCAACCTACTGAATGCAAGAAGCTATTTGCAAATGATATATCCAATAAGGGGTTAATAACCAAAATATATAAAGAACTCACATAACACCAAAAAACAAATAATCTGACTAGAAAATGGGCAGAGGACCCAAATAAACATTTTTCGAAAGAAGAGATAGAGATGGCCAACAGACACATGAAAAGATGTGTCTAATCATCAGCACTCATCGGGGAAATGCAAATCAAAACCACAATGAGATACCATCTCATACCTGTCAGAACGGCTGAGACTCAAAAAGACAAGAAATAACAAATGCTGGTGAGGATGTGGAGAAAGGGAAACCCTCAAGCACTATTGGTGGGATGTAATTTGGGACAGCCACTGTGGAAAACAGTGTGGAGGTTCCTCAAAAAATTAAAAATAGAAATACCACACAATCCAGTAATTCCACTTCTGGGTATTTACCCAAAGAAAACAAAAATACCAATCTGAAAAGATATATGCACCCCTATGTTCACTGCAGCTATTCACAAGAGCCAAGTTATGGTAGCTGCCCAAGCATCTACTGATAAATGAATGAATAAAGAACACTGGGGAGGGATGTGCTATGGTGAGCACTGTGAATTGTGTAAGACTGTTGAATCACAGACCCGTACCTCTGAAACAAATAATACATTATATGTTAAAAAAAAAAAAGAAGAAGAAGAAGATAGCAGGAGGGGAAGAATGAAGGGGGGGGAATCGGAGGGGGAGACAAACCATGAGAGACTATGGACTCTGAGAAACAAACTGAGGGTTCTGGGGGGGGGGGATGGGTTAGCCTGGTGATGGGTATTAAAGAGGGCACGTTCTGCGTGGAGCACTGGGTGTTATATGCAAACAATGAATCATGGAACACGACATCAAAAACTAATGATGTAATGTATGGTGATTAACATAATAATAAAAAATTTTAAAGAAAAAAACTAATGATGTAATGTATGGTGATTAACATAATAATAAAAAATAAATAAAAAAGATACTACAGTGGAAAAAAAGAATTTAATGGTAAAAAAAAGATGCAGTATAATACACACAATGGAATATTACACAGCCATTAAAAAGAACGAGACTTTGCCATTTGTCACAACATGGATGGGCCCAGGGGGTGTTATGCTAAGTGAAATAAGTCAGACAAAGACAAATACCTTATGATTTCACTTATATTTGGAATCTAAAGAACAAAACAAATTAATAAATACAAATAAAAAGCAGAAAGAGACCCATAAATACAGGGAACAAACTGATAGCTGCCAGAGGGTAGGGGCAGGAGGATGGGCACAATGGATGTAGGGGCTGGGAGATACAGGCTTTTAGTTATGGAATCAATAAGGCAGGGGGATGAAAGGTACAGCACAGGGAATATAGTCGATGGTATTATAATACTGTATGGTAACTGCTTGTGGTGATAGCAGCATAATGTACAGACCTGTAGAATTACTATGTTGTACACCTGCAACTCATGTAACATTATGTATCAACTCTACTTCAATTAAAAATTTACAAATCAAAAAACAAATCTCCCTTCTATCCCTGTTTTATGGTGGCCCTGTTTGTCTCCCAGGAGGCACCCACTACTGTTCCTTGCTCGTGTGTGTCTTTCCAGCAAGAGTCTGTGAACATAAACAAGGCTACGTATTGTCTAAGCACAAATGAGAGCATGCTATCACAGCTTGCTTTTTTCTCCTTTTACTTACTATATATCTTGGTGCTCTTTCCCATATGAGTAGACACAGAGCTTCCTCATTCTTTTTAATGATTGCATAGAATTCCACCGAGATGGATAAATTATAACTTAACCAGTTCCTTATTGATGGACATTTAGGTGGATGTCAGTCTTACTATAAATACAAGTAACACTGCAACAAATGTCCTTGTATGTTTATTGTGTGTGTCAGTATATCCACAGGATAATTTCCTGGAAATGGAACACCTGTGTCAAAACACACACAATTTAAAAAATGTATAGTTATTGCCAAATTGCCTTCAGCAGAGGTTTTGTAACCCACACCCACAATATAAAGCAGTGTTTACACATTCTTAATAATAAAGTGTTAAATGAAAAAAAAAATTTTTTTTTCCAAGTCCCTAGCAGAGTACCTGGCACATACGATAACAAGAATGATTTTAGTGAAGACTAGTGTTAAATTTTTGATCTTTGAAAATGTGAGAGGTAAAAAAAAATTCCATTATAGTTTTGATTTACTGTTCTCTATGAGTAAGGTTGAGTGTATTTTCATGTATTTTGAAATTTCCTGTTTTGTGATTTAGCTGTTTGTATGTACATGTTGCCAATTTTTCTATTGGGCTGTTGATTGAAACATTCAGGAGCAACACCTCTTATCACAACTATATCACTGATTCTTGCAATATTCCAGAATTGACTTCTTTTTTTTTTTTTTAAGATTTTATTTATTTATTTATTTGACAGAGAGAGACACAGCGAGAGAGGGAACACAAGCAGGGGGAGTGGGAGAGGGAGAAGCAGACTTCCTGTGGAGCAGGGAGCCCCATGTGGGGCTCGATCCCAGGACCCTGGGATCATGACCTGAGCTGAAGGCAGACGCCCAACGACTGAGCCACCCAGGCACCCCCAGAATTGACTTCTTAAATAACTGATATTAAACAATTAGAAGCTAAGTGGATATTAGGGGTTGGCCTAACATTAAAATAATGATGTCGATGACAAATTAACCTCTTTTTTGATAGGTTTACTGGCAGGTAGAAAAAAAAAATGCCAAAAACAGTATTCTTTGGTTTCAGCAAAACCTTTAATGAAACCTGACAGGCTTCTAGTTCAAAAGGGAGGAATGGAGCACAAATGTTGGCCTCTCCTTTCTGAGGACTGTTAAAATAAGTATAAAACAAATAATATTCCTGCTTATAATCATGGAGGGAAACCATCAACTTACTTTGAGTAAGTTCCCAAATTTCTGGAATATGGAAAGTAGAAAGTACAGTGTTAACTTGTGCAGCAAAGTAAGGAAGCTGTAGTTAGAATATGGGCATCAGTGGAAGGTAAGGGAACAGTAATCTAGTCTGTCAAAGTCCAATGAGATGCTATAGGAGAAGGACTAAGAAGTCGATGAATACATTATATTAAATTAAAGGTATGCGTAAGAGATCTTTGACTGCCTCCTCCTGACCCGAGCCCCCATTGTCAGACCCAGCGTCAGGCAGGCAGACAGACACTTAGCTATGGAGGTCAAATATCAGAAGGGGTGTCAATGAAAACACAGAGCAAACTTAGTTGCGGAAAGCCAGGGTACCCAGCATGGAGAGTGGAGCCCTACGGTAAATCCTTGTCATCCTCCATGTGGAATCAGTAGTCCCCAGGCTAGGTGCTAATCCACTACCCATGTCCTTCCACAGATCCCAGAAGAGCTCTCTAATCCCTCTTTCTGAAATATGAAATGACAACAAAGGATTGCCAGACCCTTGAAGAAAACCTGAAGTCTTAATGACAAGACTGAGATAAACCAACAGGAAAGTAAACTCCTTAGGAAACTGACTTCAGAGAACAGAAGAAAACTTAAGACAAATGAGTGAGCAAGAAAAGCAAAACCCCAAAGCCTTCTAATGAATATCTTCAGAGAGAGAAGACAGCACCCATGAAATGGATCACAGTATTACGGCAAGGGAAAGCCTCCCTGGACTCCTCAGTTCTCCTTGAGGCCAAGTCCTCAGTGGCTTTCAAGGCACATGGTGACCTGGGCTGTCCACCCCTCCTCAGCCCCTGACCCCCTCACTCATATTCTTCCAACTACAGCCCCAAGCTCTCACAAGAACACCTGTGCACTGGCTGTTCATCAAATGTAGGTTGATGTATTTTTTAAAGAGATAAAAGAGAAAGCAGGACTTACAAAGAGGGATATGCCTATGTAACATTAGGAGTAGGTAGACAGAGGCAGGGAGTGAGTTTGAGTTGACTCTTTTATGTTCCATCAAAACAGGAAGTGAAGAGATAAGGTTTAAAATTAATAAGCAAGAGGGGCGCCTGGGTGGTTCAGCCGTTAAGCGTCTGCCTTCGGCTCAGGTCGTGATCCCAGGGTCCTGGGATCGAGCCCCGCATCGGGCTCCCTGCTCCGCGGGGAACCTGCTTGTGTTCCCTCTGCCACTCCCCCTGCTTGTGTTCCCTCTCTCGCTGTGTCTCTCTCTGTCAAATAAATAAAATCTTAAAAAAAATTAAAATAAAATAAGCAAGAAAGAGCAGGATACAAAGAATTTTATAGATAATGGAGTAACCACTGCAACTAAAATCAGACACAGAAGAAGCTACCGGGGAGGCAGATGGGGAATGGGAGAGGTGGAATTGAGTTCATTGTAAATTTTAATGCACTTTATTATTTTGTGAACACTTAAAAACACGTTAATATCCTTATAAAGAAGATGTAAAATATAGCACAGATCATAAAAATAGGTGGATTTGCTGTCTTCAAATGTTTGAGTTCCTGCTATGTGTAGAACATACTGACAGATGCTGCCCTCTCAGGGCTGTAGCCTCTCCTGGGAATTTTAGTTTAGCACCTAAATAAAGCATAATACAGGTTACAAGGGATGTCTACCATACACATAGTGTCTTGGGAATTCAGAAATCTAGTTGTGGGGGCACCTGGGTGGCTCAGTCGTTAAGCGTCTGCCTTCGGCTCAGGTCATGATCCCAGGGTCCTGGGATCGAGCCCCACATCGGGCTCCCTGGTCAGCAGGAACCCTGCTTCTCCCTCTCCTACTTCCCCTGCTTGTGTTCCCTCTCTTGCTGTCTCTCTCTGATAAATAAATAAAATCTTAAAAAAAAAGATATCTAGTTGTGAAGAGGAGAATCAGAGAAGGTTTGTGGGGGAACTCAGCATGACATGTGTGCATGTATGGGGGGGCAATATTTCTTTTCTCATTTAGCTGTCAGAAATACATTTCAGGACAAGAAACCAGAAGTATAAATGATATTTCTATTTGTGCTGTAAATAAATACATAAAAATAACTAAAAAAATAAATCCATTCCTGTGGATGAAGAAAATCAAACCCTCCCATTACGACACTGTACTCATCTCTGCCACCTCTCTGTCCGGGGAGACATTGTATTTGTGCAACCGTCACAGGGGAAGGACTGACGTTTGAGCTGAGTACATACAACAGACTTGTCGAGATACCAAAAGGGCACCAGAAATACAAGGGAAGGCAGTAGCAAAAACAGGCAGACAAGGAAGGGTCACACATGCACAAGGAAATCGAGCAGTCTGGTTTTCTCTGGAGTATAGGTAGCAGACCGAAGTGGCAATTACGTCCTTGGAAAGTTTGATTCCTAATGAGAGCGGGCTGCTTTTAGACTTCATTTGGTTGGCAGCAGGGATAAATGAAACATTTCTAAGCAGAAGGCATGAAGCGGCAGGAGGTGAAGTGCCCATCTTTTCCCACACAGCCATCGTGAGAGTCTAAAGAGCTATGGACTTTGGGGGGATTATACTACACTGGTGGTCGAGCATGGGGTGGGGGTGGGGGGCTGAGGGCGAAGGCAAGAAGCAGGAGACTGAACGGGACAATGAATCCAGAGATGACACCAAAAGAGAGAAGAGAGCAAGCAATGGAGAGCAACATCCAAGATAACCCCAAGGTTATCTGGGGGATGGAGAAGATAGGACTGCCACCAACAACTACAGGGAATGCAGCTGGGTGGGAGGGATTTTGCAAACCTAGTTTTAGATATAACAGACGTCTATTGTTAGCAATAGACATCTAACATATCGTGAAAAAGCTGTATCTAAGACACCAAGAGAACCCAAAAGAACAACAGCAAAAAGAGGATCTGATTGCAGAGGAGAGGTTCTGCCAGCTGGAGACTCTTTTCTGCTGAGTCTCAAGCACATGGCCATAGCCAAGAGTGGCAGCTCGAGCTCAGCTGCAATCCCAGGCACGGAGGAATGGCTCACCACGGGCCACCAACTGGCCCCAACACACCTCTTTCAACTGGTCCTACAGAGCCCCCCTCTGCTCGCATTCAAATGCACAAGTCTCTGCCCCAGGATCCAACACGTGAGTCACTCCCACCTTTCTACCTTCTCCTGATTCTGTTTGCCCACATCACTGCTTTGCTTCCAAAGCCTAAGGCGACTCAACTCGAAAAAGCATTTAATCATCAGGATTCTGGTTCCAAAGGGACAGAAACCCAACTCAAATTAGCTTATGTTTACAAGAAAAGAAAAGAAAAGGAAAAAAAAAAAAACCCGAAAGGGCTTTTGTCCCTGCTTCCAGATGAAGTCACCAGTGCAGAAGAGCTGCAGCTGCAGACCTTTCCCTTCAACCTCTGAACACACAGCAGTCATCTCCGGGGTCCCCCTCTGCAAGTCGCCTGGGCCATCAATGCCTGATTCATCCTCCCGAGACACCACCTCCATTGCGTCACGCCACCGCTCCAGAACCAACAATGGCTTTCTTTTGGGCATCGGATTGTGGCGTCTGGATATGAGCCAAGACTTGCCAGAGTTTTGCCACGTTCCTCTACTTTTCAAAAAGAGTTCTGCATTCCAGCCATGTTGGTCTTCTCCCCGTGGCCTCGCTTACGTCGTGTTCCACCCTCCCTCTGTGCATTGGCTCCAGCCTGGGCTATCCTCTCTGCTCCTTCCCAACTCCCCACAACTACACACTGTTCCATGCCCGGGGCATGTCTAATTATAGACCTGTCTGATACTGGCCCCCTTCTCTTTAGCTCCAGTGTCTAGATATAAGAAATAGTGCAATTAATACTTACTGACCAGACAACTTTGAGTATATTTGTAGCACAGGACATAAAAAAAAAAAAAAAAAGGCATTTTTTTTTTTTTTTTTTTTTTTTAAAGTAATCTCTACACCCAACATGGGGCTTCAGCTCAACCCAGAGATCCAGGGTCCTATGCTCTACTGACTGAGCCAGCCAGGTGCCCCAACAATCAGCATTTTAAAAAGGGCTTGGGCTTACATTTTCTTTCAACCTACATGGTAAACTCCTTCCCAGGTGTGCCGTACAACTTCTATTGGAAGGGGGCCATGCTGAATGTGCAAGAAGGGAGAAACATTGTCTTCCCACTTTCCCTTACAATGAATCAGCATTGTGTACAGACTTAGTCCTCACACTGATCATTAGTTAGGTGAGTGATAATTTGAATCCCCGTGACAACTCAAACAGACTGTCTTCATTGTTGGAAGAAACAATGATCGCAAGCAAAATTATAATCAAACTAAGTAACTTCTCAGTAGTGGTACTTTGAGGCCAAGCACAAATGGAAAACAACAAAATAAAATGACAAGAAAATACATCAAGGAGACAGCAATTGACTTTTCCAATTTCCAGGAAAGGCAAATTGATGTTGCTGACGGTGAGTTCCCTGTTATTTACACCTGTGGGGGGTAAATAGTATTTTGTATGTTGCATTGCTCAGTGCTAACAACATTTCTAAAAATATGTTTAATATGGCTCCTTTAAACAAGAATATAATTTTCTCAGGGGCAAGGACTTTAAATAGTTTTTGTATTTCTATCCCCACTCCTTTTTTGAAGTTGTTCTCTACCAGCAATTGCTAAATGTCAGAATAAGCCATTTTCATGTACCTAAGATAAATTCGAGGACATTTACGAAAGCTTTGGCCTGAAGGATGTGTTTGGGGAAGAAATAAATTTTAAAAGCAAAATGAAACACTTAGCAAAACAGAAAGATAGGAATACAAGAGAAAAGCGCATGAAATCCAGGGAAAAAAATACTTAGATTAAGTACAATATTAACAAATCTTTAGCTATTAGGAAAATACTCAAAAACATCATAAATATTAAATAAGATCAGAAAGTACCTCAGGTACTTGAGAAACAACTATAAATTAAAACCTAGATTATGGAGAGCAACTGGATCACTGGGAATATATTTATAGGACACGGTACAGAAAAAGAATATGCCCTAAAATAAAACAGCCATTTGCAATTACAGGCAATTCTGAAGGATAAAAGCAAAGCAGTTTTACATACGTTGGACTTGTAAATGCTCAAATTCATAAATGTGCCTATTGCCCAGAGCAGGAATGCTAGAATTTAAGGAAAATTAAGAAGTTCTTTCAACAAGCTTTGGGGAGGGCCACAATTTTTAAACACCTCTATACCAAAAGAGATCTGATACCCAAGATAAGAAGCCACATGCATCGTCTTTGAACCTACCGCATCCTGAACATGGCAAGGAAGAAGGAAAGAACAAACATGTAAGGACTCTCTCTGCTCTGAACAGATTTACATTTGAAACAAAGACAATTGGCACACATAAAAAAAAAACAAAAACAAATCCACTGTTCTATCAACCTCATTAAAACCTGAATAAAGATGTTAATGCCTGTGTGGGGTTCCATCAAAAAATATCAATTTGGGGGCGCCTGGGTGGCTCAGTTGGTTAAGCAACTGCCTTCGGCTCAGGTCATGATCCGGGAGTCCCGGGATCGAGTCCCGCATCGGGCTCCCTGCTCGGCGGGGAGTCTGCTTCTCCCCCTGACCCTCTTCCCTCTCATGCTCTCTCTCGTGCTCTCTCTCTCAAATAAATAAATAAAATCTTAAAAAAAAAATATATCAATTTGGAACCACATTTTAAAGGAAAAGAGGACCAAGGATAGTACAAAATTGGGAGGACAAAGGCTTCAGGAAGAAGGCATAAAACGTTACAGCGTGCAAGGAAAGAGAAAGGAACAATAACATGGATGTAGGAGTTCTAAAGAGAAGGTGTTTTTAGTGGAAGAGCCTGAGAGGTGAGTAGAATCATAAAAAATCAAGTGGCTGAGGTAGAAAGGTGCTGCTGAGCAGAGGAGCCTCAAGATTTTGAGAAAATAAGAGGGCCTTGCCCTAAGATGAGGCACAACTTTCTTAAAATGCTACTCATGAGGGGCGCCTGCGTGGCTCAGTCGGTTGAGCGCCTGACTCTTACTTTTGGCTCAGGTCATGATCTCAGGGTGGTGAGATCGAGCCCTGTGAGATCAGCTCTGTGCTCAGCGAGGAGTCTGCCTGTGATTCTCTCTCTCTCTCTCCCTTTCCCTCCCGCTCGCGCACACACGCTCTTTCTCTCTAAAATAAATAAAGTCTTTTAAAAATGATACTCCTGAGAAAATGACGTTCATCTCTTCTGATAGATGGGTACTGGACGAGAGGAATGTGAGGGAGTCGGGATTTACAGGTACTCTTCCAGCAAAGAGAAGGCAGAGGACCAGGTGGTAAGAGACAAAGGGGACAAGGCAGACCCCCCACCCCAAGCAGGACATCCCTAGTAAACGACGTGGGCAGAACATGACTTTGTGTTAATACAAATGCCTCCTGAATTAAGTTTCATTTCTCTTGTTACCATGCATGAGAGTGACTTTTATTCCGGAGAGAGAGGGAATGTACCATGTCAGAAATACATGTACTTAACTAGAAGGGAATATTTTACCTATTAATAGCACAGTAACATTTAAAATTTAAAAAAAAAAAAAAAAAACAACAAAACACAACACCCCACCCCGACCCAGGGCCACTGGAAGCCGACTTAAAGAGCAATGTTTGTTCTTGTTTTGTGGAGCCCCCACTGTGTCTGTGGAAACAGGCTGTGCTGCTTTGGCCCTCAACTGCTGGAGGAGGCATTTGGACTGGAAACACTGGAGACAGGAGATGGGGCTGCCTGCTCGCACGCTGGCTGTCATCTGTGATGACTAAATTGCTCTCTTTCCTCTGACACCCTTCATTTCCTGGGACTCTTTCTGTTCTAGACAGGTTAAAACAAAACAAAACAAACAAACAAAAAAACCCCAAAACATCAAAAGCCCGAGAGCTAAAAGACCCACGTACATGGGCCTTGCAGCAGTTAAAAGTTGCCACAAGACTCCAAAATAGCACAGGCGAGAGCTCGGGCAAACTGTCCCTCCTTCGCTTTCCCTACTTGAGCTCAGCTGTACTACTTCCTCAGCCTCTGTACACTGATCTCACGGCTCAGAGCTGCGTGTGTGAGGACAGCTCAGGATGTTCACAGGGCTGTGCCATACAGGAATTTCCACGAGTCAGCTCCAGACTTCCTGCCACATCACCCCCAGTGATCGAAATGGGCACAGGCCCTTTGGATGTCATCAGGGCACGAGAAAATTCTCTTTGCTTAAGTGCTCTGTATTACTGAGGCTCAGGATTTCTTTCTAATGAAAATCAATGCAACTCAACCACTAGACAAGAAGGGCGCTGTCGCTTTTTATTTTTTATTTTATTTATCAATTAATATTTTTAAAAGATTTATTTATTTATTTGAGAGAGAAAGAGCAAGAGAGAGCATGTGAGTGATGGGAGGGGCGGGGAGAGGGAGAGAAGCAGACTCCCGACTGAGCATGGAGCCCAACGCAGGGCTCCATCTCATGACCCTCAGATCATAACCTGAGTGGAAATCAAGATTTGGACGCTTAACCGAATGCACCAGCCAAGCTCCCCTGTCATTTTTTAAAAATGCAATATCCATACAGTACAGAAAACAGTTTCCTCTAAGAAGCCTTGGTTTAACTAAAACACTTCCAAACAAGATACTTAAGCAAAGAACAGTTCATGCTATCTCTATGGCAAAAAATTATAAAAGAGTACTTTTTTGGATTATTTTTAGTTGTAAGATTCAAAAGTATTAATGTAACCTGCTCATGAAAGTAAATCCATTAACTGTCTCTTATCTGTGTTTTTCTCCCCTGGAATCTATCCCTGTGTTTTATATGTATTATTGTCAGAGAATTATTTGCTATTTATATCATTATATATCATATAGGACATAAACAATATAGCATATATCATATTTTGTTAATAATGTGATATAATCAAATACATGATATATCATAATTATTATATGTATTGACATATGTAATAATTATAGAGTAACTCCTCACTGCTGTTGAGAAGAAATGTTTATCCCAGTATTTTAAAGATAACTAACTTGCACAGGATGAAAGAATTAGAATTAGTGTAATTTATACATGAAAATTAGTACCTCTTTCAAGAAAGTATAAGCAGTAAGCCTAAATAGATTTTTTTTTTTTTTCAAACTCAAGCATCTGAGATCCAGACCTGAGCTGAGATCAAGAGTTGGACACTCAACCGATGGAGCCACCCAGGTTCCCCTAAATACATTTTAACAGATCTTACATTTGACATCCTTATTTCCTGTTCTTAATTTCTCCCACACCAAATATGGATTTTCTCTACCTGTGCTAAAAATACACTGCTTGGCCAAACACCTGTTCTCTGCCTCCTCTCTCTTGCCACCCCTTTGTACTGGATTTTCCAAATGACTTTAAATTTGCATTGCTGTTCGCAAAGAGCATGCATACCCATACTGTGCATGATACCACACCAGTGCTCATGAAACTTGGACAAGGCGAGTGTGTACCACACCTATTATCCACATGTCACAAATAAGAGCACTGAGGGACTGACTACACAATAATCTGAGTGCCTAGAACCTCCATTACTCCCATACATTGACTACCTGTTTCGTGCCAAACTCATTCAGACACCAAGACCTGTGGAATTTACCTACTTAATATTCTCCAGTTATGCTCCTCCTGTTCTTTCCCAGGTCTGCTGGCTTCACCGGGGTCCTCAAGCTCTTCTGCCTGGACCATGTACTTCCCTACCTCATGTGAGCTCTGAGAGACCCTTCCTCCATCTCATGCCTTCTGTCTATATCGAAAATCACTTTACCCTGTGATCTTGGAAAAACCCAAATATGATAGGAGAGTTACATCATCTCCTCACCCCCATCCCATTGAAACACTTCCAATTCTCCAGTACCTACAGGATGCAGCTGAATATGAATTAAGGAGGCCCTCTGCAATTTGGAACCTCCCTCTTTGGCTTTTAACCTCCCATGATGTTGCCCCAGTTGTGCGCTTAGGCAGCCTAAGACGTCTTTCCTGGCCCCGGCAAGCACTGATTATCTTCAAAGATTTAGCTCTGGCTGGCCTTCGTCCTATAGGGAACCTTGCCCAGTGCCTTGTGTGCCCTGAGGACTGAACCTCCTTTTCAGAATGCTCCTTCCCAGTACTCTATAAGGTATGACTGCCATGGCAACTGCATGCCCTAACGCGGAGGTTTGTTTTAAAATTATGAATGCCTACAGTTTGCTTGTCTTTTTCCCTCCTTGGATCATAAGCCCCTGGAGGGCAGGGTCCAGGGTTTTCTGTATCCCTTGGGGAAAAGGGCTCTACTCATTTCCCTTAAGTACTTCATGTTCCTCAAATCAGCACTAGAGGCCGGGCATTCTGATTTCAGCCCAGAGCCCTTTCTGGCTACACCAGACAGCATAAATAGCAACAGGAAGGGATGTATTTCACTGGGGATTCCTGGACCTGGGAAGAATGGCAAGGGAAAGGCCAGAGAAATTTTCTACTGGAGGGTGGATCCTGTTCTGGCAAACTTGGACCAAACTGGTCAGGGGCGTTTTAGTGAGGTGATGGTCTGCCCTTCCAATTCTCCCAGGCAAACATCTGACAAAAGGATACAGCAAATACTGTGGGTCAAGCAGGAACATTTCCATTGAGGAAGCTTTACTGTTTCTTCCCAGGAAACTGGATGAAATGTAGGAGAGTTGGCCTTACTAAGCCTGTATGAGCACATTACTGCTAGTGGGAAGGGCCATCACACCTTAGTTGGTTTTATTTTTTTAAGAGTCTAAAGGGCAATGCTTAGATAGTGCAGATTCCAAGAAACCTGAAGAACACAAGATTGCGTGTCTTCATTTTATACCTCTGAAATTGATAAGGCTCAAGGAAAAGGATCTGTTCCTGGATCTGTGGCTTCTTAAGAGCAGCCCAACACGTGGTTTCTGGGAGGGGCATCTTCATATAAACGTTGTTTATCACATTTCAGTGTCTGAATGAGACTCTGGCTTTCTTGCCTCCACACCAGGTCCCCACTCCCACAGCATGTACTACAGAGCTGCACTGCACAGAGCTGTTCTCTGTCCTATCACGCTTGAATTTAGAAAAATTTTTCCCCATTTTTAAAAATTTGGGGTAAAGGAGCTTAGGGTAGTATATGCATTTTCTATTTGACCAGTGAAGCTAGGTGGTGTTCACAGAATAGTGACAATGTTTGAAGATCAGTCAGAGATCTCATTAGAAAAACTCAGGCTGGCCTACTTTTGGGGATTACTACTTAGTTTACATCATAGCTAATTGAGTAAAAGTTCCCATTTATTTTCACAAATGATTAGAAAGAATTTCCATCTATTTACTCTGAGTTTTATGATATATACAAAAGAATGATTATTTACTCATGGCCAATCTTGTTTCATCTCTCTCTCCCCTTCTTCTCCCAACTCCCATTTATTTTGAAGCAAATCCCTACATTATCACTGCAGTATGCATGCTAGAAGTTGAATAAAAAAAAAAAGATAAACACAATACCAATATCAAACCCAAAAGGGATTAACAATTATAACTGATTAAAAAAATAAGTGAGGGGTACCTGGGTGGCTCAGTCGGTTAAGCGCCTGACTTTGGCTCAGCTCATGATCTTGGAGTCCTGGGATGGAGCCCTGCATGGGCTCTCTGCTCAGCGGAAAGTTTGCTTCTCCCCCTCTTCCTCTGCCCCTCCCCGCACTCATGCTCTCTCTAGCTCTCACAAATAAATAAATAAAAATCTTAAAAAAAAGTGAAATCTAGCTCTTGTTCAGGGAAGGTATTAACATTATGTATTATTATTGAAGAGTAGCAGGAGATGTCACCCCAAGAGATGTGGCTTCGGTGTGTGGACTGTTTTGAGCTGTAGGCATTTGAAGGAGAGCAAATGCATGGAGAGGCTTTCTCTGAACTCCCCTTCCCTGCCTAAAGACAGATTCTCCAGAAGGAATTCCCTGGGAGTTTCATCAACCATGAAGGATTGACTCATCACAAAAGAGTAGACTAGAAGTTCACACCACACCCACCCAGATAAACTGTCAGAAAACGTCATACCTCCTGCCTATTCTTCTTCAGGCTCTTCATCTTCCGTAAAAATCATTTACTCTCCCCTGAGGGGCCCACATCCTCCCTCCCCTCTCCCTATAAAGATGGAATTTAATACTGAGTTCTAAAGCCACCTCTCTGAGTTACTCATTTTTCCCTGGGTATCTCTCACATATACATAAGACAAACATGTTAATAATGTTCTTCTCTTGTGAATCTACCTTTTATCATGGGACTCTCAGCTAAGAGCTCAGAAGAGTAGAGGGAAAATTATTTCCCCCCTCTGCAGTACTTAGGGTTAGAATGAACTAAATCATCTCCGGGCACATGCTGGATTTTCTGAGTATCCAGTATGGGACTTGGAAGAGTTCACATTCCCTGCATTAATCTGCATGGCTGTCACCAGCTTGGCAGCAGGAGGTAACCCTTTGGTATCTCCATGTGCTGGGGTCTCTTTTCTTGAGGGCCTCGCTGCTCTGGCTACTCTGGGGAGAAGAAACAGAAATAGCCCCTAATCTCAACACCTAGGCCAAATTAGGTCTTCTTGGGGATGAAGGAAAGGAGATTTGCAATTACATGGGTCAACAAGAAGCTGGTTGTCATTGTGAGCAGAATATATCTAAATGGATGAGCCCCCATGACAGTAGGTGAGATTTCGGTGCCACATCTGTATCCTACTTGCAGCTCATGCTGCACCTGCTTCTCTCCACCTACCCCCCCGCCCAACCCTGCCTTTCAAAACCCAAGGGATATTCTTGAGAGAAACATGCTGCTCAGCAGACACATATGGTGATGTGACAGCACAGCCACCCATTTCCTCTGGCCCATCAATATTATTTGTCAGTGAGGCCTTGGGCTGTGCTGGTACTTGAGGTTGTCTGGGCTTTCCCATAGATGTGCTCATTGGCCTTTGAGAATTTGCAGGGTTAGGTCAGCCCTCCCGGGCAAAGGAAAGGGATGGAAAGTAAGCATCTAAAAAGCAAGCAGTATGTGGGTCTGAAACAAAACATGGCCTTCTAGGTGCAAAGATCAGCTCTCTCTCAAAAGTATTCGGTTTTCAGACTTTGTCCCATTATAAATATAGGCCACAAATGCCAGTGCCCCCTTATCTTTGCAAGAAGTTCTTGCCAATTATTAGAACAAAAACCCTAGAATCCTGTCCATGAAAAAGAGCTTTAATGTAACAGTAATTCCCACCCTCTCCTTGAACAGCTCCAGATACCAAGCTGTCAGGTTATCTTAGAAAGAATGCTGAGGCAATGTCTTTTTTAAGCTGAAGCCTAGCTTGTTTGAAGAGGAGCTTCCTGCAGAGCCTTGTCGGCTCAATCACGGCAGATAATGGGAAGCCCGTCTTTTGTAGTATACCTGAATCCCCTTCCCATCCCTGCTTGCTCCTCCGACCCCCACCCCAGTATGCTCCCCTATAGACAGAGGAGGAGGAAGATGTGGAAAAGAGTGCGAGCAGGCTCTGAAGCCTCAAAGCTTTTGCCTGGGGGGGCCCTGTTTTCTTATTAATTAATGGGAGCCGGGCTTAAGACATGAACAAAACCAGGACAAAGAATACAAATAAAGCTGAAGCACTTTCCTCTCTTCCGTGACAGATCATTTTGGGTAGGCTTGAGCCATATGGTTTCTGGTAAAATCTGTCTGTGAACTCCATAAATGAGTGGTTCTGAAAGTGGGGCCTAAGCACTTTCTATATCAGAACCACCTGGGAGATGGTGGGTGGCCTGTAAAAATGCACACACTTAAACCTACTAAACCGTCTTTCTTTTCTTTTCTTTTTTTTTTTTAAGAGGGAGGAGGTGGGGGGAGGGGCAGTGGAAGAGGGAGAGAGAGGACCTTAAGCAGGTTCCACATTGAGTGTGGAGCCTGCTATGGAGCTCGATCTCACCACCCTAAGATCATGACCTGAGCCGAAATCAAGAGTTGGATGCCTAACCAACTGAGCCACCCAGATGCCCCTATTTCAAACTGTTTTAAGACTTAAGTCTTATGCCCACTAAAATCTTGGAACTACTGAGGTGAATAGAAACCAAGCCAAAGATTATTAGGCCAAGCAAGAAGCAAATTGGTCAGTTTTGATTCTTTCTTGCAGTGATCTTAGAATGTGGGCTGGCAAAGAGGGGTAAGTTTATCAGCACAAACTAGTACTTCTGGAAAAATAATCCCCACTAGGGTGCCTGGGTGGCTCAGTCAGTTGAGTGTATGCCTTCAGCTCAGGTCACGATCCCGGGGTCCTGGGATTGAGTCTCGCATCGGGCTCCCCTTCTCTCTCTCCCTCTGCTGCTCCCCTGCTTCTGTGCTCTCTCTCTCTCTGTCAAATAAATAAATATCTTAAAAAAAAAAAAAGAAAAAGAAAAAGGAAAAATAGTCCCCATTAATGATGAGTATGTAATACTACCTTCAGGAATGAAGTTCCAATATTAGTTAAATGCACTATCCAAAATCAAAATACAAACCATGTTTGAATTTTCTTTTGGAGATAAAATTACTAGTGATTTTTGTTTTATTTTTTGCTATGACCTGTGGTGGTCAAGGTTACTACTGTGCACTTGTTCTAATCACATATGTTAATTTGTTTAAAACGTCTTTTAAAAAAAGAAGAAAGAAAAGGGATAACATTGTATTTTGGGATACCAGTTATGCTCAATGTCTTAAACCAGAGCATATTTCAAGTAAATGTTTAGGGAGGAATTTTACACATGAGGCTCACAGGAAAATCTCTAAATTTTATAATGCATAAATTTGAATACACCTTGGGAAATACATTTTAAATAGAGTTTTGAATGAGTTTGTTTCAAAATTATGAGTGATATAATATTCAGTTAAAGAAGGTGGCTGGCAATGAGATCAGGAGCTAAAAGATTAGATGTGCTAAAGTTAAATCCTAGGGGTGCCTGGGAAGCTCAGTCAGTTGAGCATCTGCCTTTGGCTCAGGTCATGATCTCCAGGGTCCTAGGATCAAGCCCTGCATCAGGCTCCCTGCTCAGCAGGGAGTCTGCTTCTCCCTCTCCTTCCCCCCACTTGTGCTCGCTCTCCCCTTCTCTCCCTCAAATGAATGAAAAAAAAAATTAAAGAAGGTGGTTGGTGATGAGATCAGGAGCTAATGGATTAGATGTGTTAAAGTTAAATCCTAGAGCTTGAGAATCCATCATGACAAACCACAAGTCTAACTTCTATCATTCAGATTTAGCCTGCATATTCTTACATGCTTATTCTTTCAGAGGAATTTTAGATTCAGTTGTAACGTTGCAGTCACTGAAATTCTGTTTGAACTTAAAATTTAAGGAACACACTATCTTTATGATGTTAAGTTTTTCTTTCCTTTCAAAGAAGGTAAACCTCTCCATTAATTAAGTTGTCTCCTGTAATAGCTATATTATTTTTAACTCCTCTTAAGCTTATTTCTGGCTATTTCATATTTCTTGTTGTTTGTACATTTTCTTCCAATTTCTTTTTTAAATTTGTTACTGTTGGTAAGAAGGTAGCTGATTTTAAAATATTTTCTGATGACCAGTTAATGTATTGGCTACTCTTGTTTCTGATTGTGTTAGTTCACTTGTGTTTAAAACATGAAGTCAATTTTCACCTCTACTTGGCATACAAAAAGTCCAACCTCCTGTGAGTTAGTCTTGACAGAGCTGCATTTAATGTTCCTTACTGCCTGCATCCTCCAAGATATGGACCACTTCCCTTTCCTGGAGAACTTTGAAACTTGGATCCTTCAATGTCCACGTGAATGCCATCTGCCCACTTGGTATTAACTCCATTAAGTCATTGCTCAGATTGTTCCATATAAAAATGCTCTCTCTTGCTGTCTGCCTGTAATCTTCTATCATCCCAGTTCCTGCCCCTCACCACTCCCGCCCAGGTACTTTTTTGGCCTCAGACACAGATAACAGTCTTTGATATTCCATGTTCTCCTAAGTTGACCAATGCCTTCTGGACTTATTTCCTGAAACAGCTCAGACAACCTCTGTGACAGATTCACCCTCAGTTTCCAGGTATGCCAGTCCTTTTGCCAGCATCAACACCACAAGATCAGCTCAACATCAGCCTTTTTATTTTCTCAACCCTAAATGGTTAGCACTGCTGAAGGGGGAAAATTAGCCCTTACTGTGGATTGATGCTGTTGTCACAGGCCTATCGGCAGCCCTTGGCTATCCTCCCTTCCTATTCCCCCAGCTTGCTTTCTAAACACTCTCCATGCTGCCAAGACCCTAGCCACACACAACCCATCCCTCTGGAGGAAAGGGGCCACATCATGACTTAGCTAGGAAAACAGAAAACTGAAGTATTCACAGGAGTGCAGCCATGTGTGTTCCCCTGATCTACAATGGCGTGTATTTGCAACTACTGCATCCGTGTGTTACCCCAGTTTCAGAAGACAAGGGCTCTCTCCTAGTGACATTCAAGCCCATGTTCCCACACCTCTGGGCTTGTTCTATCAGTCCACCTTTGTGGTACATCTTCATCTTTCCCCTCTCTGCTTGCTTTCTGGGAGTTTATGTACAACCTCACAAAGCTCTCACATTTAAAAACCAGTACTGTCAGCACCTGAGTGGCTCAGTCGTTAAGCGTCTGCCTTTGGCTCAGGTCATGATCCCAGGGTCCTGGGATCGAACCCCACATCGGGCTCCCTGCTCAGCGGGAAGCCTGCTTCTCCCTCTCCCACTCCCCCTGCTTGTGTTCCCTCTCTTGCTGTGTCTCTGTCAAATAAATAAATAAATAAATCTTAAAAAAAAAACCCAACCAATACTGAAAGAAGTGTCAGAGATGGTGAAGACCCTAGTTCTGTCTAGCCCCAGGAATCCAGCTAGATAGCTATCAAATCATTCTGAACACCTGTGAACTCAACCCGAGATCTAAGGTAAGAACAGATGTACCTTTACAAATAGAACGACCACTGTCTGCAAGAATGACAAGACGGAAAAACCGCAAAAAAGAGAACAAGAGGCACTACTGACTGCCAGGGACCTAATCAGTATGGACGTAAGTAAGATGTCGGAACTAGAGTTCAGAATGACGAATATAAAGATAATAGCTGAGCTTGATAAAAGCACAGAAGACACTAGAGAATCCCTTTCTGGAGAAATAAAAGAACTAAAATCTAATCAAGTCAAAATCAAAAAGGCTATTAATGAGAGGCAATAAAAAATGGAGGCTCTAACTGCCAGGATAAATGAGGCAGAAGAGAGAATTAGTGATATAGAAGACAAAATGATGAAGAATAAAGAAGCTGAGAAAAAGAGAGATAAACAACTATTGTAACATGAGGGGAGAATCTGAGAGATAAGTGATACCATAAAGTGAAACAATTTTAGAATAAGTAGGATCCCAGAAGAAGAGGAAGGGGAGGGGGAGGAGGGGAGGGGGAGAGGCGGGGGGGAGGGGGAGAGGGGGAGGGGGGCGGAGAGAGAGAGAGAGAGAGAGAGAGAGAGAGAGAGGCAAAAGGTATACTGGAGCAAATTATAGTGGAGAACTTCCCTAATCTGGGTAAGGAAACAGGCATTCAAGTCCAGGAGGCACAGAGAATCCCTCTCGAAATCAATAAAAATAGGTCAACACCTTGACATATAATAGTGAAACTTGCAAATCCCAGAGACAAACAGAAAATCCTGAAAGCAGCTCAGGACAAGAGGTCTGTAACCTACAAGGGTTGAAACATTAGACTGGCAGCAGACCTATCCACTGAGACCTGGCAGGCCAGAAAGGACTGGCATGATATATTCAGGGTGCTAAATGAGAAAAATATGCAGCCAAGAAAGCTTTTTCCAGCAAGGCTGTCTTTCAAAATAGAGAGATAAAAAGCTTCCAAGACAAACAGAAACTGAACGAATTTGTGATCACTAAACCAGCCCTGCAAGAAATATTACAGGAGATCCTTTAAGTGAAGAGAGAGCCCAAAAGTAACACAGACCAGAAAGGAACAAAGACAATATACAAAAACAGTGACTTTACAGGTAATACAATGGCACTAAATTCATATCTTTCAATAGTTACTCTGAAGGTAAGTGGGCTAAATGCCCCAATCAAAAGACACAGGGTATCAGATTGGATAAAAAAGCAAGATCCATCAATATGCTGTCTGCAAGAGACTCATTTTAGACTAAAGACACAGATTGAAAGTGAGGGGGTGGAAAACCATTTTTCATGCTAATGGACATCAAAAAGAAAAGGGGATAGCAATCCTTATATCAGACAAATTAGATTTTAAACCACAAACTGTAATAGGAGATGAGGAAGGACACTATATCATAATTAAAGGGTCCATCCAACAAGAAGATCTAACAATTGTAAATATTTATGCTCCTAACATGGGAGCAGCCAATTATATAAAAAAAATAACAAAATCAAAGAAACACATTGACAATAATACAATAAAAGTAGGGGACTTTAACACCCCCCTCACTGCAATGGACAGATCATCTAAACAGAAGATCAACAAGGAAACAAGGGCTTTGAATGACACCCTGGACCCGATGGACTTCACAGATATATTCAGAACATTCCATCCCAAAGCAACAGAATACGCATTCTTCTAGAGTGCACATGGAACATTCTCCAGAATATATCACATACTGGGTCACAAATCAGGTCTCAACTGGTACCAAAAGACTGGGAACATTCCCTGCATATTTTCAGACCACAATGCCTTGAAACTTGAACTCAATCACAAGAGGAAATTTGGAAGGAACTCAAATACACGGAGGTTAAAGAGCATCCTACTAAAGAACGAATGAGTCAACAAGGAAATTAAAGGAGAATTTTAAAAAATCATGGAAACAAATGAAAATGAAAACACAATGGTTCAAAACCTTTGGGATGCAGCAAAGGCAGTCCTAAGAGGGAAGTACTTAGCAATACAAGCCTTTCTCAAGAAACAAGAAAGGTCTCAAATACACAACCTAACTTTACACCTAAAGGAGCTAGAGAAGGAACAGCAAATAAAGCCTAAACCCAGCAAGAGAGAATTAATAAAGATTTGAGGAGAAATCAATGAAACAGAAACCAAAAGAAGAGTAGAACAGATCAACAAAAATAGGAGCTGGTTCTTTTAAAGAATTAATAATATTGATAAACTCCTGGCCAGACTTATCAAAAAGAAAAGAGAAAGGACCCAAATAAATAAAATCATGAATGAAAGGGGAGAGATCACAACCAACACCAAAGAAATACAATCATAAGAACATATTATGAGCAACTATATGGCAACAAATTAGGCAATCTGGCAAGAAATGGATGCATTCCTAGAGACATATAAACTACCAAAACTGAACCAGGAAGAAAAAGAAAACCTGAACAGACCCATAACCAGCAACGAAATTGAAGCAGTCATCAAAAATCTCCCAACAAACAAGAGTCCAGGGCTGGATGGCTTCCCAAGGGAATTCTACCAAACATTTAGAGAATTAATACCTATTCTTCAGAATCTGTTTCAAAACATAGAAATGGAAGGAAAACTTCCAAACTCATTCTATGAGGCCAGCATTACCTTGATCCCAAAACCAGACAAGGACCCCACCAAAAAGAAATACAGACCAATATCCCTGTTGAACATGGATGCCAAAATCCTCACCAAGATACTAGCCACTAAGATCCAAGAGTACATTAAAAGGATTATTCACCACGACCAGGTGGGATTTATTCCTGGGCTGCAAGGGTGGTTTAACATTCACAAATCAATCAACATGATAGATCACATTAATAAAAGAAAAGACAGGGTGCCTGGGTGGCTCAGTTGGTTAAGTGACTGCCTTCAGCTCAGGTTATAAGCCCGGAGTCCTGGGATCGAGTCCCGCATCGGGCTCCCTGCTCAGCAGAGAGTCTGCTCCTCCCTCTGACCCTACCCCCTCTTGTGCTCTCTCACACTCTCTCTCAAATAAATAAAATAAAATCTTAAAAAAGACAAGAACCATATAATCTCTCAATTGATGCAGAAAAAGCATTTGACAACGTACAGCATCCTTTCTTGATTAAAACTCTTCACAGTGTAGGGATAGAGGGAACATACCTCTATATCACAAAAGCCATATACGAAAGACCTGCAGCAAATACCATTCTCAATGGGGAAAAACTGAGAGGCTTTCCCCTAAGGTCAGGAACACAATAGGGATGTCCACTATCACCACTGTTGTTCAACATAGTACTTGAAGTCCTAGCCTCAGCAATCAGACAACAAAAAGAAATAAAAGGTATCCGAATTGGCAAAGAAGAAGTCAAGCTCTCACTCTTTGCAGATGACATGATACTCCACCCCAAAATTGCTAGAACTCATACTGGAATTCAGCAATGTGGCAGGATACAAAATCAATGCACAGAAATCAATTGCATTTCTATACACTAACAATGAGACAGAAGAAAGAGAAATTAAGGAGTCAATCCAATTTACAATTGCACCCAAAACCATTAAGATACCTAGGAATAAATCTAACCAAAGAGGCAAAGGATCTGTACTCAGAAAACTATAGAATACTCATGAAAGAAATTGAGGAAGACACAAAGAAGTGGAAACACGTTCCATGCTCATGGATTGGAAGAACAAACACTGTTAAAATGTCTATGCTACCTAGAGCAATCTACACATTCAATGCAATCCCCATCAAAATACCATCAACTTTTTTCACTACATTTGTATCTTTGGGGTAAATACCTAGTAGTGCAATTGCTAGGTCATCACCCAGTTACCCCATGCCTCCACCCCTTTCTCCTCCAGCAACCCTCAGTTTGTTTCCTATGATTCAGAGTCTCTTATGGTTTGTCTCCCTCTCTGGTTTCCTCTTGTTTTATTTCTGAAATAAAAATCTTAAAATTTGGATACAAATAATCCTAAAATTTGTATGGAATCAGAAAAGACCCCGAATAGCCAAAGGAACGCTGAAAAAGAAAACCAAAGCTGGTAGCATCACAATTCCGGACTTCAAGCTCCATTACAAAGCTGTAATCATCAAGACAAAATGGTACTGGCACAAAAAAGACACATAGATCAATGGAACAGAATAGAGAGCCCAGAAATGGACCCTCAACTCTATGGTCAACTCATCTTTGATAAAGCAGGAAAGAATATCCAATGGAAAAACGACAGTCTCTTCAACAAATGGTGTTGGGAAAGTTGGATAGCCACATGCAGAAGAATGAAACTGGACCATTTCCTTATGCCACAAACAAAAACAGACTCAAAATGGATGAAAGACCTCAATGTGAGACAGGAATCCATCAAAATCCTGGAGGAGAACACAGGCAGCAACCTCCGTGACCTTGGCCATAGCAACTTCTCACTAGACACGTCTCCAAAGGCAAGGGAAACAAAGGCAAAAATGAACTATTGGGACTTCATCAAGATAAAAAACTTCTGCACAGCAAAGGAAACAGTCGACAAAACCAAAAGACAACCAACAGAATGGGAGAAGATATTTGCAAATGACGTATCAGATAAAGGGCTAGTATCCAAAATCTATAAAGAACTTATCAAACTCAACACCCAAAGAACAAATAATCCAATTAAGAAATGGGCAGAAGACATGAACAGACATTTCTCCAAAGAAAACATCGAAATGGCCAACAGACACATGAAAAAGTGCTCAACATCACTCAGCATCAGGGAAATACAAATCAAAACCAAAATGAGACACCACCTCACACCAGACAGAATGGCTAAAATTAACAAGTCAGGAAACGACAGATGTTGGCAAGGATGTGGAGAAAGGGGAACCCTCCTACACTGTTGGTGGGAATGCAAGCTGGTGCAGCCACTCTGGAAAACAGTATGGAGGTTCCTCAAAAAGTTGAAAATAGAGCTACCCTATGACCTAGCAATTGCACTACTAGGTATTTACCCCAAAGACACAAATGTAGTGATCCGAAGGGGCACCTGCACCCCAATGTTTATAGCAGCAATGTCCACAATAGCCAAACTATGGAAAGAGCCTAGATGTCCATCAACAGCTGAATGGATAAAGAAGATGCAGTGTACATATATATACACAATAGAATACTACTCAGGCATCAAAAAAATGAAATCTTGCCATTTGCAATGATGTGAATGGAACTAGAGGGTATTACACTAAGCTAAATAAGCGAGTCAGAGAAAGACAATTATCCTATGATCTCACTCATATGTGTAATTTAAGAAATGAAACAGAGGATCATAGGGGAAGGGAGGGAGAAATAAAGCAAGAGGAAACCAGAGAGGGAGACAAACCATAAGAGACTCTTGACTCAGAGGAAACAAACTGAGGGTTGCTGGAGGAGAGAAGGGTGGAGGCATGGGGTAACTGGGTGATGGACATTAAGGAGGGCATGTGATGTAATGAGCACTGGGTATTATGTAAGACTGATGAATCACTGAACCCTACCTCTGAAACCAATACTACACTATATGTTAATTAATTGGATTTAAATTTAAAAAATGGACCTATCACCCATGATGAAGCTGAGATAAAGAAAGGCTCATCTCTGAGCCCATCACTTTAAACCCTCAGCTCCCAATCACAGGTCCTGCTGCTGAATCTACCACGATTCTTCAACACTCACTCTTGGTTGAGCTTCAGTCTTGAACAGCTGTGGGGATATAAGCCCAGTTTTGATCATGTCACTGCTCAAGGACGGTCATTATCTTCCTAATTTTTTCAAAATAAAGTTCTAATGTCTTTGTGTGGGGGGGAAAAAAAACCTTGCACTGTATATTAACTAGTATTTAAATTAAAAAAAATTAAATAAAACACAACACTTTCCTTTGACCTCACTTCCTCTAGTTACCTCCCTCCCCTTCCTTCATTTCTCAGTGGCGTCTCTTGAAGCCATAGCCTACCCACGCTGTCTGCTTCTTCATTTCCCATTAACCCAATTCACTACAGTCTGGCCTCCATTTTCATTGCTCCACTAAAATTTCACTGGCAGAGTTCCCTGGTGATCTCTGTATTGCTAAATGCCAAGGGCCCTTCAGGGGTTCTCTGAATGCTGCTATTGGCAGCACCTGCCCTCGCTATGTCTTGAGAGTCTCCTTCCCTTGATCATTTTTTTTCATGATTCTATTTCAAGCATTTAATATTACTACTGCTTTTTTTTCTGCTGTGCCATTTATTTTCCATCACCTTTGTGGCCTCTTCATTTGTCCTTCATTCCAACATAAAATCATTCCTAGGTTCTCTCTTTGGGACTCTACTCTTCTCTCCATTGGAAAATTCCAACTATTCTCATGATTTACTTTATTTACTCAGTCCCCCACACTGGGCTACTTTCTCCTCTGCTATTCTCTTAAAAGTAATTTGTATGTATTCTTATTTATCACAATAGATTGAAATTCATATTTAATGTCATATTAAGATAGTGCTCAAATTATAGAGAAATCTGCTCTAGACGGCAGGGTCCATGTCTAATACAACTTAATATCCTTATAACATAGTACTGTGAAACTTAATAAAGGAAACCTCATGGAAGGTTTATGGAAAGGTTCATGGAAAATTCTTTACACAAAGGCCGGAAGGCGGGGAGCCCAAGTTGTACCACTAGTTGCCCCACTTTGCAGACTCAATAGAAGGAGACAGACCTTGCATTCCCAAAAGGAAAAAGCCTACTTTACTACCAGAGCAGGAGGAAGGAAGATTTTTCTCCTGGCCTGGCAACAGCCCAGCCAACGAGAGACTGTTGCCAATCAGCCAACGAAAGGCCACTACGCTTCAAATTCCCAGTTTACACCAATAGCCTTTTTGTTTATAACAACAGTCCCTCCCAACTTCCCCTTTTTCTCTATAAAGAAGCATTCCTTTCCTTTGTTCTGTGGACCTGCCAGTGGTTTTTGCTATCGCTTGCTCGTCCCAGACTGCAATTCCTCTGCTATTCCAGAGTAAACCCATTCCGATGGTAAAATAACTGGTTGTTTTACTTTTAAGATGGACAACACAGCACCTAACAAGAGTAAGTTCTCAGAATATGTGTGTTAAATTCAACTACTGGTGTAAATGAAAGTACTTTAAAAAATATAAAGTGCTTTTAAATGCTAAAATAATTATTAAGTTGAAGTGGTAAGCAAATATCCCTGACTTCATTTCTGAGGCAAAAGATCTTTTAACCTTAAATTGTCATCTGTATTCCAGTGCAATATACCATTATTTTCAGACCCGAACTATAGCTGAGAAGCTTGCAATTCTACTCGTAAGAAGTTTGGTCTCCATGTGTGCTACAGGTTTGACATTAAGTTACTTGATTTGACATTTCTACTATGACTGGTCCAGAAGGCATTGTGACCCTGTCAGCTGCAGCCAAAGGGCAAAACCGGGATGTCTAAATGCAACATGAATGCTGATAAGTATCTACAAATTTGTGAGAGGACAGTTTAGGTATGTTCCAGTGGCAGGTCTGCCTTAACCAGGTGTAAGTTTACCTAGGGAAAGGAAAGAAAAAAATAAAAGAGCACAACACCAAGTAAGAAAGCAAGGATTCTATTCATACTCAAAAAGCTTTCCTTGGTTTGCTCCAGTCTGATAGAATTCTTTACACAAAGGCTACAGAAGAGTGCAGAGAAGTAGGGCAGTTTCTTCAAAGACTCTTCCTCTCCAGGTTGGAAGGAATCTAATAAATCAGGTCATTCAGCTCTCCTTCTTTAGAGAGGAAAGTAAAGCCCAGAGCGAATGACTTCCCTAAAGTTCCAAAGAATCAGAAGCAGAGCCAAAGCCGGAAGTAAAGAAAGAGAACAAAGCAAGGAAGAACATTCTAAATGCGGGCACCAGGTCTGCCCCCAGTATGCTCTTCCTAGTTCTCCTGGCACCATTCCAGCCACAGGAGACCTTTACATACGTGTCAAAAACATGATTTTGAACTCTCAAGCAACCTACCTTTGTTCTTCCTTCTGCCTGGAATAATTTTCTCCCTTCAGCTGAGGCCAAATTCTCTACTGCCCCTCAACCATGCTTCAACATCACTTCTTACCTCAGCTCACCTCAAGGAAAACAAATTGCCTACATCTCTGTTCCCATTAGCAGCAGAGAACTACCGTGAAATTTTTATCACATGGTATTAGTTATATGTGTGTGCACCCATATCCCCACTCTCTTCTCCCCAGACTGTGAGCTCCTAAGGCCAGTGCACACATGTCATTTAGGCTTGTATGCCCAGCAGAGAGTAAGCGGTAGGGAAATGTCTGTTGAAGTCCAGTAGATTACAGAAGAGTGGAGACAAAGCACATACAAGTTACCAAACACTACAGCACTAAAATCAGATCTCAGATAAAACTGCTATGCTAATAAACCCATTTGGACCAAAAATTAGGAACAAGAAAAGATGCTTATCTTTAATGCTCTTTATCTTTATCTTTAATGCTCGAGGACTTAACAGGTAGTAGTAGATCAATCATCTCACAGATATTAACTAACAGGGGACACTTGGACAAAAGTGGAAAGTTTCATGCTGAGAACTGATAGCCATCCTGTGAAAAAGTCAGGAGTGATGCCTTGCATACGTGAAAAAAGTCCATCTGGTGTAAAGTTCTGATATGGAGAGGGGGACTGAAAAAATGTAATTAGCACACATATTCCCTTAATCTGTAATGAAGGACAAGATAATACAAGAAGATTGTGACCGCTGAATTTCACTTACTTTAAACTCAGGGCAAGTTTTTCACAAATTGTTTTCCCTAATACATAGGGAATACACTTCAATGAAAAGATATCACATGTCACATTTGCATACTCAATGTATTTTTTTAATGCTTATGATATGTCTAACACCTACCTGGGTATATTATAAACACTGAAAAATGATTTTAGGACAATAAAAACTGTAACATTTTCCTGTTTTCATAATGAGGTTACAAAGTAATAACCTGAATTTGGACATATAGAAACTAGTTTGTAAATATCACTAGAAACTCGGTCTTATTATTTTATAGTCACAACTTGGTTTTGGATCAAAAATGATCCTATCCAAGCGTGGTTTAAAGGTATTTAATTTATTCTCATCCACCGTATTCACCACATTTGGCTTCAGGTTATTTCCAGAAACTGAATTCATTCCCAAAGGACGAGGATTTGCCAACCTTATGACCATTCAAAGAATGGGTTCCAGGCTTTGAAAGTAACTCTGTAAGAAGAGTTTCAAAAAGGTTTTGTGCAATTGCAGCATTTTTGGAAAAGTTCTTGGGTTCCTTTGGTGACGACTTTTAGAGAGACAACATTCACATGTTTTTATAACAAAGCAGTCACATTACTTTGTAGAAACACTCTGTGCTTATGCAAAGAAGAACCCAACCACAGTTTTTAAAAACTGGAATCTATGAATGACTGTTGCACAAATCACAGCATAAAGCTGAAACTGCTATGATTAAGTTCCCTGTGGTCAGGTCTGAGCAGAAGGAGCCAGAGAGGGGGTACCTGTGTCTGACAACACACAGAGAAAGTTCCAGTGCCCCAAAGTTAGCTAAAGGTGCTCCCTCTACTCTGTCCTCTACATAACATTAGAAATCCTTTCAATGTTAGAAGTGTTGAATGGAAAGGAATCTTGGTTTATAGTTGAGGAAACAGGCCAATCAAAGTTAAGAGATCTACTCAGGGATCAGAGACACTTCATGGAAGTACTTTGCCTTCTGTGTCCTTACTCTCCTAAATCTACTGAGGTTGTTTGTGTAAGTAACGATCTTAAGGGGCTGGTTCAGATTAGAATGCGCGGGCATTTGGATTTTGGCTTCAGCACTTCAGAAGCTGTTATGATCCTGGGCAAGTCGCTGAGTCTCTGTTAGGCATAAAATTGTGATGAGAACTGTACCTACCTCATTACATGTATATATGTAAAAGCACTCTGAATGGTGTCTAGTACATAACAATGATATCACACCTCATCTAAGCTTTAATATATTTTCTGAAGCTACCTTGTCTCTTCTTTGAAAAAAAAGATCTGATCTCAAAATATTCCTTTCCTCTGCTCTTATTTTCCTTATGGGCAAAGGCCTTATATTCTTCAACTGGGGACTGCCATGACACCCAACATGATGCCCAACATACAGAATTACTGAGTCAATGTCAGCTGAGAACATGAGCAAATCTTTCTGGTCATTATCAGTTATTAAATATTGCCTTTCTCCTAGTTCATATGCCACTGATTATTCTCTCATTTCAGGTATTGATGAAAAATCTGATCTTCTGTGATTTTAGTATCAGATTTCTACAAAGGTGTTGTGATTCTTTGTAAAATTTTCAGAAAAGATTCTGATCAAATAAAAAACAAATGTAAGAAATCTACCAACTTCATGTGAAAACTAGTCTAACTTTATATACTACAGAACTTTATTATAAGAGGAAAGGAAAATATTCTTGATGTTTCCTATAAGCTCTCAGAAGACCACATTATATGTTATGTAGCATAAAATTTAAGTTGTTAGGATCAAATGAGGTGCTATTTTCCAAAGAATTATAGAAACAATACTGTGATAATAAAAGCTGTCATGATGAATTTTTTCATCACTGTTAACCTATGGCAACTCAACTCGCAATACACCCTTTATGGCACTACATCCTAGAGGTTTCAGAATAATTTGTACGGGATGCCTGGGTGGCTCAGTCGTTAAGCATCTGCCTTCAGCTCAGGTTATGATCCCAGGGTCCTGGGATCGAACCCTGCATCGGGCTCCCTGCTCCGTGGGAAGCCTGCTTCTCCCTCTCCAAGTCCCTCTGCTTGCGTTCCCTCTCTCGCTGTGTCTCTCTCTGTCAAATAAATAAATCAAATCTTAAAAAAAAATCATTTGTAGGATCCCAAGATCACTGTCTTTCAGGTAATAATCCTTAATAGTAAATGACACAAAATTTAGCCAATTTCTAAGGTTCTTCCCAGTTTTTAACTCACTGCATAAGATGGAAGACATAATTCGAAAAATCTAGAAGATAACAAATATGGGTATAATCATAAACCTGATATATAGGGACTTAAAGAAAACAACAACATTTATACACAGCTCAGTACACAGCTTCCCTTACTATACACCGCTTCCCTTCCATGAGGGAAGAAGAGGCATGTCTGCTCCCCACTGCAGTGCCAGAGACTTCACCAACAGGCTACCAAACAGCATATGGAGAGAAGACGAGAAACATCTGCTAGGAAACAAATGGAAGATCGCACACATTAATGGTAAATTAACATTTTTTTTTCTCTTCTCCATGTAACTCGCTATCCCTCCTGAGTTTTTCTAACTTTCTTCACTCCTCATTCCCTTACTCATTGTCGCCACCTTCACATTTCCACTTCTCCGCTCCATTACTTCTTTTTTAAACCCATCTCATCACTACTGTGACCTCCATCTAGTTGTTCACATGGCAGCCCAGGTATCGCTACCTCATGTCACCAGGGGCCTGTCTAGGGTCCCTCATTTAGGAGGGGAACAGAAGAGATGAGAAAATGAACTGATAACTGGAGGATGGTGCAGTCAGAAATCTGACCCTCCACTTAATGCCATGTTCCTAAGGTCCACTCAAGAAAGTCATGTTCTGATGGATTTATTTGTCCTTCAATGCTAAAACCGAGGAGGCCACTTTACTGGTAGATGACTATTTTGCAAAGAAGTTTGAGAAAACAGTGCTTTATGAGAATACCGTCTGCCATTTACTGAGCTCTCCTACGGTATGCTGTCCAAGTAGAGTATGATCACTCATAACCCTCCCACAGTCTTTTGTTTTACCAAGTCCAACATACTTTCATGCATACTGGGAGGTGGATATTCTAAAACAAATCAAACCAACAGAAAACTTGATTCTGGCCGTAAGTGCCAACAGCAAAAGTACAAAACAAGAACCTCAGCAAGCGGTTACCTTTGAGACAAGGACATGAATATGGGAGACAGAAATAAAGCTCTCATTTTTCATTTTGTACACAGCTTACATTGTTTTCTTTTTCTTTTTTTTATTAGATTATATTTATTTATTTGACAGAGAGAGAGAGAGAGAGAGACAGCGAGAGAGGGAACACAAGCAGGGGGAGTGGGAGAGGGAGAAGCAGGCTTCCCGCTGAGCAGGGAGCCCAATGCGGGGCTCGATCCCAGGACACTGGGATCATGACCTGAGCCAAAGGAAGAGGCTTAACGACTGAGCCACCCAGGCGCTCCCACTGTTTTATTCTTCTAACCTTATACACATATTGCTTTAAAATACATCAACCCAGATGGGAGAGATTATGGTCCAATTTTTAAATTTCTTCTTTGTATTATTCTGTCATAAAAAAACAGTGATAAAAATTACATGCAAAATTTTAAGAGGTTGTAAAAAAAAAATGTACCCAAGTATGACAGCCAGAGTTGTCTTTGTTAACACTGTAACATCTGTTCACATCTTCGATAACACTGCAGTTTGGAGGAGTTTTCAGAATTTTAAGTATGAATGTTGCTTAGTCAGCAATCAACAGATATTCATTATGTTACAAAGTATAAGCCACAGATGTACATTTAAAGTGCTTACAATCTTGTTTCCCTGCACTGTGAATGCATTTTCTCTTAAATCTACACCATGGGCCCTCACACATTGCTAGGAGAAACATCAAATGGTATAGCTACTTTGGAAAAACTCTGCCAGTTCCTCCAAAAGTTAAACACAGAATTACGATATGACCCAGGAATTCCACTTCTAGGTATATACTCAAGAGAATTAATAGCATATGTCCACAAAAAGGCTTGCATGCAAATATTCATAGCATTATTCATAATAACCAACAAGTGGAGACAAGCTAAATGTTCATGAACAAATGAAGAGACAGACAAAATGTGGTATATCCATATAGTGGAATACTATTCAGCAATAAAAAGGAATGAACTGCTGACAAGCTACTTCACAGACGAACTTCAAAAACCCAATGTTAAGTGAAGGAAGGCAGATACAAGAAACCAGGTATTGGGGCACCTGGGTGGCTCAGTCAGTTGAACATCTGCCTTTGGCTCAGGTCATGATCTCAGGGTCCTGGGGTCAAGCCCTGCATTGGGCTCCCTGCTCAGTGGGGAGCCTGCTTCTCCCTCTCACTCACACACACTCTCTCTCTCAAATAAATAAATAAATAGATAAATCTTAAAAAAAAAAAAAAGAACATATTATATGATTCTATTTATATGAAATGCCCAGAAAAGGCAAATTTGTAGAAACAGAAAGTAGACAAGTGGTTACCTGGGGCTGGGTGGGAATGACATTAAATATAAATGGGTGTAAGGAATCTTATGGGGGAGGGTGAAAATGTTCTAAAACCAGGTATGCCAATGGCACACCACTCAGTAACGTTACTGAATTGTACACTGGAAATGGGTAAATTTTATGATATGTTCTATATATCTCAATGAACTTGTTAAAAATAATCTGCCTCTTGAGACATCATGTCCCATCCTGAATGGGACAGAGTGACCAATGACAGCATACAAATTAGTCTCCCTTATGGAATGCAGTTTAAGTGGGTTTGGCTTCTCTGCTAGGAGTAAATAATCAAATTTAAGTTCAGATAAAAACACCCGCTTTCCTTTAAGGAGAAAGAACAGTCATTAAAGTGACTGTGGAGGAGTCTCTCTCGAGGACCTCTGCTTTACACCATTTGAAAATGTGTGAAATGCTTAGAGCTGAGCATTTAAAGAATTAGAAAGACGGTGAGGGAGAGTTCTACTGGAGTGTAGCAAATGAAAAACAATCAGCAGTTTAAATATGAGGAGCCATGAGATAAAACTCAGTGCCAGGAAGCAGGATGTGAAAATTAATGGCTCATAGATAACAGTCCTGGACCACAGATGGGATAACACCAAAGCAGTAAGCAATATTTAAATAAGCTGGTAGGTCACTAAACAGTTACAACAGGAGATCCTCTTGGCATAAACTAAAAACCAAGGTGCCATGTTGGTTTCATGGAAATGCTTGGGTACTGTCCCGAGTGTCCTCAAGGTCTAGTTGATGTAACAGAGGCTCACTGACTACAACAAGGGGGGCATGTGACTGTCAGAGTCAGGCCTGTTGAATTTTGACTAATTTAATTACATTTTATGTCAGCCTCCCTCCCTCACCCCCCACTCCACAGCAAGTCCCAGACCTTCAACAGCAAAGGTGAACAGAGCTACCATTATTGAGAGCTCACGATGTCAGGCACTAGGTGAAGTGAATTTCTACATTTCTCATTTAAACATGAAAGCAAACATCTACGAAACAGCTGACTTAAGTATTTCCCTTTACAGATGATGAAAGGGAGACTTAGTGGTGTTAAGTAACTGGCCAGGGTCACACTTCAGGAGACAGGAAAGTTAGATTTCAAATCCTTGTTTCCTAGAGTCTTTTTTTTTTTTTTTTGGCATCAGTTTTTAATTTTTTTTTTTTAAATTGTGATACATGTGTGGGCTGCACTAGGATTTTTTAAAAAAATCATTGCTCTATTTTCTTATTGTAAAGTAGGCCCGAGCCTGCATTCTCAACATCTTTATGAACTACCTTAAATCAGCAATTTCCTAGGATAGTACCCTCTAGCTAGAGGACTGATTTGATTCATTAAATTCCTTTCCAAAAACATTTTAGACAAGCACACTATTTAATTTTTCTCCATCTTTTCAAACTCCTCCAATTGTTTAATAAAATTTTAATAGTTTCTAATGTTACAATTTTTTCTTCCTATTCCAAAGTTTCTATTAAAAAGTACACCAGATAACCTGTCAGAACTGGTGACCTGGAAATTAGAATTTTAGAAAAATGTGGACACACCCACACATACACACATGGAAAGATAGATAATATGTAGGTAATATACAATATGGAGATTTTCTTTCTAAATGAGCACTTTGGAAGTTTGGAATTAAGCAAGCACTAAGAAATCAAGCTATCCTCAAACATTATTTGTCTTTGCTCCTCTTGTTTCCAATGCAAGACCAATTCTTAACTTCAATCCTTATTCTGTTTGCATGATAAATGCTTTCACGGTCAAACATGTCCCTAAAATCATTATTTCTTCTTGCTAATACAAGAGAGTTTCCTTTTAAGGTAAATGTTTATGTTGTCTACATCCATCCTTTCTCCATATATATCGAGTTGAATAAATGTCTAGAATTCTTACATCTCAAATTATTAAAGTATGTTAAAAATTAAAATTGCATTATAAATATGTTACATGTGATAGAATTCATTATTTGAAATATGAATCAAGATAACTTTTGTCTAGAAATATATCAGTCGTTTTACATACTTTTTGCAATTCACTGAAAATAATAATAAATCAGATCTACAAGAGAGTTTATGAAATAAAAGTGTATCTCAGAAAATGTGTGTCAAAAAAGTTAGGGTTTGGGGCGCCTGGGTGGCTCAGTCGGTTGGGTGACTGCCTTCGGCTCAGGTCATGATCCCGGGGTCCCCGGATTGAGTCCTGCATCTGGCTCCCTGCTCGGCGGGGGGTCTGCTTCTCCCTCGGACCCTCCCCCCTCTCATGTGCCCTCTCTCTCTCTCTCATTCTCTCTCTCAAATAAATAAAACCTAAAAAATAAATAAATAAATAAAAAGTTAGGGTTTGTTAGAAATGTCTATATATGGGGAACATAACATTCAGAATGAAAAAAGTACTGAAAGGGAAAAACTAGGATCTCAAAAGGAAATATACAGCTAGATTAACAATTTTTGGTAAGGAAGGGAGTTATTTTTTTAAATCAAATATGCATTTTGGTGATGAGTAAATGGGCAGCCTCAGCTCACCGCTAATATAAAGATGAATAACTAAGTCAGAATTCTCGGGCAAGTCAATGTACCTAAAAATTCTAAATGCTACTGATAGAAAATTTGATTAAGAAATTCTAAAAGAGTAAGATTTCCCCGGAGACAGTCAAGTGGAGTGTCAGCTGTAAGTATATTCTATACCTTAATTAGGGGGCTGGGGTCTCAGCCTCTCTTGCTCACCAACAGATGGTTATCGGAAGAGATTATTTGTCGGGCCCTCTGAGAAATTCAGTAAGAAAAAATGTGATCAGAGTCTGCAATCAATTTAAGGTTAACTAATATACTCTGGATTAGTGTGTGAGTTAATATCTGTTAACAACTTAAAACAGTACTTTGTACATAATAAATGTTCAGTAAACATTACTGTTAATTAACAGCAATGATAGTGGCAGCTAAATTCTCTGGGATCGATCACATACATGCAAGGTGAGCCCAGATAAGGAAGAGCTAAGTATGGCCAGTGACAAGGAAAGACTTTAAAGGAAGCTAATTTTGAGTTGATTTGTAGAAGTACACTGAGATAAAGAAGAGAGGGAATTGCTTGAGCAAAGGTACAGAGGTGAGAAGGAGAGAATAAGGGAACCTTACTCAGAAGTACATTTGGCATACCTGTTCCTTATTCTTCTGCGTCCTAACCTCCTAAGTAGAGGGCCGCTAGTGCAATTGTTTAGCTATAAAAGATGTGCATGCTAATATTAAGATTGAGGTTGAAATGGTTTAAGTGTGCTCAGATCATGAAAGGTCTGACCTTCCTGGCACAGGAGAGGAGGTCGGGAGGACCATCATAGATTGTGGAGTACAGAAGTAGGGATAAAGTATTCAGGTTCAGGCTCTGAAGCAAGCAGTCCCGGCCTTGAATT